>NC_090950.1:27611485-27942985 GCF_040807025.1 Struthio camelus | reverse complement strand
TTTCACTCTTGCTTTTATAGGCAACCTGTTTTCATGGTTCTTAAGTTATTTTGTGAATGTTCCTCACTGAGTGGTGATCTCCTCGTTTCCTGTTATCTGAAGCTTTTGCGCTCCTGCTTTTCTCCCAAAAAAATCTAAGGACTCATCGACGTGGAGAGATGCTGAGACATGTTGCCAAGTAGTGTGGACATGCAGTAGCCTGCTGATTCAGCTGCACTGCTTTTGAATTGGAGCTGGCCAGTGTCTGGCAGGGTTGGTGTGCAGCAGAAGAGGCTGACTGTGCTTGCATCTGTCCATGTGGTTGTGCCTTTTGTGTACAGCAGTTGCTGCTTAATTTTTGAGCTCTTTTGAGCTGTAATTTTTGAGCTCTTCTGTATTGTGTCTGCTTATCTTTCTTAAACCATGCAGTCTCTGAGGTGGAGACTTTTTTGGTGTAGTAGCAAATTCAGTAGGGATCTTCTCATTTTCTATCCTGTGTCGTTCAGTAACGAAAACGTGGTAGAAAAGTTTTTGTTGTTTAGTTTTACTATTTTAATCAATTTTGTTGGTTTGTCGTTCTAGCGAGCTCATTGTGCCATCTGCACTGACAGAATATGGGGTCTGGGTCGCCAGGGATATAAATGCATCAATTGTAAACTCCTTGTCCACAAGAAGTGTCACAAGCTTGTCAGTATTGAATGTGGCCGCCATGCACTACAACCGGTAAGTAAAATTTATCTGAAAAGTTGTCTTTAAAAAAAAAAAAGATTTTATCCTAGTGGTCTTCAAACTATCTGCAAGTAATGATAGTACAGGAAACTTAAAGGCTTATTGTTCTGCGTGGCTGCTCTGACGCTTTGCAAGAAGGTTTGGGAGTCACTATGCAGAAAGACGAATTTAGTGGCAAGGTGGGAGTATAATTCTTGCATCTGATTTTTTTTCTAACTGTTTCAAAAACAAACATAACAGAGTGAAGAACATTGGAAATATCAATTATGTAGTATATATGCTATTTTATTATCTTCAAAGGAAAGTACAAGTAACATCTCATAACATTTATTGGGTTATTAGACTATTGCCCATCTTACAGAAAAGGAAGATGAGGCACAGTAGTTGTGGGTTTTCTCCCATGAGATTCAGTCATCCTTAGTCCTCAGAAACATCAAATGAATTAACATTATTCTGAATTAACTTCTGAATTAACATTATTAAACAGCAGACAGCTGGAAGTCTGTATTTTGTGAATTCGTTTGACTACTATATGTATTACTAAACTACTTAACAGACTGATACCGTTTGAGCTTTTCTTATCTGCTGTACTTCTTTTCTCTGTTGTACTAAGCTGTCATTTCAACAGCTTCTGGAAGCTTGTCTAAACTTCTGGAAAATTGATAGGAAAAGGAGGGCAGTTGTTCCTTTTATTGTATATGGATTAGAACAGCATCCATATTGGCTGATCAAGGTAAAAATTAGCTGGACTATATTCCTCTGAAATAATTTACTTTTCTAACATAAATTTGTTTTTCACGCTTGGACAGTCTGTTGTAAATGGTAACTAATCTGATTTTTAGAAATCATTGCTATGCATAATTTCAGGAACCAATAATGCCTATGGATCCATCATCAGTGCATCCAGATAATGTAGAATCAGGTAAGATCAGTAATTTTTTTCTGTAACTTATTTTAAGAAGTTGAAACATGAATTTTGTGTTTTAAAATGAAACAGAGTAACTTTAAGGCAGTTACTTAGAAAACCCTTATTTACTTTTGTTCAGAGAACAAGAAAAATAAATCTGCTCCTTAACAGTAAGGGCGATGTAAGCATAAAAATCCATCCATCGTCTATACCTTCCGGTCCAAGAAACTAGACTGAAAGTTAAGAATTTTGGTTCCAAGTTGCACTTTTTCTGTCAGTTAGCTGTGTGTTTTAAATGTCGTGGTCAAACAAACAAGCCCTTGATAGATTTGCTGTGGAAAAAAAAAAATAGCAGAGTCTGTA
Organism: Struthio camelus; assembly: GCF_040807025.1. Classification (NCBI taxonomy): domain Eukaryota; kingdom Metazoa; phylum Chordata; class Aves; order Struthioniformes; family Struthionidae; genus Struthio; species Struthio camelus. The sequence continues at coordinate 27,941,007 of NC_090950.1, read as the reverse complement.
CTGATCATTATTCAAACAATTTCATTCCTGCAGGGTTAGGATTAATACGAATAGATCTCAAAATGTAGTTCTAAGGTTTTATATTAGCCTTAACTCATTATTAATGCAGTATTGCAAAAGATGATGGTGATAAAACAAAACGCTACCAGTTTTTTATTCACAGTAGATGCATTTAAATTGTGCCTCTCTTTGATTCAGCTCTTGCATGTGGAAATTTTAGGGCAATAGAAAATACTGTTACCTCCTGTAGGTCTAATGACTTTTCTTGCACCTCTAGTGATTCCATATAATCCCTCAAGTCATGAGAGCTTGGACCATGTTGGTGAAGAAAAAGAGGTAAAATATCTTAATGCTAACTGTGGTCAGAGATCAAGTCTATATCTATGCTAATTTTCAGATCTTAAAAACTTTAAATTGTCCAAAACGGAAAGCTAGTACATAAAGCGCATTTGAGTCACTAACTCAGATATATGCACAAATGTCTTGCAGACTCTTTTATTTGGAATCTTAAGTTGAGACATGCTTTTGGTTCAGAAAATGCTCTGAATTTTTCTCTTCTGCCTCCTCCCTTTCCCCTCACATTCCTTTTCAGGACAGTGCAGTTTTAAGAAAACAAGTGCTAATTTAATCCCTTGTTTATATTAATTTTGCTGCTCTACTTGAAATGCTAACTTTCCTTTTTAAAAAAAAAAAAAAACAAACAACAAACACCATCCCACACAGTTATTAAAATGGGTAAGCCTGCTCACTAATTTCAAAGTTATCTTTATCCACAGGCAATGAGCATTAGAGAAAGCGGCAAAGCTTCTTCCAGTTTGGGTCTTCAGGATTTCGATCTCCTCCGAGTTATAGGAAGAGGAAGTTATGCTAAAGTACTGCTTGTTCGATTGAAGAAGACTGAACGCATTTATGCAATGAAAGTGGTGAAAAAAGAACTTGTCAACGATGATGAGGTAGGCAAGGTTTTTATAAGTAAATCGGGCAGCGCTTTCGAAGAGTTTCTGTACATGCCGCAAGTGAGGAGCCAGACCTCTGAGTCTGCAACAGTGATGGAGAAGTATGCATTGTACGTTCACTTTCTTTCAAATCCTGTACCGTAAAAATACCATAGAAAGCTCACAAGGCATACTGTCAGTGCAGGCCGCAAAAGAGTGGTAGCTCAGAGTAGCGCTCCTTTGCCAGTGGTTTCTGTCATGAGCCTTATTGCCTCATCCTCTCTGTCACTCTTTCCTTTTGTAGTCAGCACTATCTGCAGGAGTGTTCATGCAGAATTCAGGTTAGTAAGCCTGGCTTACCTCGTTATTTTGGGGCATTATTCCATATTTCTCCTGTTATTTTGGCCTGCTGAATTAGAAAAATATAGATGTGGCCTCTTTTTCGTATGTTCAGGTTTGGCTTTTTGTCACAGAGAGGAAGCTCATGATGTTATTGCTCTTTAAACTGGACCTTCATTTTAACAATTTATTTGTAGCTTACACAGTGTTAACACATTGCAATTCCTGACAAGTTTCCACTACTACTTGAAAGCTAAACATAAGTTTCCCTTGTGTTTCTTTAGGCCATTCTGTCTGGAACAAAGCTGTCTAAGAGCTTTCACATCCTTTTCTAGTTCTGCCATGGATTCTTTATTCTTTTGGCATTTCTTGATGTTACTTTGCATTTATCTGCACCAATTTGTCACTTATTATAGATGAAATATTTTTCATTCCCAAGAATAGTTATGCAATGAGGCTAGAAGTTCAGGACGTTAGTCTTACAGAGAGAGAGAGAGAATGCTAGCTTGTCTCTTATTTGGCATTAGAAAGCCAACGTTGAATTTATTGTAAATAAAAATGAGAAAGGGAAAATACTTGAATATATTTCTGCTAACTGTCGTTAATACTTGACCTAAGTACAACACACCGTTTCTGAATATAGCTTTTCTTAAATAAATAGGATATTGATTGGGTTCAGACAGAGAAACACGTCTTTGAACAGGCTTCAAATCATCCTTTTCTTGTTGGACTACACTCTTGCTTCCAGACAGAAAGCAGGTAAAGGTCAGAAGATAATAAGAAAATGCTCTTTTATTTAAAAAAAAAAATTTGATACTATTAGCCACCTCAAAGACCTATTTAAAGCATTTAAGCACTGGCTGGGTATTAGAAGTCAATGTACTGTAAATCACTATAGCACTTTATGAACAAAAGGCCATGTTGATAATATAAACTTTTCAGATTAGAGAAATAGAAGAGAGTGTGAAGCACTGGTAGTTGGGAAGGATTCTGTAAAGAAGGAGAGATGCAGCTAGCAAAAGAAAAGAGGCTTGAGAATGAGGTAGAAGACAGAACCTAGAATGGGAGAAAAAAGCATTAAGAAGGGAGAATTAGAAGCATAAAAAAGGAGGAATCTGATCTCAAACTTGCATGGATTCCCTGCAGATGAGGGGGAGTACAGCAAGGATCAGAAAACAGTACCTGAATTTTAAAATGGAAAACAGTGTAATAGAGATGAAAGTAATGCTTTGTTTCATTTTTTTATGTAGGAGAAGAGATTGTTATAGATGAATAAATTACTATTCTACACAGTAATAGTTCTCAGTATAAATAAAATATAGTTATCCTGTATTTAAACAGTTACCCTTGCTGCTTAAAAGGTGGCAAGCTAGTGGTAGGAACTGAGGAGAGAGGGCATTTGTTCATGGCTAATACTATTAATATCTTACAAAGGAGACTAAGGGGATCATGAAGAAGGAAAAATGGGTGAGGGAGAGGTTATTGTGTTTTGTTTTCTAGTGTATGCATGCAAAAAGTGATGTGAATGTATTTATATATTCGCGTGTGTTATAATGACAAGCAGTAGCTATAATGGATTAGAAACTTGGGAAGAGTGACTTGCGTTTCTTTAGCAGTAAAGGAATTATCTAGACATACTGTGTGTACTTGATTCTTAACTTTGGGTATTTATTGAAAGGAAGGGGAAATGGTAAAGCCAGCTATATTACCAGAGAGATGGAAAGAGGCAGTTGACGTTGTTTAATAATAGACCTGTAACATGTCAAACCTCAGGCTGATAAGGAAGTCTTTCAGCTGTGTATACAATCATTTGTAACAAGCTTTTGTGTGTTTCAGGCTGTTCTTTGTTATAGAGTATGTAAATGGCGGAGATCTAATGTTTCACATGCAGAGGCAGAGAAAACTGCCAGAGGAACATGCCAGGTATGTTTAATTTCAATTTCTTGCATCAAAACATTTGTTTTCTGACAAGGTACAGTAATGCAGAGATTATGGTAATGAGCTAGCAAATCCTGTCCCGATGTTAAGGATATAAGAAATGTGAAACTACATCCTCATTTTGATGATGCAAGCTACAATGCTTTTGTTTCAAGAAAGAATGTTAATAGGAAGCACTTAAGGATTGTTTGTATTAGCACTACCTCTAGATGACTTGAGCCTGATGCAGAATTTTTTTTTTTTTTAGAAAAGTGCTTAATGGTATTTTTTTTTTAAACTGTCTAATAACAGAAACTTGTTTCTTTTACAACAACCAGTACCAGCTGTCTAGGCAAATGCTGAGTTCTTGGTGCATATGCTTCATCTCAGATGGTGAGATGAAAAGGATGATTTCAGTAGACAGTAAGGTTAATTAAAAGAATAATGATTTTTGAAATGACTATGACACTTCTGCATTATTATGGGCAGATTATCCATTTTCCTGGTGAAGAGTTATGATAGAACACATGGAGTCCTATTTAGAGGACTGTCACAGTACCAAGACTTTATTGTTGTGGTTTGGTTTTGTGAATGACTGGGGAACTTGGGTAATTAATATCTCTTTCCACTCTAGGTTTTATTCTGCTGAAATCAGCCTAGCACTGAACTATTTGCATGAGCGAGGGATAATCTACAGAGATTTAAAACTGGATAATGTGCTACTAGATTCCGAAGGGCATATTAAACTCACAGATTATGGCATGTGCAAGGTAAGCTGTGGTTCCTTGCTAACCGGTAAAATCGGCAAATAAGAAATCGTCGTAAATTATAGGATGCCGAGATGTAAAAATGTGAAATTTCAAGGTGTCTGCTATTACACAGTCCAGATAGGTTGTATACTCATTTCAGTTCTACAAATGAAGGGAAGAGAAGAAAAATGAAAGGGAAACACTAAACTGCTGAGACTATGTATAAATACTGCTTGTGGTTTGGCAAAACTGCTGTGTTACCACAACTTGACCAAAAAGGGTAGGCTGAAATAGTCAAGAGAGGCTTGGTTTAAAAAAACAGCAAGAAATTGAAATATGTCAGTCCCTCTTGAGACTTTAGCTGTGACCTACTTCTGTGTAATCTCGGGGAGCAACTAGCATGTTCTAGCCTGGAATTTAGAATGGTTTTGCTATGTGCTTGCCCTGGCAGAAAGAGGAGGCAAATTAAAGTTATAAAGTGAAGAGGAGAACGAGGAGTACTTGCATAACTGTGACTTTTTCTTTTCCTCTCTGTTGGTATAATGTTTAGTGTTTCCAGATGAGAACTATTTTGCTACTATCCACTAAGTGTGATGAGGAACTATGATGCTTAGATGAAGGGCTCTAAAAGTGCAAAGGCCTGTTAAGTAGTCTCTCTTAGTCATATTGACTTTTATTGTAATTATAAAGTTGTAAGTCCTGTGACTAACTGCTATTCTGGGGGAGTGCAACTGTGAACTCCTGAAAAATTAGACAGAAGGACTTGCATGCATTTGCACCCCTTTTTTTAGCTTTTTTTTTTTTTTTTGCGGGGGGGGGGGGGGGGGGGAAGGATGGAGCTGCTAGAAAACAGAAATATATTGTTTGTAGCCCGTGAATCGATTGCAACTGTTTTGTACCGCGTATCAATACTAGTGGTGCTGTTCTGTTTACAACAAAACTAAAAAGTCGACTTACTAAATTGCAAGCTACTAAATTTCTATTAGTTTTGATTTTGCTATTCTCTGTTGGTTGCAAGCTGGTAAACATTGCAAACTATCAGTAAAGATTTGAGAGAAGAATCTGGAGTCTGCTTCACACGATAGAAGACAAGGAATGGATTTTAGGATTGAATTTATTGACTGAGCTCCCACTTCTTCCCTTCCTGGGATTAATTGTTGACCTGTGTTGATATTAGTCAAGAAGAAATTAAGAAATTGGTTTGCTAGTTTCTCAAGCAAACCTGAGTGGATTTTTAGATTTGGAAAGCTCCCACCAATGCTTTGTAATGCTCCCACCAATGCAAGTAATCAAGTTTTTCATCTAAAGACCACTTTGCATGCAGTGGAATAGAATTACCTGCAGCCCATTGTGATGGGTATTTTTTATAAATGTGGTTTAATGATTTAAATTCATTAAGGGAATGAACAACTTCTTCTCATCTGAGAGACTTGCATGCAAATTTGGACAGGGATAATGTAAGATGCTCTTATCTTCTAAGCGTGTATTTATTGTGAAACAAGTAGTGCTTTATATTCAGTTACATACAGACTTATGCATAATTTTGCTGAAACAAAAGCAGGACACTTAAATTAATACGAAGAGTAGTGCTTAGCAGAGGAGGAGAGTAGAATCTTTGGCCAACTGTAAGACATTTTCTCTCCATCTCTTTTTAAAGGAAGGGCTGAGGCCTGGAGACACAACCAGCACGTTCTGTGGGACTCCAAACTATATTGCTCCTGAAATTCTACGGGGAGAAGATTATGGTAATTTGAATTTTTCACTACTACTGTACGACCTCCAGCCTGTCTCATAAATTCTTACTCAAATAGCCCAATAGTAGGAACTATAATTCTCCATTAGACTCATAATCCATCTAACTCAACATCATGTCTGAAAGGCTAAATAAACGCTTCAAAGGCAGGGCGGGAAACGTTTCACTAAGCAAATGAGATACTCTATCTGTCATATTTTAACTTATTTTTATCAATCTTATAGAAAAGCATGAGGCTTCCAAAAGTTATTACTCATTATAATTATTTGAGACGATCGTAATGAAATACTTGTTATCTTAAATTGTGTTCACTTTTGTACTTTAATATTTGGCAGCGCTGATAGTAAAAATATAATATTGAAAATAGATTAGATAATGGTCATTCCTGCACAAATTTCAGTGTTAACAGCAAAACTGTCTGTGCAGTTCCTTGTTCAAGAAGTCCACCAGATTCCTGAAGCTAGAAAGGCAGCAGAGGATGGAAGCCAAAAGATTTACTGTGTCCCTTTCCTCTACTTATTCTTTCCTCCTAAGTTGTGTAAAGTGACTCTTTGATCGAATTTTTTCCCCTTAATTTTTTTAACAAGTGCCACAATTTGTTCCTTTAAAGAAAAATACACTTCTTATTTTTAGTTCGCCACTTTATTTTACTTGAATGCCTGACTGACTTAACATCTTCCTTCCTTATCACAAATTTACCAGGCCAAGCAGACTACATCACTAGCTACCGGAATTTTTTTCTTCGGTAGTGAATAGCAGGATAGATATGCATAGCTGTATAAATGACTGTCTTGCTGCTTAATATCAAGAATTACGTACTTCACTGTTGTCCTCTACCCCTGCCCTAAGAAATGCACTGTTGTTATTGATGAGGCTTAAATATTTTATCCAAGCCCTGTTAGGGTTGTAACACCAACCTTTTAACTTTCGCGTTCCTTTTTCTTTGTGCAATGTACCTTCACATCCTTCTTATAATGAACCAAGTAAAATCTGTTCTAATTGTTACCCCTACTTCATTCAGTAGTCCTTAGAAATCTAGATAATCGGAAGGACTGGCAATACTTAAATTTTTGAATGAATTTTTTATTCTTGAAACATATCTTGCTTTAGTTAGCCCTAAAAGTGTTTGTATTTTTGCTCTAAAATACCTTCAGCAGTGTTTTGTCTTTTGATTTTTAGGCTTCAGTGTAGACTGGTGGGCACTGGGTGTACTTATGTTCGAAATGATGGCAGGCAGGTCACCGTTTGATATTGTTGGAAGTTCTGACAATCCTGATCAGAACACCGAAGACTATCTTTTTCAAGGTAAGCAGCAGTGAGTGATCATACTGATTTAGTGCTTTGTTTCTACTTATTGTCATCCAACTTTAACCATGCAAAGTCTGATATGAAGCTTGTTTTTTGCAGTAATTTTGGAAAAACAGATCCGAATTCCCCGATCCCTTTCTGTTAAAGCAGCAGGTGTTCTAAAGAGTTTCCTCAATAAGGTAAGGGCTAATGTGGACTGTTTAAAACTTCTCAAGAGCAGGGTTTTTTTTTTTTTTTAAGCCTGTTGTTTAATTGATGTGTAGCAAACATACTTTGTCTGCTGTACCCAGAAGCTGCATAGAAAAGGTGTGAGCCTGAAACAGAATGTTGTTGATGGGGGGCAGGAGAAGGGCTTATTCTAGATATGTATCTTAAAACCTGCAACCCGTAGATTTACAGTCTGGGATAGGGGTTAAATTTGAAATTAAAAGGCTTAGAAATGCTCCAAATAGTTCCATTAACCTGGGGAACTGGACAAACTGTTCAGGACAAACTTAGCAACTTACTCCGACAAATTCTGATGACTTCATTGAGCAAAATGCAGAGGCAAAAATCGCCCATTATATACTCACTGTTTACTGGTAGCTACATAGCCTGACAGTCAAAAGTTGCATATGTGGTGGTGGTCTAGCCTGAGCACGTGCTGGCCTTTGTTCTGGGAGTGTCTTACATGAGCTAGGAGAAAGAGGTGCAGGAAAAAGTAGATTTGATAAAATTATTCTAGTAGATTTGTTAAAATTATTCTAAGTACTAAAACCGTTCTAAGAGCATTGCTTCTGTTACAACTCCTTGGTTGTGAGTGGGTACGTATATGCATATACGTGGAGATGGGTTTTTTTTCCTGGCAGCCTTGCATTGAGGCAGAGTAATCTAGATGTTTACAAACAAGTGTGGCTTGCTTTTGGGGCGAAAGTTTCCATTTCTCTCCCATCCACCCCATTTCTCTCAGTAGAGCATTGAGAGCATTGCGGTCTCTCTGAATGTGCTGGCATAAAGAATTTAGTACGACAACTGAACAGAGTGCACGCATCTCAACTACTTCAAAGTGTTGAAATGAAGCTGTGGTATTAAATGGCTAGGAAAAACATGGGTTCATTTGCTGCAGATTGTTTTAAAAAAGCCTCCACTGAATAACGAATTTGGACATTAGCAATGTTTCTGAGCTACGAAAGTTCTTGCAGAAGTATTTGTGAAATCTAAATGGAATCATTTTAAACAACAGATTTGCTATGTAATTTTTTTTATTTTTACTTTTTTTTTTCCCAGGGTGTTAGTATTGTTTGTAAATTACTATTTAGTAGCAAGACGTTTATGTGACATCTTAAACAACTAAGCAAGCTCTGTCTGACTTTATATAAGGGACTTGTCATTGTTGTCCTCTTGAAGTTGATTAGTTTTTTTTCTCTCCTCCTCTGCTGAGAACTGTCGTGTTGCAGCCTCTTGGTGAAAAGAAGTCTTGCTTAAAATAATCTATCTTTAAATTGTATGTATCAGTAACCTGCAGTTACTGCTCAGATGTGATTGCTGGGATAGTCAGTCTGCTTGGTGGGGAGGGGGGGGAATCAAATTCATTTGTAATCTAAGCAGGATTCCTCTGCCATATACAGTGTGTTTAAGCAATTCTGAAAAAAATGAAGATGGGATGATTGTTTATATACAATTCAATTCTAGACTTCCATATCTTCCTATCTGTTTCGAGATATAAATTGGAACAGAACAGTTTCCAAGATAAATAATCACAACTTGGTTACAAGGCACACTGAAAAACTATTATGCTCTATTTCTCATGGAATTCGAAACACTTGTATTTTATTATTGTGTAGGCCTTGGCATCCATTTAGTTATATTTTCTTCGTTGCACAGGATCCAAAGGAACGTTTAGGCTGCCATCCTCAGACAGGATTTGCAGATATTCAGGGACATCCATTTTTTCGCAATGTTGATTGGGATTTGGTAAGTGAATGCCTACTGGTTTGATTTATTTTCTTCGTATACAGTGACAGTTTGACAACTTGTTGTAAGTCGAAGGATGACAGAAAAATTTCAGAAACCCTAAGTCTTTAACTGCTGTATCATAGTGATAATACAAAATCTTTAAACCCATTTACATGCAGTAAGTACAATAGATAATAGAATTATAAAAAGAAATTGCACGAAAGAAATTGCATGGTTACTTCCTGCCTTGTTTGAAAATAGTCAATAGATTGTAACCCAGTCTTGGTGCCACTAAGTGCCTTTGTTTTTAGATGGAGCAAAAGCAAGTGGTTCCTCCGTTTAAACCAAATATATCTGGAGAATTTGGTCTGGATAACTTTGATTCCCAGTTCACCAATGAACCCGTGCAGCTCACCCCAGATGATGAGTAAGTCATGCTGAATTGAAGCAAATACTGTTTTAATAAGTCCGTGAAGAAGCTACAAGACTTCATCTGAATTGGTCTAGTTATATTGCATGGTGTATATTTAAAGCAGTAAATAACATTTTCTCATGTTAGTCTGGAAACTTCCGTTGCGTGATCTCAAGATAGACTTAGTATAGACGGCTTGAGTGTTGTACTGTAGCATGATATAAAAATCAGCTAACAGGAAGTTGCTGTAAGGAATTTGAGGAAGGATGAATAAGTGCTATTTTACAAGTTTTATTGGTATCATCTGCAAGAAACAGATGTGTGAAAGAAAAGACCTGTTTTGCCACCTGGTTTTCTTCTGCGCTACTTTCTAGAAGTATCATGGCTTAGATAATGTTGAGTTCGAATTGAGTTTCTCTTGGGTGTTCTGTACAAGAAACACTTTTCTGTATGCTTTTTTCGACTTGTTCTGGTATTTTAATTAATAGTAGTCAAGTTGAGGTTATCCTGATGGAAAAGCCTTGGTAGGACGCATGATGTTGCATGTGATTCTGGCAGTGGAGTTGTGGCCCTTACTCTTGAGGGGTGACTTGGGATGGGTGGGGAAGGGGCCCTCTAGTCTGACTAAGCCACTGTTGTGTATCTTTTAGGAATTTTTCTAGGTTCTGCATAACGTATGAGTAATGCAGAAACACAAGCAATGAATATTAAATGTTCCTTATGAGATCTGATCTCCTCCTTCATCCCTTTGTAAATGCATAATATCTCAGCAGAGGTTAAAGAAATTGCTGATACAAGAGGGGTATCCTATTGTTTTAAACTCTTACAAAAATGAAGTTTTGCAAACACAAACTTTTAGAGCGCTTTGCGGGGAAAACACAGGCATAGGAGCAACCAAATCATTGCTCCTGAGTGGTTTTGTGTTTTGTTACCTTTATAGGGACTGAAAAAAAAAACAGCAGTACTTGTAAGGAAACAGAGGGACAAACAGGCGTGAAAGAGAGAAGTGGAAAGTTCTCATTTGCAATCAACTGTAGACATCTCAATTTTAAGACAAACTATCAGTTGATATTGCTACTTTTTAATATTGCTGAACTAATGACTGTTTTTTAATCTTAATAGTGATATTGTGAAGAAGATTGACCAGTCTGAATTTGAAGGCTTTGAATATATAAATCCTCTTCTGATGTCAGCTGAGGAATGTGTCTGAGTTCTCCATTTCTGGACTGTGCCAATTGTTACCGTTTGTTTCTGCATGGAAAAACATATCTTCATTTGATGCACTTGCATAAAATGAACAACTCGACATCTTACTCTTGCCACTTAGTGTGGGTTACTCGCTATTTTCTTTTTGTATTAATTGTCATCTCCAACAGTTGTTATGTTGAACCTTGGGCTGCCAGAAGATGAAAAGTGTAAATCTCCCAACAGTCTTGCCAAACTTGAATTTTAATATAGAAGTTGGTTTGTGGGATTCCTGACCGAACAAGGGGATCTGGCTGTGTAATTTGCCAATACGGCATTCTGTTAAAGGAAGACTTTGTTACTGCTTTAAGAATACGAACTGCATTAGGGGACATAAATATCGTTAAAGGGCTTCCATTTTTGCAGCAAGACAAATAAGACCTAATGACTTCTGTAATGCTAAATCTCTCCTCTCTGAACATCTGATTTCTGTGTTCTCCTTAGACTTAGAAGTTATAGCTAAGTTATTGCCCTTTAGATTTAAATGACAGTAAGGAGAACAGCTTTTTAAACTCCATAGGTCAAGAATAGCTGGGTTTGTAGTGTATATTGATTCTATCCGAAAAGGAGATTATTAACTAAATGTTAAAATCAATAGGTCTTGGTACTAAATTATACACCATGAATTGTACATGGCTTTTGACATATGAACAGTGAGTGCCTTTCTGAGCCTGTCCCTTTCAGCGAGGGTTGTACGTGGTATGAAGTGTCAGTTTAAATAAATGGAATTCAGTTAATACTTTTGACCATGAAAATCTGTAGAGTGTAATTTAGCAGAAATTGGCAGCTAATATTGAAGAATGTAGGACCTCATGCTATTATTTATTGCTTTTACATTCTCTGTCTTACTGTAGGGGTATGTTACAGCTATGGTCTAGATAAGGGCATTGTTTCCTGTTATTATCTTATGGCCATACTGCTGGAACTGCATTCCACTTTGCCAGTGGGAAAAGGACATCTGGAAAAAATAGGTGCTGTCCACAACGACTCCCTTAACTTTTCCCTTTATACATAATAATTTGTAATCACAATCGAACCTTAAATAATCGGTAGTAGACTCAAAATTAGTAATGGAGCAATTGGAAAAAATAGAACAATTCAAAACAGGAGATATGGGTGGAGTGATTCTTACATTTCATATTAGTAAACAGTGTAATATACAGCACAGCTAATTCTTATTTTTAATGTTTGAGGAATATTTTTGAATGTCTTAGGCTGGAGAAATGCCAAATGTACCACTTTTTTGCGGGGAGGGGAAGGGATTAAAATACATGGAAGAAAATAATTTGCATTACATAAGGAAAAGTTGTAAGGTAAGCTACATGTTAGTGGATTTAATTATCTGTAAACACAAGTTAGCAAACTTTAGATAAAGCTTTTAATAAGATTTCTGCTTGGTCAATGTATTTCCTTAAAAAATACTTGTGTGGTGAAACTAAATTTATAGCACATACATTCCATTGTAATTTTGTCTTTGTTGCTTGTTAGCTCCAAGGGGAGAGATTGCATGAGTACACAGTAGTGACATAGCATGGTATTTGGTTCATACCTTGTAACATGAGTAGGAAATTCTTCTAAAGTACTGGGCTGAATTTTCAAGACTGGGAAGTGATTGGAGGTGCCTCAATTCTGGGAAAGCTTTGATCCTCCACACTGTTGAAAATCAGATTCCTGTGAATACCTCAAACGGTGTATTTTCCAATATTAAAATATCAGAGTAAAACCTACTTTTAAAGAGCAGCTAACAACTTTAACACTTTTAGTTCCTGTGAAATTAACTGCTCACATGCAGTTTTAAAATTGTGGTTAATGCTGAAGTGCTTAGCCTATGACTACTACGCCCACGTGACTAGTTTAGGCGTCAGAATTTAACTGATATTAAACTTTGAAGTTACTTTAAAAAAATCCCTCTCTACAGTGACTTAATTTCATATGGGGTATTAAGTAAAATGGGTTTATAGAGGGAAGTGCATTTCTGCTGTTCATCACAGAAGTGTAGTACTGTTTTTCGTGCTTAAGGCAAAAATTATTTTTTTGTATAGATAATGTTTCAGAAAATATACTTTTTCTATTTATGTTTCTAACCGTTAAGAATATCACTGAGTTAACAGTGATAGGCGTCTTAAATGACCGTAAGTCCATTTTTAAGCTGTTTTCCTTTTCTCCAAAGTGCCAGGATATTAACAGGTATGTTTCATTGGTTGAACATAGAGCAACTGTCAAATATTCAGGAGGGAAACTGGGTGTAAACAATCAAGTGCAGTAGGTTTTATCTTCGCAGAAAGCGTCTGCATCAGAAGCCTGATGTGTTCATGTGGAGTAACCTCCTTTTTGTATACGAACTTGGTTTTTATGGGTGCTCTGCTAATTAATATTGTTGCTATTATTTTCCTGTTTCACACGGAACGTGGTCTTGGACGTTGTTGTGTAATCATTCCCTTTATTTGTGCACACTTTTTACTTTAAATAAAACATTTATATTAGGCCTCTGTGTATTAACCTCAGAAAAATGCTGTGAAACACTGGGATTTGCTTGGGATCGTTGGATGACCCTTAACTATCCAACTCCCACAGAAGGAGTGTTGTTCTAGTCTTACCAGTGGGTTGGTTGATTTGTTTGTTTTTTTTCCTAGAAGAGAGAGCCCAGCTTGACCGTTGCAACCGAAGCAAGGCAGCCCCATGCCTGGGGTACCCAGATATGTCTTAGAATGCAGGCTCCCCTCTAATAGGCTTAGGCAGCCTCACTTAATCTTTCTCTATGGAGAAAAAGCATCATGATAGGTTTTGTATTGATTTAGCTTTCCTTCCAACACCAGTGATGAAAGAAAGCTAACTTAGTGAGGCTTTCAGTAAGCTGTGTAGATGCAAAAGGCTTCAAGTAAAATACACAATGCAATTCTAGCTTGTTTGACCAAAGACCTCTTTTAGCTGGAGCTTCTAAGATGTCATCTCAGCTGTGAGAGCTGGGGCTTTGGAGTTTACAGCAACATTGCATCTGTTATGCTTATTTCTGCATGATTTCTCCCTTTGTTTCTCTAATTCCTCCCCGACGTTCCCTCAGATTTATGGCACAGAGGGCAAGGGCACTTACCAATGCTGTTACACATATGGTGTTTTAGTGTAGCTGTATTTTAGTATTTGTACATTTATATTTTAAAAGAGATTTCCCTTTGCAAGCTGGCTTGTTATTGGAAGTATGTATCAGCATTCCTAGATAAATGCTACAGATGGTTGCATGTCTTAAATACCTAACCTCCCAACACGCACACTTCTTGTTCCTGTTCGGTTGGGTGGCCAACTGCTGTCTGTTCAGTCTGAGCAGTTGTTTATATTAAGACACTATTTTAAAAAAAAAAAAAAAAAAAGCTTGTATAAACTGTATGTACATGGTAACTTAATTACTAATCTTGCATTCTCACTTCATGATGGACTTCATAATTACGCAGTTTAGGCAAGACAGGTATGTGAAACTGCCTATAGATTAATGATGTTTTCCTGAGAAGGCAGAGTGAGGGATTGGAGCCCCTTTTTTCAGAAGAGGATGTTACCACATCTTGTATTTTCTTGACAAGAGCTCAAATGATTAAGTTTTTTTAAGACTTTTTTTCTGATTATGATTTAAAATAAAGGGATCCAAACTGCACACTTGAGATGCATGCTTTTTGTCACTATGCATTTAATCACCAAAGATAAAAGGCTGAGAAGGCATTTATCTTCTGGATCTGTGTGGCTTTTGTGGGAGGTGGGCTTTTTTAGATGTAAATAGAACCAGAAATCTGTTGTGTCTGTATTTGGCTTTTAAGCTTGAAGAAAGTGTCTCGGCTTGTGTCCCTTTTAAAGTCGTGTCTACACAACAAACTTCTGGCGAAACAGCTGAATTTTGACCACAATTTTAGATGTAGAAACTAAATCATAGATTCAATTCTTTATTAGATGTAGTGTTTTGTACGTACCTGTTTCCATAACTCTTCCATAACTTGTCCCGTAAGACACTGAACGTGCAAAAATCCATCAATTTTTCTTTTACAATAAGGTCTGTAATAGGGTATCTGTAATACATCATATCTGCATTACTTAATCTGTCGTAGTACGTTTCACAAATATATTAAGATTGGTCTTCAGTATTATACCGTTGTCACTAAAATGACTTTTATCTGTGTAAAATGTACATGCTCCTGTCTTCTGAGAAGAAAACATAATTTTTGTGTTTTGGACAGTGTTAAATTTTACTCTTTAATAACTTCAGAGATGGCATGTATGGAAAGGAACATTAAAACAAATGCTTAACTTTCTCTTCCTACAGAAAATCCCATTTGCTCATAAATGTGCAGCTTGAGTCTTATTCATAAAAGTGTGACAAAATTCTTTACACATTTAGCAGTTTGACAACAAGTTAGTATCTGTGTTAACCGGCTTAACTGAAAGATCATTTTATTTTAAGTCTTAATATGTTATTTGGCACTTCATTTTATATGCGGTAGTTTAAAGGATTTTTTTTTTTTTTAATCTGCCCTTAGAAATGCAGATTAGTTTGTCTCACTTGCTTCTCTTCCTAGTGTGGAAGAGGCATCACCACCAGAGACTGTCAAAGGTGGCCTGCAAGGAATTAAAAGCAGTTAGTGTCAGGGAAGAACAGCTCTTTTTTAACACTTTTCTTTGCTTTATGATATTTTGGAGGCATGTATTTTTCAATGCGTCCTGCTTACTATTATTTTAGAAATATATGGAATGATACATTTTCTGGGGAACGTCTTGGTTTATTTTATTTACTATTATGGCTCTCTCTTTTGATTTTAACTGGAAATGAAACTTTTGTGGTCACTTCTTAGTTGTCAAGTAAAAATAGGATGTTTTTATCTTTTAAAATAACTCTCTCTGGGAGCTGACCTAGAAGAGTAAAGACAAATTCTGTGTGGGTTGCACTGGTTTTAAAGCTAAGGTGTTTAAACAAAGCAGCTGAAAGTGCTAAATGTGAGTTACATTTTAAGACAACCTTAAATGTTAATTTAATAAGATTCCAAAAAACTTGAGCACCTCTTGAAAATCCAGAGAGGTTAGTAATAAAAGTAAAATCCCTCCCAGGCTCTGTTAGTGCGATTTCTTCAGTGCTAAAAAGATCTGTAGGTAAGATTTTAGTTTAGTTACGTCGTACCTCTGGTACCAAAGTGCTTTTCATAGTCGACAGTCAAGGCTCTAGGTAGAGTTCACGGTTTAGTAGACTATCTTCTACCTACGAACGTTGTCTTATGCTGCCTGATGATGTAGCGCTGTAACAACACTTCTGTTTCACCACAGTAGTTACCAAAATTTGCAGCTTGAAATGAAAAATGTGCAGAATTTTTAAACCCAAATTAAACAATGACACCTAATTCCTAAGCTTACGTGCCCTCAGCAGGTGTAATATCCACCTACAAATGTTGTCTTGCTTATGTCCTCCGATCATTGCAGGTACGATGCTATGAATCTTCCATGCTCTTGAGTTATATACAATTGAAATATGACACAGTGCATTTCAATGGTTGGCTATTTGGAGAGAAATTTTTGATCAAATCCTAGACTCTTACAGGGTAGAAAAGAGATAGGAATGTCCAGAATGTTTAGATAATAGAATCACTGGTCAGTGTTTTTCAAGATCAGCCCCCCAAACTGGTAGATTCAGAAGCCTTTTTAATTCTACTAAAATGTTGTGGCTATTAAGCCCCGTATCTACTTAATAAGTAAGTACAGAGTATTAGTACTCTTCCGGAATGGGTGTACTTTTCCATAAAATTATTTGCTGTCCTAGCCTCAGACATTTTACTGTGGAAGAATAAAGAATAAAGGCAATTGAGATCAAACATAAATGCACTCTTGCATTTTCTCCATCACTTTCCCTCCGTCTCAGTAATACACACCCTTCTTGCCCTGTAAAAAAGCAGTTCTCGTTTTCATGTAAGGGTAGCAATTGTACTCCTGCAGCTGCTCTGCATCTTGCACTGTTTGCTTAACTATAAATGGAGAAAAATACCAGTCTTCATAAAATCCTTCCACAGAATCATTACATGAAAAAATCCTCCTCTTTTTAAAACTTTTTTCTTTCTAAGGCTGCAAAAGCTTGTGTTTGACATAGCAGCCAAAAGGTGAGACAAGACTTGCAGAGTCCTACGTAATTCTGTTTTGCTGCAGGCTAGAGAAGAGCATTAGAGAAGTACCAGGGTACTGCAAATTACTGCACAATGTTATAACCATGTTTAAATGAATTCTAACACTTCCCTACTTTGAAAAGTAAAAAAGACTAGATATAAAACTGCATATTGAGGTGGCATGATGTGTGTTTATTAACCACAGGGTGTTGCTGGATTAGATCAAACTCACTCAGGTGCAAAGATGAACCAAGAATAGGTTTATGGTCCTGGATCCGTGAAACTTACTTAAAATTAAGTACACGAATCCTATTTGCAGTGAATCTCAAGTGGTTGGACAGTACAGAGGCATCAGTCTCGGTTATCTTTCGGCCCATAAAACTCAGTCATGCATGAGCCTCTGCTCATGCTCTTATATGTACAGATTTCAGCTGAGATTCCGCTGCTATAGAGGAGTTACAGAGATGAAGTCTGGCAAAAAGAGCTAGAAAATAGTAGGGTAAATTAAAGTAAGGAAAAATGTACTCCCCATAATGGTAGTAGTTAATATGTTAAATGCTCCCTGAGGAATGGCTGAGTCGATCTTTAGTGGCTTATAATAAAAGCAGAGAAACACAAGGAGGATGGAAAAGGGCAAAAAGCGGAGTACTGAAGGGACAAACAATGAGTTTCTCCAATACTTGTGTTCTTCCCAAAGTTTAAATCTTGGTTCCAATTTTTGGAAAGCTTTCATCTTTACTTTGGCCTATATGGAGTGGCAGGAATTTATGCCTTCCTTTTCCTTCTCTGCTCTCTCTGTAGTCTATGAAAAGACAAGTTACGTTTTTCTATAGGCATCGAAGTGTCTGTGAAGTGTGTCTATTTCAAAGAGCTGAGAAAGTGCTCTTAATTTCAAGTAATTGGGACGTTCACATGCTTCAACATGCTTCAGGCTTCTTTGTGGTACCTCTTCATTGGTAGGAAAGCCTTACTTCTGCCTGAGGGTGCCACAATAACAGCAACAGTAAAACAACGATCCTTGTGATGACACCTTCTGCCGAATGTAAAAATTGAGGTCGTGCTCTATTTCGGATTTTTGATTCTTTCATCTCTACCTGAATTCTTTAATAATAGAAAGGTCAAGTGGTTTTCTCTAGGCTTTAGCAAATAACTATAACCATTATCGTCTTTGTGATCACAGAGTTATTGTTAAAAGCCCAGACGCAGC
Source organism: Struthio camelus (assembly GCF_040807025.1). Taxonomy (NCBI): domain Eukaryota; kingdom Metazoa; phylum Chordata; class Aves; order Struthioniformes; family Struthionidae; genus Struthio; species Struthio camelus. Next base: position 27,923,085 of record NC_090950.1, on the reverse strand, counting down.
TGTTTATACAGTTATTCTAAACCCTCTTCTGCTGTTTAAACTGTCAGCAATTTATTATTTTTGCAATATAAAGCACCACGCGTCCTAATGACTGCATTAGCTGCTGTGCAAACATATGGGAAGATGGTTTCTGCCTACAGATGTGTGACCACTGAAGAGTAACATCAAGGGCAAAGCTTGGAAATAAAATAACACCTCCGATCACGGGGCTGACAAGAGAAAAGTCACAAATTGCTTATGCGCAAACACATTAAGCGCTATGTAATTTAGAGAGGTTGTTTTTTTTTTTAGAAATCTAAAAAAAATTATATGTTGCCAATTGTCATTAGAAGAAAACGTTGTGGGTAGCACAAGTGACCTGGTATTTTAAGAGTTGAAAGGTGATTCGAGAAGCAGCTTTACAGGGGTGAACCATGCCTGCACGGAGGACCTCTAACCAAAGTCAAGAGTTGAAGTGTATCAAGCTAAATATGCTCTTCAGCAAGAAGAGGGGTTTTGTTTGCTGTTAGCCTTCAGCTTGAACCCGAACGCGGCCGGGCAGCGCTGGGCCGGTCCCGCTCCTCGTCCTGTTAAACACCTTGCAGCAGCGGCTGTGCAGTTGTGCCATTTTAATGTTTTTTTTTCTTTTTTTTTTACGTTCCCTTTGCATCAAAATAAGGATTAAAGGCAACGGCAAACTGGATTTTGCCCTTCAGCTGAAGCGGCAAAATGTCTTTACAAGGAACATGTAACAACAGCTGTGTACGGCAGAAACCCGTCCCCCGTACGCGAGCTGTACAGAGATTAAGCGGGCTCTGGAAAGCAGCTTCTTCCCCTGCCAGCGACAGGACCGAAGTGGGAGACGCTCCATACGTCAACCCCTCTTGGCCGTGACCGCACAGCTTCCGGCTGACTGGGGCTCCAAAACCATCTTTTGACCCGCTCCCCCACGTTTCAGCCGTTCTTCTGAAGGCCCCGGTGCCTCGTGAGGAGCCCGCGGCGCTGCGGGCAGCCCCGGCGGGCACCATCGCGTTTCCCTGCTGCCCTGTCCGCCCTCCTGTTCCGCAGAGGTGGGATTTTTTTTTTTTTTTAAGGCGCCTCGCGTTTTCCCCGCCGTTTGCGCCCTCGTTTTTTCCCCTGTCCCCGCCGCCCGCCCTGACATGGCGCCGCCGCCCGCGCACCCGGGGCGAGCCCCGGCCCCGCCGCCACCAGCCCCGGGGAGCCGTCAGGAAACGGCCGAGACGGGGCAGCCGCGGCGGGGCGAGCCGAGCCGCCGGGCGGGCAGCGCCGCTCCTCCTCCTCCTCCTCCTCCTCCTCCTCCTCCTCCTCCTCCCGCTTTGCGCGGCGACAGGGCGTGTGAGGGCAGCCCGCGGCGCCGCGCCAACCGCCCGAGCCGGCGGCGGCGCCGGGCTGGGAGGCCTCGGCAGGGCGGGGAGGGCTTCCCCTGGCGCGGCTCTCCGAGGGCTGGAGGAAGGTTTCCCCTCCCTCCCCGGCGCGGCGCGGCGCGGCGCGGGCTGTGTGAGGGCGGCGGCGGCGGCTCCGCGCGGGCGGGGGGAGGGGCCGCCCGGGGTTGTCTGAGGGAGCGGCTGGCGCGCGCGTGAGGCGGGGGGGGGAGGGGGAGGGGCGCCCGCTCCCGCCGCGGCCCCAGACAGTGGGCGGGGCTGCGGCGGCGGCGGCGGCGGCTGAGGCCGGCGGGGGGCGGGGGCGGGGGCGGCGCGCGCCGCCGGCGGGTTCGTGCCCGCGCGCCGCCGCCGCCGTCTCCGCCGTCTCCGCCGCCGTCTCCGTCTCCGCAGTGAGGTCACGGGTGGGCGGCGCGAACGCGGCTCCTGTTCCGCTCGTGGGGCGCCGGGGCCCCCGCGGTGCCGGGTGAGGAGCCGGGGAGTCACCGGGGGGGAGGGGGCTCGGCCCGGCGGCGGGGGCCGGGGCCGAGTCGGCGGGGGAGGGGCGCGCCGTGCCTGAGGGGAGGCGGCGTCTGTGGGGGCGCCGCGCGGGGGAAGCCGCTCCTCCCGCGGGGGTGGGGGGGGTAAATTTAGCGCCGGAGGGGGCGGCGGGCGCGGAGAGGGCGGCGGCGGGAGGAGCCGCAGCTGGCGGAGCGGAGCGGGCAGCCGCGGGGCGCTGAGGCCGGCGGCGAGGGGAGAGCCGGGCGCGGGGCCGGCCGGCGCCGGGGAAGCGCCGGTGAGTCACGGAGCGGCGGGCGCGGCGGCCCGGGCCCTTCCGGGAAGGGGGGGGAGGCGGCGGCGGCGGCGGCGGCGGCGGCGGCGGCGGCAGGGGGGGCCCCGGCCCCCGGCCCCGGCGGGAGGGGGCTCGTAGCCCGCCCGCGTTGGCGTTTCTCCCCCGAGTGTTCCCCCCCCCCCCCACACACACCCTGTGAAAGAGAAACCTCGTCCTCCCTCTCCTCTTCTCCGCTTCGCCGCGCTCCCGCCTGTGGGATTTGCCGCACGTTACACGCAGCGCTGTGCGGGCGCTGGGCTGGTGCCGCTGCCAGCTTCGCCCATCTGCCAGGGGCTTATGATGGGGCTTCTGGTTTTTAAACGAAAGCTCTCTGTGCGTTGATGTTTTGTAATTAATTAGGAAGCGTGTCCCTTGTTTGATATGTTGAGCTCGTATTTGAAGACTCTAGTCTCGGGAATTAATGGTTATTAATGACCTCTCTCTCTCTTTTCACAGGTTATCAGGAGAGGTTGACAGAGCTGTGTATTAGCACAAGATGTGCATTTAGCTGATGGCCCGGATCTTATTTGTATTGCTAATAACTCGGGGTGGGAAAAGCCAGGCACACACCGGGGACGTCTGTGCTAAAGGTGACTCTCTAGGGACGTTTAGTTTTTGCCAGCAATCTGGATCAGCCTTTAATTTGGGGATTTATTGGTGAACTGCCATAGTAACTCTAGTGGTGGTGGTGGCGGTGGAATCGTAAACTTGGCTGCCCAATAAATAAAGGCCTTAAGCTTGTGTTTGATCCCTGACAACTGAAGGAGAAGCGGCGAATAAAATTTTCACACAACCAAACTTTATTTGGATCAGTTACACTGAGTTCGACGCTCTTCAGACTGAGACTTGTGGGCATTTTTCTGTTTTGGTATTTAAACAAGAGGCTTGTTTGAAAAGCCAGTATGCTTTTTAAAGGGGAAAAAAGTGACCGAGGATGGATGCTCTTGCATCAACTCATCATTTTTTACTGAAAGACTATACGAAACTACTGTGCAAACTACTGAGTAGGCTACAAAGAAAATCGTTGTATATGCATATTGCAATGTGTTTTGTATAAAAGAAAATTGGACAAATACTTTTAAACCTAAAAGAAAATGTTGTTTACCCTCTCCATTCTTAATTCTGTGGTATTACATGCAAAAGGGGCTACAGTTTTTTGCTCCTGGAGGCTGAAGGATTAACTTACTGAAAGGAGTGCAAAGCTTGGCGTGTGTGAAGTAGTCAAGATCATTTAAAATTGATTTTTGTATTAGCAAGCAGGAAAATGCACACTCTAGATTTGCTTGCTTAAAAGTTCTAGCGTTTAGCAATGGAAAGCCCGCAAACAAACTTCCATCTCGGTCTAGGTTCAGACCAAAAAAGGAGTGGGGTCCACGAGGATGAGAGTCCTCCAATAAAAAAAGTAATGACAGAAATGCATGTAAATAGCAAAGTACGAGTTGTAATAAATAGACTGCCAACAATAAAGAAGGAAAACTTGGATGACTATGATGAAACTCCTGTGGAGGCTGATGGGGAAAACGCCAAGCCAAACAGTGCTTCAATATCTGAGCCTTTGAATTTAAATCCAGGTTTGAAACACACGCTGGCACAGTTCCACTTAAGCAGCCAGAGTTCACTGGGAGGGCCAGCAGCTTTTTCAGCTCGTTATTCCCAGGAAAGTATGTCACCCACTGTCTTCTTGCCTCTTCCATCACCGCAAATACTTTCTGGTCCACTGCTCATTCCTCCAGACAGCTCTACAGAACTCACTCAGACTATATTGGAGGGGGAATCTATTTCTTGTTTTAAAGTTGGAGGAGAAAAGAGACTTTGCCTGCCGCAAGTTTTGAATTCAGTTCTCCGAGACTTTTCATTGCAACAGATTAATACAGTGTGTGACGAGCTGTATATATATTGCTCAAGGTGCACGTCCGACCAGCTTCACATTCTGAAGGTTTTGGGAATTCTTCCATTTAATGCTCCATCCTGTGGGCTAATTACGCTGACTGACGCTCAGAGACTATGCAATGCTTTATTACGTCCTCGCACTTTTCCTCAAAATGGCAGCTTTCTCCCTGCGAAGAGCACATTGGCCCAGTTGAAAGAGTCTGGCAGTGCCTTTGAAGTAGAGCATGAGTGCTTGGGCAAATGCCAGGGTTTGTTTGCACCTCAGTTCTACCTGCAGCCGGATGATCCCTGTATCCAGTGTTTGGAGTGCTATGGAATGTTTTCGCCCCAGACGTTTGTGATGCATTCACATAGATCCCCTGATAAAAGGACCTGTCACTGGGGCTTTGAATCAGCCAAATGGCATTGCTACCTTCATATTAACCAAAAATACTTAGGAACATCGGAGGAGAGGGAACTGAAGCATCTCTTGGAGGAAATGAAGGAGAAATTTAGTGAGAAAAATCAGAAAAGAACTCGGTCCAAAGTAAGTTCACTTACTCTTGTAAATTTCCTTCCGATAACAAGTAAATATTTAGCTTAGAAGTGTGTTATTTGTCTTTGTAAATGTGAATGTTTGTCAAATCAAGTATCGGTTAAATTTATGAGAGTTCTCCACCATGGCGAATAGACTTCTCAGGTTCAAAGGTACAGTAATTTCTTTCCCCGTTGAGCTATAAGTAATTTCATTCAAGCTGGTTTGGTTTTGTTGGTTCTTTTTCTTTTTTTAAATATGCAATCTCTGGAAAATTTAGAGCTATTGTGGACATTTTCTTTCTTCTGTTTGACCTTTGAGTATGTTGTTTTAAACCACGTGTGTTGCAGCAGCTGAGCAAAGCAGAAAGGAACTTGAAAATCAAGTATTGTAAATTAATTCTTCAATTGTTATTTTAACTCCAGCACATACACGAGTGGTGTATGGCTACCTAGCTTGCTCAACACCCAGGAACATCTCATGACTTTGCATGTAGGGTAATGGTGCATTGGTAAGTTGCTATTTAAAAGCCAAGGCTGCTTGTTCGGTAATAGCTTTTTGTTGAACAGGTTGTATAGAGAAATATGCCAAAAAAGGGGGTTTTAAATCACTCCAAGTAATGAGCTGTAGGCCAGTTTCTTGACAATTGTTAATAATGGACATTGTGTTTTTTCCTAAAATACTGCTGCAAGTCTGCACAGTACTTCAAAAATACAGAGCTTATCTTTACCACAGGGAGCTACTAATTTAAATAAAAAGACACGCACCAGGTAAATATTGAACGTTACCGGGGAAATAATTTTATTTTGCTCAAGGAAGAAGATTTTAAGGGGAGATTCAGGGAGCATCCCCATTTTTAGATGAAAATCGGGAAACATTGGGGTCCTGACATCACTGATATTTCCGTGCATGGAATATACAGTTTTATTGGGTATAATCTAAACTTAGAGGTTTTGAAATAGTTCCTCCCCTACCGCTATGTTTAATTGTATTGTATTTGGCATTTATAGGTCTGCTTGCTGACTACTCTTTTGCTTATATATCCATTTTGCCTGTTGGATATTTTGTCATGGGTTTCAAAGTCAGCAGCAGCAAAAGCAATCCAGATAGGTGAGCGTATAAAGTTGGCGCCTTTCAGAACAAACTTCTCCAAAGTTAGTATTGCAGAAAGGCTTACAGAAACAGATAGTTTTACAGTTAAGCTAGTCTGCAGTAAGGGATTTTAGCAGATCAGCTTTGACAAAAGTCTGCAATTTGTCATGCTTTCACATGCCGAATTAGTTGGACATGCAGCAAAGTTCATAGCAAGGAGACTTCACTTTCATCTGATAGACTATCATGATAGTTTTTATTCTTGTAATGCCAATATAGGTAATAAACAATAGCATAGTGGCTACAAGGGGGGAAATAGTCTTCCCTCTTGACCCCCATGAGACCTTTCATGTTGTAGACATTGAAGAGATACTGATTATCTTTTCACTTGGTTTTTGATGTGTATACAGGAAGTTCAAAAACATGAAAGATATCGTGGTCGGAAATCTGCTACTGTGAAACCGAAAGCAGTATTCTGGGAATGCATGTGGAAGATTATTTCCCCTGTTGCATCCCCTATGCTATTGTTTGAACAGATAATGTTATTGAACAGGTCCGTATGAAAGGGAGAAACACTTTATGGTGTCTTCCATTACAGACCCACGTAGTTCTTATAAAGAAGCGCATGAAATTAGAACGATAGATAAACTCCATGAAAATTTGAACAAACAAAAAAGTGGGTTTTTTTTAATTCTTTTTTTAGGGGTGGGGCAGGGAGTGTCTCATAGGTATTCACCTGGAAAGTACAAAAGATTAGAAGAATTTAATAGGGCAGTGTTTGGAACAATGCCTCTGTTCCCTTGTACTGGAGAAGCTTGTGCTGTTCAGTAGTCTTGTCTTTTCCTGGCTTCTGTGGTATGAGAGGTATAAGATACAACGTATAGACATTTTCTTATACTTTTCTTATACTCTTAAGCAAATGCATTTATAGGATATTCTACTTGCTGTTCTACCACCTTCTTACCTTCTTTGTTGAGAAGCAGTAAATCCTCTGAAGTTTTGAGACATCTTTGAGGTTATCTTGAAGGGTCCAAGAAGAACGGTTGTCCTTGGCCAACTCTCTATCCCTCCCTCTCTTTTAGAGAGAAAAATAAGAGATGGAAATAATTGCTTGTCTGTAAAATAAGACCTAAAGCGAAAACAAGACTCTCCAATGTAGTAATAATAAATTATTTGTGAAATCGCCTTTCTCCTTAGCTCTAGGTTTACTCACCTCACAGTATAAGTATGCTTTTGCTCTCAGTGTTTTAAGAGTAAACAGCCTAGGCCCTCACCTACTATACTTATAAAGTTAATTCCTCTATCTTCTTCGTGATAATAAAAAAGCTGTAAGTAGTATGTATGGTTGTCACTGAGTTTCTCATCTTCGCTTGAGTTCTGGGCTCTGCAGTGTGCTACCCACCTTCTCATTGAAACAACTCTTGTTAAATCTCTGATGTTCTCTGTGGTGTCAGATCCTCTTTCTCTTTGACTTTGCGACAGTTTCTGATAATCACTCTGTACTACACTGTCTTGCTTCTTATACTAATTCTTTTGAGTTGGTTGTTATGCATGGGGAAATGCTCCCAATGGGTAGAGTTAACATCTCTTCTGAATATTTCTGTAAATCCTATCTGTACTGAAAAACTACTGGCTTTAACGATTAGGACTACCTATCCATTTATATGGAACTGTCTTTGCACTGAACTACGTAACAGTTTTTTCTTTCATTCACATGGCAAATCTGGTAAGAAATCTACAAAGTAAGCTTTCCCGGAATAGGAAGGGTCTCTTGAGTTACTAGTGTGCGTAATAACTGGACCAGAGATTTTCTTTTTAATCCCTGACTCAAGCTTTGAACATAGTCATAGTACAAATTTGTGTTAGATGTCTACTCAGTTTTAGATGGATTTTTTTAAATTAAGTTTCTGGATTTTTTTTCTTAAAGAATAGCTTGTATAACTAACCGGAGGAAAGATAAGACATCTTTTTTTTTTTTTTTTTTTCCTTGTAGGCTTTTCGGTCAGGTTAAGTAGAAGTAGTTCAACTGTAAATTTACCAGATTGACGATATTGCATCTATATAATTAGTTAAGAACATCTAAACTAAGCAGATGCTTCAGTAACGATATATACCTGTATATTTAGAAATAAAAGCTTTTTCTCTATTTTATTAATCTGGATGATGAAGGAGGAATCACGTGTTAGAAAAAGACTTCATTTAAGATTACCTTTCATTTTCTTTCCTAAGTCAAATTTTAAAATTCTTTTGCAAGAGACACACTAATGGAGTAGACACAGAAGCCAGTTTCCATTTGAAATAGGTGAGAATGTAAAAGTCTAAACTAAAAACTGGAAAATATGAATCACCTGATACATAATTTCATATATAAATATGAAAACATGTTAAAACATCAGTCCTAAAACATGAAAAAGATGTGATTCAGAAGTAGTGTAAGTTGAAATTGGGCTACCGTATAGTAGCTGTAGCATAACTAGAATAATGTATGTACAGTATTTAAATTATTAGAATGATCTCAATAAGCAGAAAGAAGTTAAAAGTGAGTTTCAGAGTGAGGCCATTTTTCTAGAGATTATTCACTCTAATGCTAATTTTTATTATCTAAACATTCAATTATGATTTTATTACCAAAGAGTGATTTCACAGGGTGCATGACAAGCTGTCGCATTTGGAGAGTAGCAGACTTCATTCTGCTCCTCCCCCCTTTTTTTAAGTAAGCAACTTTCCCTTCCCCAAAAAACCCGCTTACATTAATATTTCTAGAGTTTTCAGTTTGTGTAGACATCCTCCCAATTCCCAAGGCTATTTTAATACAGTGAAATTAAAAATTGATTTCTTAGCTGTGAGTGTCGTTTGTATGTATGATGAGATGCCTTTCCCATAAAATAGTATCTTTGGAGTGGAGCAGTAAGAAACTTTGATTAAAGAGTATTTCAAAAAAAAAAAAAAAAGAATTATTGAGACAAAAGGAACAAGAATTCCTGTTCAGATATGAAATAGACAGAAGTCTTTTAAGATACTGTATTCTTATACATGAAAAGTAATTCTGTGTTGTTAGTGCAAAGGAAATAGAGTAATCATGTTACTGCAAGCAGCTTGTATGCTTCTGTAGTAAAACTTCTTGACATCTAAAGAAATTTCTGTGCACTGTAACAAGAGTATTTTATTGATAGGTTTTGTTTGTAATAAAGTATCTGGCAAGCGCATTATAGAGGTGGATACTTTATTGCAAAAGATCAAGGCTCCTACAACCTTTTGGGAATCCTAGTTTCTGCTTTCTGTTTCTCCAAGTATTTGTAGCATGCCTCTGGCAGAGTTTGGAAACTCAGTAGAATTTTATATGGATTTGTAAAGATTTTCCTTTTTGTTTCCTTGCTGCTTTACCCTTATTTGCAAGTTGGAGATTAAAGAAACTCCCGTTGCTTGCATCACGCTGTATGTCTGCCAAAGAATCTCCATTTTCCAGTACCCGAATTTGTCTGTGCTGCCCACCTTTGAGAATATGTATTAATGGTGTAAAGGTCATTCATTGAGCAGGATTTATTAAGATGTAAATAAAGTGTAGCAGTCTTCCTATTAGTGTTATTTTTTTCTTTAGATGGATTCACAGCAGAGCCTAGAACTGTCGCAGTGGTATCCAGTTATAAAGCAAGAAGCAGAAACTGCTATTCAGCCACCCTCCTTTGTCCATCCCAGGTAACCGAATTTCCTATGCAGAAATATGAGCATTGTATGTACAAGTTAAATACTTCATACCTGTCTAAAGATGATTTCAACTTAAAAACGTGCTTGCAACCTAAAATGTTAGGAAAGCTCTAAGAGATTGCACAAGAATAATTAAATCCTTACATTTTGTGTACATTTTAGTGTAAATATTAATGAATTGTTTATGATGATTTTTGATACTGCATTCTGTGATGTATGAATTTTTTTCAAGAGGAAATAAAATTGAAATGTAATTACAGTTTCCCTTTTCAGAGTAGAAATGGCAGAGACTACTTTCTAATCCTTCCTATTATAATTTCATGCATGTGACAAGCTGCACAGTGCCTATTTACCATGAGTGCAACTTACTTTCCTTTCAATATAGACTTGTAAAAGCTGTTTGAAGACTTTATTCCACATTAGAACAATGACTACAGCTAAATTGCCAGATGATTAATTTCCAAATTAATTTCCTTAACCAAACGCATTTCCTTAATGTACTACACACCTTGTCATCTGCATTAGCCAGGGAAAGTGTTTCTTGACTTCGTGCTGTGCATCTCCGTGTGGTTATGCATTTACTATATCTGGGTGGGATCAGACTCTTGAATAGCAGGATGCATCAAAGCAACGCACATGCGTTATACTAATTCCCATGCAAGCACATAAATAGTGGAGCTGCAATGATGGTCCCTCAGTTTGCTATTTCTGTCAGTGCTTTCCTTCAGAAGCAAGAGAGAGGAAAGTATTGAAGACAGCAACGTTGGCCCCAGCACTGTCTTGTGATACTCGTTATCTTGGCAATGACCTTAAGAGATTTGGATCCAGTCGCATTTTAATTTCATTCTTTGCATTTAAATGAAGACTTTGTATGAATTTTTCCTATGGTTTTTGTTTAATCAGTCATGTTAGAAAACTCCTTGTTTGGAATCCTCCAAACCATATCTAGATAATCTATTCAGTAAAGATTAAGTGGGTCATTATGATTTCTTTTGCATAGGAAAAACTTAGAAAGGAAGTACTTATTTTTCCTTGAAAATCGTACTGTTTGAAATCATGCTCAATTGAACTTACTCTTTATCGTTCATCATTGATATACCTTAGCTGTCATTCTTAATTTTACTGTTCTACTGTTTCAGTTACTACCTTTACATGTGTGATAAAGTGGTTGCCCCAAATGTATCTCTTGCATCACAATATAAAGAAGTTGCAAAAACGGCAGTCAGACCAGAAGTAATTAAATCCTCGCTTGGACAGTCAGAGAAGCAACCCAGTAGTGGAAAGCACAAAAAAGCTGCTTCCTATCCAGAGCTTTCTCTTGAAGAACAGGAAAAAATTGACTTGAAAACTGGTGTGGAACAGCATAAACGTTTAGGTGAGTAGATAAATTATAAGTGAAAATTATGTTGAAATCTTTTCAATTTTTATACTACGTAATAAATTTTGGAAAGCTCAGTGTCAAGTTAGTGTTTTGTGGTAATTTCCACGTCACTTCAATCTTCCAAAAATTCTTTTGGCCTTTCTATAATCTTCAGTTTGCTTTGCGTTTTTCCACTCTGAAAGATTAACTTTCTGTGATTATTGTACTGTCTTTTTCTGTAGATCCATCTGTATCAACTAATTCTGCAAGAGGTGGCAAATCTGAACGTATTTCTTCCAAGATTACTAGAGACTCTAGCCGTGTTGAAGTACGTAATCGTGTACGAGCCTTGTCCCCAACTCTCATGAAAGACATCAGTTGTGAAGACGACAAGGGAAGGATCATGGAAGAAGTAATGAAAACCTACATTAAACAGCAAGAAAAACTAAATACCATTTTGCAGAGGAAACAACAACTTCAAATGGTACAGTGGCAAACTGAATGCATTTCATTTTTGTCATCAGACAAGTGTTAGCTTGTTGGTTCTACAATCATTATCACAGATTACTTTCATTTGAAAACACCAAAGCACCTAGATATTGTGTGCCCAACTTGAATCCAGACACTGAATCTTTAATATCCCTTATGTTTGTTAGATTAGAGCCCACTAATAATTGGTATATTTTCAGTTTGTAACTGCTGTGTGCAAGTAGCTCTTCTTTTATTTTATCCAAATGAAAACTACTTCTTTCACTTCAAAATTTTTCCGAGCATTTAAATATTTTTGTAAATATAGTTTGTTAAATCCTCTAAAATTTCTCAGTTTTCAAGATTTTAAAGGTGCTGACATGAGCACTCCAGGAATGATCTCGTCACTGCCCGCTATGAAAAGAATGCCACCTTCCTATTTCTGTTTGATGACCTCCTGCTTTTAGGAGGATTTTAATCTTTTTAGTCATGGATGGCATTAGAAACGGGTGTTCATTTGTGATTTTTGGCTCGTGTCTGTGTTAAATTAGCTAAATACTATCTTTATTTCTTGCATTCATTAACAGACATAAAATACTTTTTTTCATTTTAACATGAAGTTGAGAATCAATGAGCTTTGATAGCATCTCTGGACTGCTACTTTAAATTGTTCTGTTCTTGGAGGCAAAACTTGTAGATAAGTTTTAAAAAAATTGGCAGACATTTTTAAAAGGATCAAAATGCTGGAGGAAAAAGAATTGCAACACAAATGAGGCCTTTTTTTCTCGCTTTTATTCTGTTTTCTGATAATGTACTTATTTCATCTCCAGAATCTGTTTTAATAAATCAGGGCTGCTGCTTTCTGTGTTTCACTTCTGGCACTTGTGACTTGGTTTCTGGAAATTCTGTTTTTGAAAGTATAATTTCTTTATATTGAATTGAATGTTTGCAACACAATATCAGGCTACCACTGATACACTGATGAATGTTCTCTTTTTGGCCTCGTTATTTCCAGATACCCATTGAAATTACATAGTCGGTTTTTGACTTTTCTGGTCTTAGAACCAAGGTGAGTGAGATTGTGATCTCTTTCTTGACAGGAAGTAGAGATGTTGAACAACTCTAGAGCGATGAAGGAACTTACTGAAGAGCAGCAGAATTTACAGAAAGAGCTTGAATGTTTGCAGACTGAGCATGCTCAAAGAATGGAAGAATTTTATTTTGAGCAAAGAGACTTGGAGAAGAAACTGGACCAAGTGATGAAGCAAAAGTGTACCTGTGACTCCAATTTAGAAAAAGACAAAGAAGCTGAATATGCGGCACAGGTGAGAAGTGAAACTTTGTTTCGTGTTGAACCGTATTTAGTTTATCATCAGACTGTGGAGCTATTGCTAAGTATATTTTAAGAGTTTCAGCAACTGAACCTTTATTGGAGTGTTCTCTGCCACCTTAAAGTTTCATATTCTCCATGTGTTCTTGTTTGATATCCTATAGACTAATACCAAAATAGGTCACCGTGATAGCATATTTATTTCCTTCTCCCTTGATTGAAACTGATGCAGAATGCAACTTACAGAAACACTTCACCTGTCAAATGTTACAGGAGTCTCTTTTCAGTTATCTGAATGATATTACTAATGAAATATTAATCGTAGTTTGTTACATTCTCCCTATTTAAAACAAATTATGTGTTTAACAGTCTTGCCCATATTCAACATTCTCATTTTAATTGTAGAAATTAGCTATGCATCTTTTTTTTCTTTTTTTTCATTTCATGTAAAAAACTAAAAAGCCCTCAGCCACTTTTTTACCAGGTTAATAGCATACCTGGCAGCTCCTTATAGTCCTTGGTGTTAGAATCTTGTGTAATATCTGATGAGACCTCTCCTGTGTTCCAATGAAGCATTTGGTCAAGTCCTCTTGGAAAAGAAGAGGAATGGTCTCCCGTTCCTGCCTCTTGGGTTCATATGTTAAAATCTGTGGAGATACTTTGTTCTTTCACTGAGAATTTTTAACATATACCATTATTTCTTTATGTTGGTGGTTATTCATGCCATCCGAATAGGAAGAATCCAGTAAACACCAAAGACAGTCTTGAGAGGGCCCTTTTTAAAATCAGTTGTAGTTATGATTAAATGCATATTAAAAGGCCTTGTACTGTGTCACAGAGAACTAGTCTTCCTAGTTTTTTAAAATAAAATCTGAAACTTAAGCTCAGTAAAGCTTTATGGTCATTTGCTCATAGTTTTCTATATTTCCTTTTCTTACCGTCTCAGAATAAGAAACAGGGAGTACTGGAGAGACATTTTTTTTTTTTTTTTTTGAGTAGGTCAGAGACTAGCATCATAAATCCTTCCTGTGATTTAATTCCATGACATCCTACTCAATAGAGTCCTAGCCTATGCTGCCAGAAATAATCCTCTCTGACTAAGGTCTGATTTACTAAACAGCTGGTACAAGCCCTATCACCGCAAGTAACAACGTGTTCTAATTTATGAAGATAATTATGTACAGCATGTTTTATATGGCTTGTAGTTTACCTTTTTTAGAGGGTAAGAACCATAGACTATTCCCTAAAGAGGTGATTTGTTTGGTTTTTTTTTTGTTTTTGTTTTGAAGTTAGACTTACAAAACTAAATACATTCCTTTCATGAAAACTTACTCTGTTGTGGTTCAGCTATTCAGAACATATTATTTGAACTTGTTTCTCCATTTGTCGCGTCTTACAATGGATTTTGGACCTTTGGTTCCAGGCAGTTGTCAAAAGTACCCTAGTTAAACAGAAGTCCTGGCAACAATAACCTCCCCGTGCTATGTATACAGCATTTTAAAAAGCCTTATTCTGCTGTCTTCTTGGAGCAATTGCCCAGTCTGCTTTCTCTCTGAGGGTTGTGGCCAGGGAGAAACCCTCTTTGTACATTAAGCACAATTAATACTGGTAATATGGAATTTGGAACTTGGTTAAATGTCTGTTCTTCTTTCTAGACCTGCCAGAAGATGTCCTGAGTGTCTTTCCCCCTTCTTCACTTCTTTATTAAATCGTCTAGTTAATTGCTGCTTTTCCCTGACAATCATAATAGGGCAGTATAACCAGTACTGGAACCTTTCCTAATGGCTGGAAACCAAAGAACAACCAGAGACAGGTTTATGTAGTATGTATCATGCAGGCAGTGGGCATTATCAAGTTGCACCAGTTTACATTACCAAAGTAGTGGAGACAAAAGACTCATATTAGTAGCTTATTACTGTCGAAGAACTGCTTAAATATTTCTGATTATACAAGTGAAGATGAAGGTGCATTGAATGTGGTGTTTCTCTAAAATCAGGAGAGCAGTTCCTTTGCCCGGTACATTTTATAGCACTCAGCCAGCACCAGTGTTCCTATACATGCCTGCTTGTTTCATTTTCATGCTTGGTTTTCCTCTTTTTCAGTGAAATCTGTGCTTTGTGATTATTTAGACGAGATAGATACTCCTCCTCATATAGACAGGTGGATTTTTTTAGATCCAGAGAGGCCTTTATGTAAGAAACAATCCTTTCAATCAATAGTAGGGAGGATAGCTGGTTTCCAGTTCCTTCCCCACTGCTGGTCATATACATATAAGCAAATCAACAGTAACTTTCCCGCAGCTGAAAAGTTCATCAGATTTTTTCCAGGTCTCACTCTGACCAAGTTCTGATAGGAAAAACCTGAAATTCAAAATAATTTCTTAAGTGCGTACAGTATTTATATACATATAGACATACATATCTTGATGATAAGTTTTTTTCTTAATAGTTCCATTTTGTAAAATGCTTTGGCAGAAATTACTAATATTCCATATGATTAACTTTGTAGAGGTTGATTTTCCAGTGTGTGGTTCCTCAGTACGGTTTGAAAGTCCATTTTCTTAAGCTGTAATAAATTAGATACCACAAATTGAATGCATCACAATTTAGACAAACACTCATCTCTCAAATGTCATTAAAACTTTGTTAATCTCTTGCAAAAGTATTTACTTTACCCTATGTAATTCGTTAAATATGGAACATCCTTTTTTAAAAGATTGTTCTTTAAAAAATAACTGCATCATTTGTAATGGCAGTCTTCAGAAGATGAAAAAATGAATGTTCATCGTGTATTTTATGAATTTTTTTTACATTAACAAAATCTTCCTTGAGCTATAGTATCTTAATCAAGTCATATATGTCATTGCCATAAAATAGCAAAAATATATAGAAAGACTTAATATTCAAGGATCGTCGGTGAATTTAGTGAGTTAGTTGTATGGTACCCAATTTTGTATACATACATACCTACATACATACATATATATATATATATAACCGAAGTTATAAGGTTTCAATATTCTACAGTGTGCCAAACAAGATAATTGAAAATTTTAACCCGAAGAGTATTGCTTTTACTATAATCAATATACCAAGAGTTAACTATAATCAATATACCAGGAGTTATTTGGTGTTGTAACAGAAATATTCTTTTCAGTAATGTCTGGTGTCATTTAGTCTGCTTAAAATTTTCTGCCACTCTAGCAAATTTGGAGTACAGTAAATCTCAGTGAGGTTTACTGCACTCCAAAGATGAAAAATTTATTTAATTTCCTGTGTTTAAACACAAAATATTTCAGAAAAAAAGCCTGGGTGGTCTCACATTCATATGTATAAATGTGCAACGGGTTATATTTAAGATTTTCTGAATCTCTGTTCTCTTAATTCTCTTTCCTTTATGCTAAAGGGCATGAGAAAACGATGCTGATGGCTTACTTTGTTCTAGAAATGCATTAAGGCTTTGAAATAAAATAATATTTTGTCAGTCAAGAGAAATGAACTTGAGAAATGAAAACATGGTTTATTCTGTGATTTATAAAACGTCTGATGCAGACACCATCACAATCTTCTTAACACGTTGATATGGTTGAGTGTGACTGTTCATATAACTGGAATTAATATATATATGCAATTAAGACTCTTCCAGGTTTTATTATGGCTTGATGTTTATGCAACTTTGCATTTTTGTGTCATTTACTAGTCTGGTAGTAGATAACTGCAAAACTCTTGAGTGTGGAAAATTAGCTGATCAACTGATCTGTTTTTGTCTGATGTGTAGTGTAGTTACCAGTTGCTTCTTGAAATGAATAGCTGACCTTTACAAATATGTTTGCTAAAATTAAATCCCTCTCTCTCTCTCTCTCTCTCTCTCTCTCTCTTTCTGAATTGTTTGTGCAGCTAGCAGAATTGAGGCAGAGGTTGGATCATGCAGAGGCAGATAGACAAGAGCTTCAGGATGAACTGAGACAAGAACGAGAGGCAAGAGAAAAGTTAGAGATGATGATAAAGGAATTGAAGCTACAGATCTTGAAATCATCAAAAAATGGGAAAGGAAAATAGAAATTGGAAGAGGGAAACGTGACTCTGTCCTTCTAACAGGGCGTTTTGTTTTTTGATGAATTGTGAGCAGTTTATCTGTGTGATAAGAAGAGTGGTCTTTACAGATTTCTACTTCCCAGACAAGTCCAGAGGAAGATATGTATATAGATAGAGAGATAGAAGCATAGGTATAAAATTTTAGATTTTCCTAACCAATGAAAATCTGCATTTATTTCTACTGATGTTTTTCTCAAACTATGAAAAATATGAAACTTTTTTTGATTTAGAATGATCAATTTCTGTCTATTTCTAATGCAATCTTGAGGACTCTGTACCTTTTAAAAAACAGCATTGTATGTTAAAATATATGTGGTGGTCTTTATTTTGCTATCAATTGCACATCCAGTTAAAAAAGTACATTAAAATTTTTTTGGAATTCTCCAAGATCAAAAAGAGTGTGGATTTCGGAGAGAATTATATGTTCTCACTCTCCCAGAAAAGCAAAGGTAGCTTTTCATTTGCAGGATAATGCTCAAAATCGCCAGAATGATGAAGAAAGATAATTTACCAGCTCAGTTTTTTTCCCCATAATTTCATTGTGTGAATTATCAAGCTGATCTTTTTCATTATTTGCTATTTCACAACTCAGCATCAGTCTAAAGAGTTTTAGAACCAGCATTTAGTTACCATGCTGGAAGAAGAAAACTTTTTTGTGAAGAACAGCAATTAAAATGGGATCTTCAAAAATTCACCTATTTTATTTTGTTTTCTTCTATATAGCAGATATGAAGGAAACGTTAATAAAAGGCGCAAAGGTAGGGGTTTTCTTCCTAGAGAGTGAGAAAACTTGACTAACAGTGTTTTTCAAATATTAATGCTCTCAAAAAAATTATAAAAAAATACAAATTAGTTTCTTTAATATCCCATGCCTCCACACTTCCAGCTTCTTGCCAACTTCTGGATTTTTCATCCATTGCATAGAGCAGGCCTTAACTGACATTGTGGTAATTATTTAGGCGATTCTAATTCTGAGATATGGCACTTTGAAAATCATTTTGATAGTTTCTGTATTTGAATGGCATGGTAATATTACCATGAATTAAGAAATACAGCATGTTTGTTAAGCTATAAAATTTGAAAACGTGTAATTGTACAGAATTTCTGTTTTGTATATATATATACATTTACTTGAGTACTTCCGAAGTCTGGCTCCCGATGGGTTAAATGCATGACTACAAAGTTGGATGAAGAAACACATTTTTGCACTTCTCTCCAAAAAGTTTGGTATAGCTGACAGATGTTAGCTGATTATGTCAATGCTTAGAAATATTTTAATAGTCTTAATATTTCACTACGTAATTTTAACCTGTACTCTAGCTTCGTGTGTTCTTTAAGGTGCTTATGATTGTTATTATCTTAAAAATTCAATTAATTTTGGATGAAACCACTAGTAAAAGCTTAGAATCAATTTTTTTTCTGAACTAGTAAAACTGAAGGCTTCGCATTCTTTTTCTTCTCTCTTTCAGTGGTATGATAGAACTGTGTATACAAAGAAAGATAAAATTGCACAGACCTTAAATTGAATGAGAAGTGGGATGGTAAATTAAAAATAAATGTCATGGAGTCATAGAATGATTCTTTTATAGCTCTGCATAATTTTGCTTATGGACTGTGTCATATTTACACTGAGGATTATATTAGGTTAGACAAAAAATATGAAACAATATTTTTGGATAAAGCATTGCTTAAAAAAAAAAAAAAAGCCTGTTTTCACAGCCTAGTGATGGTTTGGAAGGAAAGGTGCTGAGTATAAATGATTCCTGTTGTGTATCCACCACTTGCTTTAAAAACACAGTGAATGTTTTATTATCATAATAACCAAAAAACATGGCTATGGGGAGAGTAGACAGGAATCTGGGTAGAAGCATGGTTAATAGGAACTGGAGCTTGAAGTAGTCTAATTTGATTGACAGAGCTGAACTTGGATTAGCTAGATTGGCAAATAAGAAAACACTGCTCTGGGAAAAAACACCGTTTCATCCGGGTATCATCAGAGGATCAAAACGTATCCTTTCTAGTTACTTTTCAGTACCTGTTTTGAACCAAACTTGTTCAATTGTCGATGTAGATAAAGCCAAACAGACTCATTTAATATAGCTGAAGTAACTGGTTTACCGCAGTATTTTATATATTAGCAGTTGAATGTGTAGAATCCTCATGGGATTATTTTATTAGAATACTGTATATTCAGTTTTCATTCAGATTCTGTCAAGGTTATGTGATTTCAGCCAAAATTTCCCGTTTTGCCGCTGGTTGATCTTCACCAGGGCTAACTGCAGTGGCATACTAGCGTAGCCAGGGTTTCTGTGCCTTAGCCAGCACTTCAACCGTCTGCCGACCCTCTGTTCAACTGGCTTATGCAGTAGACCGTTAAAATGCTGGTGGCCGTAGTATGTACTTACATTTTCACTGTTAAAAGAACTCCAGCAGCTATAGCAAGGTTTAGTAATTCCAGCTGTAGATAAGGCCTCCTAATGCTTTTAAAACATTTGGCTGAAAAAGCTAATTGAGCATTTATTAAAATGACTTAAAAAGGAGCTTTGTAAATATTCCATTCAATTATTCTGAACTTAGAATGCATTTTAAATTATTGTAATCCTCTTAAATTCTTAAATGTTACTTTGAGATTCTTTACATAACAAATAATTTTCATATGGGTAGACTTAATTTTATACCAATTTTAAGTAATAATGTATACATAAATGTGCCATAGATTTTGTGTGTCCACAGTCATTGAAAGATAGTTTATTAGTAAATTGTAAATAATACTGTATAAGTTCTAGAACAAATAGTTACGTTGACCTTTTTTCACTACCTAATACCTGTTATATTGAATGGTTTATTTTACGACCTAATATCGAAACTTGGAATGCACGCTTAAGGACCCCCACTTAAGGGCACACTTTAATGAAATGAATTCTGTCAATAGGAACTTGCCTTTAGTCATAGAATGCTCATTTTGTGTGTTAATATTTGTTTTGCATTCAGTTTTTGCTTGCTGATCTTGCCAGGAAGTCTGTTGCCCAGACCGTTGTGACATTAATCTTTTAGGAAAAAATCCTACAATTGTCCATAATCTTAAAAGTTGCGAAAGCTGCATCTGAACACCTAGACTAGAATCAAAGTTGCCTAATGCACTTTTTGAAACAAAGGAATTGGGATTCAAGGTGAATATCTAGTTTGCTCCTATACTTTTTAAAGGAGAACGTTCACGTGCGTTGTGTACTCTAATCAGCAAGAAAATGTAAGAACTTAAGACAGAGTAAATTTTTTGTTACATTGGCAGTCTGAAAGCACCCTTGTTCGCAGTGTAACCAGGAATCCCTAGACGAAAGCGATCTAAATCTGCAAACTTAACTAAATCTGTGTTTTAGTTTTTGTAAAGCATATTGTTTGGCTTGAGTATTTAGGGACATGTAGTTGTGTTTCACATTCTTAAACTAATTTTATTCTATATTTAATATATTAATAGCTTAGGTGTAAAATCATTTGTATATAGTAAAGGCATAATGCAATTGGTGAAGTAGGAAAAGTTGAGTGGGAGCATAAAGCTCTTGGTGGCCTGAAAAAATATGCCTTGGCCCATATTTTAGAAGTCGCAGCTGTTTATTCATATGCTCTTGATTTGTATTGGGGGAGGGGATAGCTATAATGTGTTACAAAATTTTTGGAAAACTTTCCTAGAATTAGTTGTGAAGTTGGCCTTGAAATGCTGTCATGGTCAGCTTCCTAAAATGCCCTTGTTTGTAGAATATGTATTTTGGCTTGTCGGTAAAGATAACAACTTTGTATTTTTTCTGCACTTAATTCATGTAATTTATCCACACCGCAGAGTTTTCTGTAGTATGGTAAAATCAACAAAAGACGTAACTACACCTACCTGTTAATCTGGGCTTGCAACGTTTCAGTATTTTTGTGTAAGATGTCAACAGTAAGCAACAGAAAGCTGCAGATTTCCATATGTGGTTTTTTTTTCTCTCTCTCTTTGCGTGTGTAGTTTGAGAAGTAGTCAGCAGTGTTTTTATTACAGGAAACTTGTAGACCTTTTTATTTGCTGCATATCTCTATATCAAAAAGACATCCATTTTTTTAGCTTTTGTGAAAGTAAACAGTTATTGCTTACAAATTGCCTGATGATTTCATACTGTATCTCCATTATTTGGAAAATTGAGGTTTTTTTCAGAGTTAGCAGTTCAGTTGGAAAATGCTTGAAAAATACGAGTCTGAAGCACTTCATCAAGCACAGCAAACAAATGGTTTTGAAAATTAATTTGCTACTTGAAAATTGATTCAATGTAACAAAATTGAAATTTTTTTTTCATCGAATATAGATACCTCACTTAAAGGAAAGCACAGTTTTACTGTATTTAAAATAATTCTAGGAAATAATAAAAAGAGTTGGTCTAAAATATTTTGTTGCAGTTATGTTGCCCTCTGCATTTGATGAAACCTGTTTTTGTGTTTTCACACTCAGTCTTGAAGGTATTTATTGATGTTGACATGCCAGTATAATTAATCTTAATTACAGAAAATAGCTGCAAACACAAAGAGTCTGTCTTAGCTCAAGGCAACAGGTTGAACAACGATGCTGAAACTGTAGTAAAAGCCTGAGAAAATGATCAGTGCGTTCAGCAATTTTTAATACTTTGCCAATGATGTACAGTTTTATTGCTAGAGTTGCTGTGGTTGCATTACATGACACACAAAACTGTCCTCTACCTCACGTGAGATTAACAGATATTTTGTATGATTTTAGTAAACAAGATGCATCTATCTGGTCACTTAGTTTACAAATTTTGAATTATATTTATTGAAACATGACATACTGTGCTCTTAGCTTATACCTCAATTGTATTTTGTGCTGTTATCCATTTTCATGCCCTGTAAATACCCTGTATAGATTGTGGATTCAAAACAAATAAAGATCTGTAAAGTCAAAAAACTTATCTTCATAATATTTTTGTACCTTGACTTATAAACTTGACATTTTGGAAGGTGTTTAACAATGCTACTTTTCCAAGGAGGACAGGGTCTTCCTTGCTTTGATTACAGTAAGTTAAAACCTGATTACGCTGAAATTTGCTAACAGAACTCCCGTTGCCTTAAGCAGGTTTTAGCAAGCTATGTAAGATCACTAGCCCTCCCTGAGAATGAGATCATTCGCTAAAGCTCTGTGAAAATATCGACACTGACATTTCTATATATTTTGACATAAAGTTGGTGTTTGCATTTATACATGTAAGCTTAAGTCCTTGTTTGCTGAGCATGTTCTGTGGTGCACAGCTTTTGTTGACCACTCCAGCAATATTTCAGGTGTTCACACCTCTCTGTAATGGATTAGTAATTAATAAGATTAAAAGTACGTATTCTAGAAAATGCTGAGGTTTATAAAGAATTTAAGATAAAAAGGAGGTTTATACTTATTTTCCTGAAAAAAAAATTGTATTCATTGCTAATTGAAAATCTGCCCTGCAGTAACTTTCAGGAGTTTCTAATTTTTGTAAATCACACGATTATAAGCAATTTTTTCCTTTACCGTCTGGAAGCTTAAGTAGCAGAAAATTAAGAATTGGAAAGATTGGGAGGAGGCAACAAGAAAAGAGGGAGCTGTTCCTGTTAACCATATGGGAACGGTTCTTCCATTTAAGTTGAATATCCTCCGGTTTTAACAGTAGGCCATATTCTACTGGCCGTTTTAAGACGTTTGCAGAGTCTGGTTTAAAAAAAAAAAAAACTTTTACGAATAATAAAATTGTGGAGATTTTCTAGGTGATTTTATTCATACCGAGGTTTTCTGACAGAGCAGAAAGCATGTTGTCCTTGTTTTAAGGTGCTGCTCTTGTACACGGGAAATCCTCATTATGTTTCAGAGTTTCGCAGACCTTCAACGTTACTGTGTACAGTTAACTTAGCCTTATTCTGTAGATAGGGAAATGATGCAGCCCCACACAGAATGCAGATGAAATCAGTAATGTTTTCATGAGCTCAGCTTTTGGTGTGGAAGAAAATGAGCAACTAGCTACGCAACTTAAAGGATTAACCCTTCAGTGCATCATGTTTATTTCTGCATCTCCTCCTATATTTGTATTCTACTGTATTTCCAAATAAGGGAGAAGCTAGCATACTGAAAAACCACATGAAGAAAAAGTTTCGGTGAGTCACTTACATGAAAAAACCATAGGGTGTTGATAGCTTGCCTAAGTAGGTATGGCTAACTGCAACTAATGTCCTTTGTCAGAGAAAACACTAGATGCTGGTAAGGGAAAAATGCTTAAATAACAAAATGAAAAGATTACAATGCTTTTAAGATGTTCACCCTGTTGCTGAAGTAAATGCATGGGTAGCAATTGCTTTTAAAATGGCAAATTTTAAGAATATTACCCTAAATAATCCTTCGGTTTATTTAGCGTATAGCTTTGAGGTCATCGTTGTTTCTTATTTTATTGACCTTAGCATAAACAGCCTTTGTGGTTAAGGACTTGGTCTCACAACTGTAAGAGATGATTGAATTAGCACCATAGAAGTGTTTGCCAGATCTGAATTGGAAGATACTGCCCTCAAACGGGGTGAATAACTGTCAGTTTGTGCAGCTCTCGAGAGTATGTGCCTCGCCACAGGAAGCAGCTCAGTTGGCGCGTGGAGGCTTGTTAAACTGCAGTAGCTGAATTACATTAGGGTGGGTCCACGGCCTAAGAATTCATATCCTGGGACATAATACACAAAAAAATTTTTTTTTTCTTTTCATGCATCAGGACACGTCTGCATTGTCCCCATGTAAGATGCTTTTAATCTCAGCCGTGTGATGAAATGGAATATCAAAATGTTGCAAACATTTCCCTTCTGTTATTCTGAAGAAAAATGAAATACTTTAAGTACATCAGAAATATATGTATCAGCATGTTTTAGAGCATATGCATGTTTGCAAGCTGCAGCAGACTGTACGGTTACAGTATCATTAGATGATAGAGGTTGGAACTGATCATCCCAAAGTATCCTGCATCTGGTCCTGACTGAAAACCAGTATTAAGCTATGAGCATTTATACTTGCCACAAACAGATCAGATGTCTGTTTAATTTACGTAGTGTTATAAAGCTGGATGGAGAAAACGCTAGACTGAAAAAATGTAAACTGAGTCAACGAAGGGGAGAGGCAGGAAGGTGTTAATTCGTCGGATTGTCTCATTTCAAATTCGGGAGCTGATGCCTGGCCTGTTGAAGGCAATTGCATGCTCCAAGGAGTGCAACAATACCAGTTGCACTCAAGAGGTGACAAGTTTGTCTCCTGAATAATAAGCAAGTAAGCATACTCTGGGGAGAAAGATTCAATCCATCTAGGACTCGCAGACAAAGCCAAAAAGGGAGTTGGCTGTAAGTAACAGCACGCTCCACCAGAAAGGGGCAGCAGAGCAGAATAAGCTGTGCAGAAAGGTGCAACCACTGGCAGGGGAAGCACCACCAAAGTCCGGGGAAAGGCAGCTAGCTGGCAGCGCGGCTGCGCGAAACTGCAATGGACTGGGGATAGAGCAAACCCCGAGGAGTATAATCGACCATATAAAATAAACATGAACACAGCTCTTAAATTTGTATGTATTATAACAAACTCATATGTGTTTTTACTACTTCTTAAAGGTAATTATCGACTCTGTAGTACTATTTATGTAGTAACTGCAGTGTTTAGAGGAAGCTTTGACAAAATGAAATTGTGTCCATGTGCCCTTGAATTTTGAAGCTAAAGAGCACGTGTCAAATGAAGCTTAGAATGGGCTTGTTACTCATGTTTTATCCGTAGTCTGTTTGCTAGGGAATAGGAGAAAAACCCTTTTCGGTGAAGAGGAGCATGTATTTTATTCATGATATCTTATGACTGCAGTGTAGCTTCCAGTATTTCTTTTTCATTAACAGCTGTAGGAATAGAGCAAGTTTATCGTTCTCTAATTTTCTTCCTGTCAGATTTTTCCTTTTTTTAATGCAATGCTAAAAGTACTCCACTAGTGGTCTCTCTAGGCATGTTTTATTTGCCGGGCTCCAAACCTTTGCAAAATGTAAGTGCTGGTGGAGGCACCCGTGCGTGCGTGTTTTATTAGGAATGTGCTGGCATCCAACAATGTAATATGTTTGTAAAATCAAAGTAAAATTAGGAAAATATCCCCTCTGCCTAGATATTCCTCCTGATTCAGAGCAGTGTGTGAAGCTTTTCTCCTCGTGACATTTTGAAGTGTACTGTTCCTTGTTTTATGGAACAGACTCGACTTTGCAAACCTAATGAGTGTGAGTCAAAAGCCGCTTATCCTAAATGTTAGGACTCAAAAGTGGAAATGAGATGCTGTTGAAAAATTTATTGCGACATTCTGGGTGTTATTAGTACTTCTGAAAACTCAGGCACAAGTAGAGACAATGTTGTGATGTGCCTTTTATGTTTTTGCAGATACTGAAAACACCAGAAAAGAAAGGAAGCGAGCCTGATTTTGGCTGCTTCCTGCAGGACTGCTGCTGGCTTTGACGAGCTGATCGACTCCATCTCTCGCGCAGCTCTGCCTGTGTTTCTTGCCCTGTGTTTCCATCAGAAAATGCCGGTGTGATCATTCGTGCTCGGCTCGGCAACACTGCTCTAATTTGCATTTCTTTATTCTGAAGTTTCAGTAGTCGGACTGTGCGCATTTAAGTGCAGTAGTCTGTTTTGCGTTTTAAGGCATCAGTTCAGCTGCAGAAAGAGAGATCGGTTCTGTTAACGAAAAGGCACCGAGTTCCTGCTTAGAGGGGGCTACGTGCCCGGGAGCGTTTACCGTTCCCAAGTCCCTTTCCCCTCCTTCTCCAGGCTGGGACGGCAGGGGATGTAATTCCCCACCTCCTCCCCTCCGCATCCTCCTTCCCCTCCGGTGGGGGAGAAGTTGGGGCTCCCTGTTCGCTCCTCCCCGCCGTAGCGGGGCCGGCGGCGGCTCTAACCCCTCCCCGGGAGCGAGCTGGGCAGCGGCAGCTCCCTGCCAGCGGCAGTGCTCAGGGACCTCTTCGCGCCAAACTCCGGTCCCTCCTGCTCCCGGCGCTCCCGGCCCCGGCGGCCGGGCTGCAGCAGCGAGCTCGCCCCCAGCTCCGCACCCTGCTTGACTGAAACTTTCTGTGTGCTTTCCTTTCCAGCTGCCCGCCTTGCTAGGCTAAGGGAGCGACATGGTGGCCACCTGCTTGCACCTGGCTGGATTTGTCTGCAGCTTTATTGGGTGGATCGGGGTGGTTGTCGCAACTGCCACCAACGACTGGGTAGTGACTTGCGGCTACACCATTACCACCTGCAGGAAGATGGACGAGCTGGGATCCAAAGGGCTCTGGGCGGACTGTGTCATGGCGACGGGCCTCTATCACTGCAAGCCCCTCGTGGACATCCTCATATTGCCAGGTGCGTACTCCCCGTCCGCCCTTCCCCGCAGCGGCGCGGCGCGAAAGGCTGCGCCGCGCGGGGCAGCTCCTGCTGCTGGGCGAGCCGCGGCAGAGCCCCCTCCGCTTCCTCCCCGCCGCAGCCGGCCCGTTGGATATGCCACAGAATCTCAATGATAGCTCTCAGCGTGACTTTCAGTAAATCGGGCCGGGTTTCAATTACATCTAGGCATAGCATCTTATGCTATTAAAGCCCACTTAATGCTATCAATCCTTGCTCTCAATAAACTCTTGCGATTCCCTCCGCATCTCTCATCTAGACTGTATTGCGAGACATCACAGTGTGTTAAGGTACGATACAGTATCCTGAAGTATACAGACGTCCCACTTAGTTTTGCCTTGAGAGGATGACGAGCTGTTACAGATATTGAAGATCAATCCCCTAAAATGATTTGGAGAATAACGAATCTTTCAGGATCTATTGTTAATGATGCTATCACTTGTAATCTTTGGGAAGACTGTCATTAGTCTTGATGTTCTTGTGCTTCCCGCTTGTGTTAACGCAAGGTAAAACTTTTACATAGCAAACAGATATAACTATGTTTAATCTCTCTTGACGTTTTCTAATTATGTGGTAATTTTCAACTAGTTTTACACTAAAGCAAAAATTTAGCAAGGTGTTCGAACCGTCAATGCTAGTATAACTCTTGAGCTAACCAAGCCTGCCAGCCAAAGTCCTTGTGTGATCTTGTCCCTGTGCGTTAGCGATTTCATCTCTTTCAGTCTCTGTTAGCTTTATAGCAGTTGTTCGTTGTGCTACGTTTTCAGCTGCATCTCACGTAGCAGTTCAGAGACGCCTCTTCCAGTCCTGCCTGGGTAGATACAAACCTTCCTCTACGCTGTTGGGAGGAGAATGTCGCGGAGGCTGGAAAGACTACTTCTGAACTCCTCTCTGATACAGCCCCTGTAGTAGTCTGTGTTACATGGCGTCTAACAACATTGCATCTGTCCAGCTTGCTTCTGCTCTCCCTTTGCGCGCGTACTTCTTAGCAGATTTACCTTCCTTATTGCTGCTGCTGTTCAATACGATCCGGTAGTGAAGAGAGAGAAAAGACTCGCCCTGAAGAAACATTCTTTAATGAAATTTAATTAATAGCTAATTACAACTTTTAGCAACAGAAAACAGTGTTTCTCTTCAGGAGAAACAGATCAGAAAACAAGATGCTTCTGCTTTTAACTTCTTGATGTCCATCGCTGTCCCCGACAGAAATGCACCTTAGTGTGTCTGGTAGCTGAAGTGTGCCCAGCGTCTGTCACTGACTGAGTCAAGTCCTTACGACTGACGTGTTTTTGTGCTAGTTTAACCGGGATCGGTTACGCAGAAACCACACTGGGCTTTGGCACCTGATTTGTTACAGGGTCTGTTTTTCTGCCCCGGACTCATGAGAGAACTTGTTTTTTGTTTAGCTTTCTTTGAAAAATGAAGCAAATATTCAATATACACAGTCCAGGACGAGTAAAATCCTGACTCCCGGTCCCTTTAGCTGTATGTCAGCGGTTCTTGCTTGAGACTCCTGTTTGCTAGTATTCCTTGAGTCCTCATGAAACTCCATGTCTGCATGTGGCAGCTTCATTTTGTCAATAGAAAGGGAAGGAGAGCCAGGGCGCTGGCCCTGCTGAGACTGTCCCGAGAGCCGGGGAGGCTCACCAGGCGCTGGAGCAAATCTTACACTGATTTTTTTTTCCCTTGTGCATGCAGGTAATGACCTATCTTATAAATACAAACATAAATACAAATGCAAATATAAATAATTTAATACATTGTTATACATAGCCCTTCACAGAGTAATATAAATAGCTGGGCCCTGACCGGCACGCTCACGGTCCCAGGCCCCTGTTGTCCCTCGCCGCCTCGTGTCAGGCGGCTGTTGCATGGGAGGCAGGAAGGACAGGGTTGACGACCCTCATGAAATGCCCGGGGGTCCAGAGATGTCTGTGGGGATCCAGAAGAATAACCTGGCCCTCGGTTAGGAGAGCTCAGACAACTCTGAGAAGCGCAGTCGTTTCTTCTCCCTAACTCCGATCCAGCGGTCAGCTCGAGTCACGGGGCTCTCGCCTGGGACCCCGCGCTCCGGCTGAACTCCCGATGTGCAGTGTGGGTACGGGACTCCGATCGCCGAGTGTCCCGCTTTCTCCCAAGTCAACTGTCCTCACCTTCTCAGTGCAGCTGGTGACGGCGTGTCTTACAGGCCTGCGCGTTTCGGGAACAAATCTTAAACTATTCGGCACTCCTCCGACGGGTACTGCAGACCTTTTCTGGTCAGAGCAAGCCATTTCTTTAAGACTTTAAATTCTTGTTGTTTACTCAAGACTGTTTCTGGAAAGAATTAGGAAAACTCCTTCCCAGATGTTTCCCTTTCTGTTCCTTCCTCTATTCCCCAGCTCCACGATTTCTCAGTGCCTTGCTGGGAAGAGTTTGTCTTTTCCAGGCAGCGCGACCTATTTTGTGGAAAAATTTGAACTTGCATGTCCTGTGTTCATGCACTAACCAGTGTAATGCAGTCCCTCTGCCTTACGCCAGGTGAATACTTAGTTATTTGCACAAAGGACTGAACCCCCTCTCCCATATTCCAGGCAAGTGTTGGGAGCTGGTCAGGCAGCAGCCTGTGTCCAAAGGTCGTCTTCTCTCGTGCCGAATAATCAGAATCGTCTTTCCTTGCCTTGCCCACAGGGTACGTCCAAGCGTGTCGAGCACTGATGATCGCCGCCTCCGTTCTGGGTCTTCCGGCTATTTTCTTGCTGATAACGGTCTTGCCCTGTATCCGGATGGGCCATGAGCCTGGAGCTGCCAAGTACCGCCGTTCCCAGCTGGGAGGGATCCTCATCATTCTCCTGGGTAAGGCGCCCGTCTGCCCCGCAGGCGTGCGGAGCGGGAGGTCTTCCTCCACTTCAGCACAGCGCGGTGCAAGTCGGTTGAGCATGTTCACCTGAAAACATGTTCGTCTGGGCTTGGCTGTGCCTGAAGTACTACAGTATTGCTGCAGTCTGCGGGGCGAACAGAAGGCGTAAACACAAGGAGGAGGACAAAGAGAGGAGGCAGGGAGGAGAGAGGAGGGCTGTGAGGCCCTACTGTGCATTGTCTTACGGAGTCCCCTGGCACAGAGCCTCACGCGAGGCCACCGCCTGTGTCTGCGGGAGGGTGATAGCAGCGACACGCAGACAGCTGCCTGCAGGCGCTGGGTTTTGCTGGTTTGCTGTGGAAGCGTTACTATTTTTGGAAGAGGGTCTAGACTCCCAAGCTGCTTGCAGGGAAAGAACAGCCTCCGAATTTTCCCTGCGCATTGCAGATGCACCCAAGTCAAAGCAAGCTGAGACATAGGCGGAGGGAAGCGCATGACTGCGAGTGTGCTGGTCCTGCAGGGACAGCAGGGGAGGAAGAAAGGAGGTGACATAGACCGGGGGAGAAGGATGACGTGTCCCCTGTGCCTCCCGAGCCCACCCCTCTCTGCCCCACCAGCCTTGCCCTTGGCCTCCAAGTTCCCCTGGGAATTTCTTCCCGTTCTTGGTGCCTGCAGAGGAGATTGTTTTGAGCAGCTTGGACTGTGGAGCTCATTGTCCCAAGTGCAGCACCTGCATGTTCTTGAAGCCTCGTCATCTCAACAACAGGCTGCGGTGCCTTGTTTTCACCCGTTTGTTTGGCAGAGGAGGAGGGGTGAGGGAAAGTGGCCCCTTTGTGCGGCTCTGCCGGCTGCTGGCAGCCAGCGCTGACATCATGCTCGTCTTCTTCTTTCTTCTTCTTCTCCTTCTTTTTTTTTCAAGTGGGCGCTGGATGTAGCTGCCACAACAGAGGTAGTCAGTGCTCTGCCTTGGAGAGCTGCTGTCTTTATGCAGTCGGCTGGGGAAGAGCTCGTGAGAGGCAGACGGGAGAGAAGGAGGGGGCTGAGCGCAGGGCAGCAGGTCCGAGCTGTGCCTGCTCGCAGCGGGTGTCCTCTGTCCGCTCCTTGCTTCGAGAGCTTCCTTGGCGAGAAGCAGTCAGAACGAGTCAGTACCTTAACCCTCACCCCAGTCTAAGGGGAAGTGCAGTCAGACCGAGACCCACGGGACCTTTCAATGCCTTTGGGCTTTAAAGGGACATTGCCACAGCTGGAAATCCTAAAATCAGGATTTTAGGATTTCCAGGCCTTTTCCAGGGCCTGCTTCTGGACAGCTTTCCAGAAAATCCTTATTACGAATGGCGAGCTGTTGGAATGTGGGCGCTCGTCCCTGCCCCAAACGTATTTGGGCTTGGCAAAGCAAGCAAAATAGCGCTATATTTCCTGTGAGTGAAATTTTGGGAAGCAGTGACTGAGGCGGCTGGCCCCTGGACACCCTCTGCCGGGGACCTGGGGTGGTCCCCGCAGAGCTGCCCTTCGAGGCAAACAAACCTGGGTTCTCCGTTGCAGTCCAAGAGCGCCGAGCTGTTGGTGAGCCCCGCCGGGTGCAGCCGCCCACGCGGAGCCGAGAGGATTGCCCGTAGATCTGCTTTTCCTGTGAGACGGTCCGAGAGGACCCGATCCCAGCTGACGAAAGCTAATGGGGCAACAGGATTATAGGATCAGCGCAGGAGACAAATCAATTGTGGTGACCATATTGCATGAGGCTGTGATAGAACAAGCTGAAACCCCAGACCCTTGCGGTGCGGTACCAGCTGTTTTGGGGCCTAGTGTGCCGCTCCCTTACGCTGGTCTTGCTGCGGTGTAACACCACCGAAGAGGACAAGCGTAAGAGGTTAAATGAAAAAAGTTTTAGTGCTCCATGAGCCAGAGGAGAAAAAGAGAAACGCTTCTTGTCAAATTACAAATGAAGAATAAATGTGTCCCTTTTGCTCTGAAGTTCTAAAAAAAAAAAAAAAAAAACCACATTTCTTTTTACAAAACCTAAACTTTTCCAGGCTGATTATCAAGACAGTCCCCTTGGAAGAAGAATGATGTACAGGGCCTGGGACTTTGACATTATTTAAGCTGATTAATGATCTGCTATTTGAAAAATGAGGTGCTACTATTCCAGAGCATTTAATAAGTCCGAATCAGATCTCAAAAGACATAATACTGACTTCAAAGTCATGATATTCTGGAAGTAGTATGTCCTAGACTGCTCTTATTTACCTTCCGACCACTCAATTCTCATTCGTGGTTTTCAGCATTTTCTCCTCAACCACAAGGGCTCCAGCCGTATCCTCTAAATGGAGGCCAACTCCCAGAGGTCCGGTTAAAAAACAAAACAAAAAAAACCCCAAAACAAATAAAAACACAGCCCTCCCCAAAAAACAAAACCGAAAACACATACCGCCACACCAGATATACTGAGAATGGAGATCTGATCATGAGAGCTGATCCCGTGACAAATGTTACTCGTCCAGGAAAGGGATGGCAGTTTATCATTGACACTGTTAAAAAGAAAAGCAGGAGCTGAAAACACAATGTGGAACCAAAAAAAAAAAAAAATTGAAAACTTGCCAGGAAAAAGATGGGCTCAAATATTCCATTGGTTTTAATACCCACTGATAATAGCAAGCTACAAAGAGCGTGACATATGTGTGCACACCCTCCTATCCCGCCTGCTGGTGTATTTATGTCTTTGCTTCATCCTATCTGCCCAAGCAAATTGATTTATTGCTGAAAGCAACTGTCAGCAGTGGTTCCCTCTGAACTAGTACGAAAACATTTTAAATGGTAGTGTTGATGGAAAAAACCCTGGTCCATCCTGTGTTGTTGATGCTAATTCAGGGGACCCCTTGCTGGTTACTAAGCGGTCATTTTCCTAGTGGAGGGGAGGGACGTGGGACGCTGAAAAACACAGATGAAAAATATATCAGATGTCAGGAATTACTACTGCAAAACGACCATGTTATGAATGAAAGTCTGTAAAAGGCTCTTTTGGACACCGCTTTCCTCTCAGAAGAGTTGACTCTTGAGAGCCAAAGTCTGAATGTGGGTTTTTGTAAGGACTGGGTCTTTTGAGAAGTTGTGAATATTAAAAGACCTATGTAAACAGCACTGTTTCCCCTAATAGGAATAAATCACTTCACACCATGACACTCAAACCGCGGCTTGAACTTCGAAACGTGGTGCGCTCTTAGGTGGGCGGGTGGCTTGGGGTGGCCGATCCTCCGCTTTGTGCAGGAGGGGAGCTGGCACACGCTGGGGAAGCACGTCTCCAGGCTGTCACGCGCACACGGACTTTGCTGTGCTGCGCACAAGGAAAAACGACTTTGCACTTTTGGGGCCTGGACCATGAACTTGAACATTGTCAGTGGATACAGTAGAGTTCTGCCAGGCTATTTTGCTGAAGTGGCTGTTACGAGATTTACTCATACAGCCGTTGATATCAAAATGGAAAGATTGCCTTTAACACAGAACCCCCCACGCCCCCCATATATCTGTTGTTTCATTCTGCAAGAACAGATGCTTTGAAAGAGAAATCCGCATGACTTTCAGCTGGCAACTCAGAATAATTAAATTTATCTGTGAAAGGAAAGTATACTTTCTTCAGCAGATAACTTCTCTTAGCTTACTGCTAAGGAATTTGGCAGGGACTCACTGTCCCTTGAGTTAGATTAATCCTGCTCCACCTTCCCCACCTCCCCAAGCACCTTCTGTACTTCCTGTTTAGGCATGCTTCCCCCTAATTAAATTATGCCTGTAACGTCGAACATTAAGAGTTTCAGTTCAATGGACCGAGCTAGTGTAGGTCCATAACGAAAAAGGACGTAAAAATGTTGGGAGCCTGAGAAGTGGCCCTGTGACTTTACAGAGATGTGGTGGGCCCAAGGATAAAGAGCGGGGCGTTACCGGGACGAGCTTGGCAGGCAGAAGCAGCCTCTTTTGCTAGACCGCCTACCCTAGCTGCAAAAAGCGGGCAAGCTTGCCAGTGTGTGTTCACCCCCAAACATGCCCATTTTTCCAACTAACCTAGTTGGTCTAATAAAATATATTCCTTCTATTTGCAGACCTTGCCTTACTTTTGTGCTAGGCTATGTTGACTGCAACAGCGCTACCATCATCTGTACTCAGTCTTAGCTAGGCAGAGGCAAAGGGTCTCTTAGCATTAGCATGAAAGAGAAGTAGTCGTAATTTATACACAAACAGCTCTTCCTTGTGTGGAGCCCGCTGTGGAACGCGCTGAAGCTTGCCCTAAAACGTCCTTTGCAATCCCATCGGGTTGCTTGGCAAAACAACTTTTCTTCAGTCGCAATCTGCGTCCACCGCCTGAAAGAAATATTGCAATTACAGACTGTCCTTTTCACATCTTCCTTGGAGGATTTACCGCCAACTTTAATCTATGCAAAGCAATGAAAACCCGGTGCTGTTTCAGGGCGTTCCTCCTTCTGAGCCCTGGGGTCACTGGTAACTGAGGGCAGCTGGTGGCATCCAAACATGGAGAGGTCACGCTAACCCATGGAAGGTCCTTGGCTTGTGTAGCACAGTTTTCTGAGACTGTCAGCATTAAAATAAGGTGGTTTTACATGTAGTTTAGCCGCGTGCACGAGAGATGCTATTGTATTCGTGCCCTTGAGAGCTTCTCTTCGGTCCTGTGTTGTGGGGGAGAGTCTGAAAAGATAAGGCTCTTACAGTCTATGGACATATAGATGTATTTATATGTATATGTATTTACTGCTGACAGAAAAAAGAAAAGATGATTGTGTCTTTTCGGACAACAAAGAACCTCTTTTTCTGCAGCATTAGAATGCTTTTCAGATTCTCAGCTGGTACGTTTTTGTTTTAAAGCATTAGAGGCTCATGGCTTGTTTGCAAGACTCGAATCCATGCGCAGGATAAATGCTATTCGCCGCTCCCTGCCTTCTCCAAAAGATTCCTTCCAAAGCCGCAGGGTCTTTGCTTTGAGGAGGCCCCAAATTATTACTGGCTTTATTAGCATCCTTCAAATGTTCTTCTCTTTTCCATAAGAAAATATTTTCTCTCATAATAGCTGCAGCGATTGGGGATGGGTTTTCTGCTGTACTGGCCAGGAGCTCTAGTTTGTTCTCTGCTTTAACTAAACAATTTTATTTTTTCTCTCATCCACTTTTTTTCCTCTTGCAACCTTAACTTTTTGACACTGCCTCAAGATATCTTTTAACGCGGTTGGTGGAGATCTGTAACGCTGCCACAGTCTTGTTATTGTTTTGCTCTGATTCTCTGATAGCCACAAGGATGGAGTCCTGCACAGCTTGTCCCCGAGGGAAGTAAATATTGACAGATTAATTCCTCTCAAATGTACGAGCCATAAAGGAGTATTGTTTTAGGACCTGCTCCTGCGAGGTGATTAACACCGTCAACTCCTGCTGCCCTCGGTGCATGTTGGGACTTTGCAGGATGGAGGTAGGACCCTTAGCGAGGGGAGCTGGTGTGCAGCACGGAGAGCGCGAGGCGCGTGCTTTCCCCGGGCGCTGGGTAGCCACGAGCGTGCGCGGCACGCCTGCACGGTCAGGTTTGAGGCTGTCGCCGCTGATTTACACGGCCCCCGAACGGTGTGGGTCTGACTGCGCTTGAACCCTCTTGACTGTCCCGAGGAGATCTGCTCTGCAGGTCACCTGCTTCGCAGACCTCGCCGCGCCGCTGGCTGCTGCCTTCCTGCCCTTTTATGGAAAAGTCCTATGGAGTTTCCTCCAAAAAGTGGGGTCCCCAGTCATTTTTTGACTTGACAGTAGACCTTAGGTAGAATATTGTTCTCCTTTTGGAAAACAGTTTGTCCCCATCACTTGCTGTAGTGGAAATTTTCCGTAAGGTAGTGGAATGCGTTTTCCAGAGTCGTGTGACATTTCCCTCTCCATTGAAGGAAAAAAAAAAAAAAAAGCAGCCTGTACCGCTGGTTCGCTGCTGCTTCTCTACCCCTGCCCGTTCTCTGCTCGCGTTTCATGAAGCCTGCTCTGTCTTGCTAAGTGATGGCTTACTTCCTAAATGTTTGCATGACCGTTCAGCTGGGGCGACTGCAATGATGTGAACGGACACGGGCTGAGGAATAACGGCGATTTATACCGGTTGATTCTGGGCCCCGGGTTTAACTGCCTCGCCAGGGCGCGCGGCTTTCGTGGTCTTGCTTCTGCTTTAAGTTATTTCTCGTTCTGCAGCTCTCCAGAGCACTGATTTCAGGGACAGCTTTCCTTCTTCCTTCCTCTTAAAAATACTTCTGGGGGGAGGGAAAAAAAAAAAAAATCTGTTTCCCTTATAGCATATCCGATTGTAACAAGCAGCAGTCGTTTTTTCTTCTTGTTCGTTAGTGCCGAGGAGAGACTGCTGTTCTCTCTCTGTCTGCCTCCCCGGCGCAGAGCTCCCGGCGCAGCTTGCCTGCTCCCTCCGGCTCCGGGTCGCTGGGGTCGGGCGCTAAGGGCCCCTGCTCCCGCCGAGGCGCTGGGAGGGCACGGGGACGGGCTTCCCCTCCGCCCTCCCGAGCGAAAACAAGCCGCGGGAGACTAAACTTGAGCCTAAACTCAAGTGGCGCCCCGTGCGGCGGGGGCTTCGGCGCCGCAGTTACGCTCCCTTTCCCTGTCTCTCTCCCCCCCTCTCCCCAGCCATGTGCGGCGTGGTGGCCACCATCTGGTTCCCCGTGTGCGCCCACCGCGAGACCACGATCATGAGCTTCGGCTACTCGCTGTACACGGGCTGGATCGGCTCTGCCCTCTGCCTCTTCGGCGGCTGCGTCATCGTCTGCTGCTCGGGAGACGCCCAGACGTTTGGCGAGAACCGCTTCTACTACGCCTCGGGCTCCAGCTCGCCCACCCACGCCAAGAGCGCTCACGTGTAAGCGTCCTCGGGACTGCCCGCGGCTGCGGCCGGACGCTTTGGCTGGTGGGTTTGCTTGCAATGACACAGGCGGCGCGGTCAGGCTCCCCGGGGAGGATTTAGAAAAGCAGCACAAATGTGTCTTGATAGTTCGAAGCATTATTGTCCCCATCTGTTGCCCCCTTCTCTAGAAAGAAACCTCCGGCGAAACCCAACCTGTTTCTTCCCGTCTGATGCCGACGGCCTGCCCCAGCTCCTCGTAGTCAGGGCGGCTGGGCTGGCGGGGGCTGCCGGGTGGGACCCCAGGGTTTTGGCTTCCCAGCTCACCTGTCTGCAGGAGAGTTTGAAGCAGTAAAACAGAGCCGAGAGAGAGACGCTTTCCCACCGTTAAAAGGGCTCTGGCGGCTTCTCCGGTCCCGTAACTATTTGCTTTCCCATGTTCAAGGTCACTGCTTTGGCAAGGTTTGGGTGAGAGGGTAGGGAGGAAGACTGTACTCTCCAACCAGGCAAATGTTTCTCTTCTGGAAGAGTAGGGGATTTGTTTTCCTTTCTCTGTAAATACTTTTGTATCAATTTATTCATCTGAGTAACACCCACCCCCCAAATTCATCAGTATGAAGGAAGCAGACCCCAAAGGTCCTAATTAGAAGGTAAATAACAGTGCACTTGTATATATTTTTAAACGACTTGGGGGCTCTAATCCCCGCTCTCTGTTTTTTTTTCTTTGTACAGTTCAGTTACTAAAAACCTTATTTTTACATTTTTTAAAAACTTTCTTTCCTTTCTTTCCATTAATTTGTGTTCTATCTTGTATCATTAAAGTAGCACATTTTTAACAAGCAGTATAATGTACCTGTTAAAATACAATTCTGGTGAGTACTGATGATGCCTTTGTACTTTAAGTGAAATACTGTACAATAAATAACAGAATATGTGCAAACGGTGCCGCCTCCTTCTTCTTTTTTTTTTTTTTTATTTTTCCTTCCTGTGTGTTTCCACAGCTATCTTTTCCATGTCATGGATTTCCCAGTGGTTTGGAAGATTTTTTTTGTAGCAATTTGGAATGGGAGTTTCTGCTCTCCATGGGGGTCAAACAGGCCTTGTGTTCCCTGGAAATTTTTTAAACCTGAGTAATCTTCCTGTGCGGTGCTGACTGCTGCCTTGTGCGTTCGTGCTCTTGCTGTTCCCCAGAGCAGTTTGCACCAGCGCACTACCTCATGAATCCCTTCGCCTCTGGGAAACGTAGAAACCTCGTGCGGCAATGGAGATAAACCTGCACCCGGGCAGCAGTCTTTGGGCTTGCTGAAGTTTATGGGCCACGTTGCTGCGAGTATTTAAAGTATAATAAGAGTCTGACCTGGGGCCCATAAAGAGGTCATCACTCTGATCAGAACTGTGTAGGATCAAGATCTAACTCTGTCCTTACGAGAGGCTGTAGCAATTTAATTACGTTGATAGAAAATCCCATCTGTTCCCAGAGATGTTCACTCCATTCAAATAGTTTGTGTAAGCGAGGCTTCAGAAACAGCTGCTATTCGAGGGCGGAAAGGGGAGGAATCCAGGTGTTTTTCCGTGGAGAAGGAGAGAGGACTGAGCAAGCAGAAGAGAGGTCCAGCAGCACTGTTGTGGCTGACGGGGAAGAGTTTGAAGACCAGGTTGCTAGTCCAGCCACAGCGGATCGTGGTCTTTCGTCTTAGTCTACCTCAGGGCAGAGAACCCACACAGACCGGCCCGGTTACGGGGAAGGACGTCGCGGTGTCCACGCCTCGCCTCCTCCTGCGTGGAGCCAAGAGCAGAGCGCTGAACGGGAGCGAAGGAGGAGGACGGCCGCGCTCCACGACGACCCTTGGATCGCACGGACGAGAGAGGGGCCCCAGCCCTGGCGCTCGCGGACGCGCGGCTGCGGCAAGGGATGTTCCCGTCCCGAGCTGCCCGCGGGTCGCTCTCCAGGTCCACCACGGCCGTGCCGGCTGCTCCAAGCTGCCTTTAACACCGAGCAATCTTGAACGCGGCTCTGGCGTCGTATTGCAGGGGAGGACGGGCTCGGTCCTGCACAATGTGGGCTGTGACCGCCCGGCCGGTTGACAGCGCGCTTGTGCCCCTTAGGTCAGGCGGCGGGCACAGTCGGCCGTTGTACGGGCTGGGGGGAAGCCGTCAGTGCGGCCACTGGTGCGCGGGCGCCGCAGGAGGGTGGGCGACGCGCAGATGTGCCAGCGTGGCGCCGGCCGGCCCGGGGCTGCGGACTAACCCCACGGCTGGCTGCATCCCGGCAAACCTCCCAGCAAGAAACCCGGAGCAAACCGCCCCGGGAAAAGGCAGAAACGTCCGCCCGAGCTGCTGGAGTCAGCAAGAGGCGGCAAAGCGGCTCGGGGAGTGTTTGAGAGCTGGGGGGTGTTTTGGAGCAGGATGAGAACTGCAGGCGCTGGTTTGGGGCCGGCGCCGCGGGGAAGCGGCCGGCCCCGTGGCCGCCGGCCCCACCGGGCAGCGCTTTGGCTGCCCGCAGCCTCGCGCTTGCCGTCTGCTCTCTGCAGGCAGCGGTGGCTTCTTCCCCTGTGTCACTGTGAACGCCGTTCGGCTTGCTCCGCCTGCCCTTTACCCCAGGCGTTTAGCAGCGCGTTGTTAGGGCCTTCCGGGGGCGCACGGGGCAGGGCTGGTCGGCCAGACCCCCGGTAGCCGGCTGCGGCGGAGCTGCCTCGAGGTGCCCCTCTCGGGCCGGCCAGCCCCTGAGGGCCAGCATGGATCTTCACCGACCGTACCTTGTCTTTCCTCCCGGCTTTGCAAGGCCACCGTGGTTCGTAGCAGGAGAACAAGTCCTTGAGTCCTATTGCAAATTGCAGTTAGTAAAGCGGGGGGTTT
This sequence comes from Struthio camelus, assembly GCF_040807025.1. Taxonomy (NCBI): domain Eukaryota; kingdom Metazoa; phylum Chordata; class Aves; order Struthioniformes; family Struthionidae; genus Struthio; species Struthio camelus. The sequence goes on along the minus strand of NC_090950.1, from coordinate 27,884,456 downwards.
CAAACAAACAAACAAAAATATTTATTTTTAATGGTGGTTTGACTGCGGGTTTTGAATCCCCCAGCCTTGGCTTGACCCTTACTAGAGAGGGAGCAAAAGCCGGACACGGACTAGCCTGAGGGGTCCGGCTGGCCCAGCAGCAGGAGCTAGGAGTCTGCCTCCAGCTTCGCAGCCTGAAGAGCGCAGGGGTTTCTGAGCCGAGGCGCAGAGGTGCCCGTCTCAGGCTGCAGTAGGGCAGCTGAAGCCGGGCTCCCCGTCCCGCTCGCCCTCCCCGGCGGAGCTCCCCAGCAAATCCGGCTGGAAAGCCGAGGAACTTCAGCTTGGAGTCAGCTGCCAAAAGCCAGATATAAATATAAAGGGTACGGCGCTCTCCCGACCCCACCAAGAGTTTCTTGGCCAACTGACTTAATCCAAAAGCTGCTTTGCAGGGCACCTGGGCGAGTCGTCCTGCTGCGCCGGAGGGAAAGGGCGGCGTGCAGCTCCCCGGGCCGGGAGGTGCTGCTCTCCCCCCGCCGCCGCCGCCGCCGGCGCAGCTGCCCAGGGTCCGCTGTTACCGAGGCTCGAGCCCAAATCCGACCCGTGAAAGGCCCTGGGCGAGCTGCTCGGAGGAACAGCTACGGTCTATTCCAGGGACGAGAGAAAGGCAGCAAAGCCAAGCAAAACCAGGGCGGCTGCGGCGAAAATGTAAATCCACAACCTGCAGCGTGCGGTGGGAGGAGAAAGCGGCCGAGCGGCCGACAGGATATCAGTGCTGGCAGGGACGCTCTGGAGAAAGCACAGCGAACGTTCAGCTTGCTAGTTTTTCAAGGACCAAAGCTCAAAATACCTGTTGTTCCCCCTTCCAAAACTCCCCGCTCCCCCAGGGGCTTCTCCAGATCCTAGACCCCCCCCCCGGGCTGGGTTGGCAGGGGCCCCGCGGGTCGGCGCCGGCGCCGCTCCGTTTCTGAGACAACGCGGCGCGGACTGACTCGGCCCAGGGCGCCCTGATGGACCGAGGCCGGCGGCCGGGGCCGGGAAGGCGCCTCGGGGCCCCTCGCGCCGTCACCGGCCAGGACGGGCGGCCGCGGGAGCCCCCCGGGCCGGGACCGCGGCCGCTGCAGCCAGTCGAGGCCAAGCGGGCGCTGGCCGGCCGGGGCTGCGAACCGTAATAGTCAACCTGCGCTCGTTTTCTTTTTTTCTTTTTTTTTTATTGTGTAAATTGATAACCATTTTTTTTTTTTGTTCACAACAGTGCAAGTCAATACCAAAATCAGCCCGTTTAAAGGGATCGTCTACAAAGGAAGTTTTGAAGCACTTAAGGCAAGGTTTGTTCGTCTCTCACTTCGGTTTAGCATTGAAAAAATATCAGACCTTCAGGGACTGATCGGCTTAACAAAATTTAAATGGGAAATTCCTTTTTCTTTCTTTTTCTTTTGGGTTAGTCTTTCATTTAAAAGATTTACATTACTACGGAAATTGATACTTAGACACATTTGTCTCTGGCTTCCTTTAAAAATCCATGTTTTTTAAATGTAAAGGCACACAATAAAGCTTTATGCATTTATTAAAATATACACATTTTGGTAAATTTAGATTTTTTTTCTTAGTGTCTTGATAATATATATATTATAATTGTCAACAACACAATCATTTGAAAATAAAAATCACTCCATAACATATCTGCATATTTTTTTTCTTTCTTCATGACACACCACAAGATCCCATTGTACAGTGCACCAATGGGGTTTTGGAAACCACAAACAAAACAAAACAAAACAAAACAAAACAAACTTTTAAACAAATACACCAATTTCATACCAGAACTGCAGAGAATTGTTACACCAGAAAGTACCATCTGCAAAAAAGCAAGATATACATCAGAAAGAACAAACAAACAGAGAGAAGTAAAGGTCATTTACAAGCTGAATTTCTAACAGCCGGTGTCATCCAGAGCGCGATTTCCCTTCTGCGTGGAGGGCGCTGGAGTGCTGGGTCTTGCAGCTGAGTGGTTGCAACCGAGTGAAATAAATTTGTGGAGGGACAAAGATCTTAAGCTGGTCAAAAAGATTTGAGGTATTTATGCTCCATCCATATAGCACACGGGGCCCTTTGGGGAGGTGGGCTTGGGGGCCAGGCTCTGTACATACAGCAAGGTTATGCGTGTGACACCCACTGAGGTTAGCCAAAAACAGATGATACTTCTCTGCCTACATTTTCTTAGCGTATCAAGTGCACCAATATCTCCTTTTAGGGGTCCCGGGGTGAAACACTGGATATTTGGGTCTTAGCGATGCCAGCGCTCGCACCTGCTGCCGGCTTCCCTGGCCCCGCGGTGTCTGAACTGGCCCCAAGGACAGAGCCCTCTGGAGGGGACCGACGCTTCGAGCGTTTTCACCTTTGCTGCTTTTGCCCAAGCCCACCGAAACCCCAAAGTTTACTCCAAGGGAAAGCCTAGGATCTCTAAAACAGAAGTGGGCCAGACCCAGATTTCAAACCCGATCTGACCGTCCTCCAAAGCTGAGGAGCTCCACCGGTGAGGCCTCCTGGGTGGTGCGACATGGTGTGGGCAGCTGCTTTCGGCAGTGGGGTGGGACCCACCGCAGCCCGTCGGAGGGACAGGCGAACCCACAGGGGTGCTCCGAGAGAGGCGGCAGGATAGCAACAGCCAAAGGGCCTGGCTCAAGGCATTGATGCGGTGCGAAGATGCCTACAGATGCCAAAGAGCAAGGAACCAGGTCCTCGTCAAACGCTATAGTATAATTAGAGCTGATGTGACAGCAGATGCTGGTAAGTACTCTGTAGCAAGAGATTAAGGCTGCGAAAGGACTAACGAGCTGTGATTCAACAGGGTACTTGGGCATGTGTTTGTGGGCAGGCAGATACCTAAATACCTTGCAGAAGCAGGACTAAGAGGACTACCTCGAACACAGCATAATACAACAGCTGGTAGGAAAATAGCATCAATCTTTCTCCCCGAAAGCGAAAAGCTGGACCTGCCAGGTGCCATCTCTCCTAGGTATTTCTAAGGCATCTATCATGAGAATAGCTAAGCGCAGGTGAGAGGTGACATTTGCTAGAGGTGCTCAGCCCAAGGAGAGGTCTCACGAGCTAATTAACTGGAGAGGTATACGCATTGCAAACGCTGCTTTTCAGTCTGAGGAGCCCACGATTTCTGCTTGGAGAAGCGTAATGGGGGTGGCTGCGAGGAGCGGATGCCACAGTGGAGCGTACGAGGTCCCTTCGCAAAGGCACATCCTAGCCTGCCCCGGGCCCTGTGCTGCGCTGCTGTCCTGCTGCTGGCAGGCCAGGAGGGGGTCTGGCAGGCCCCACGTGATGGCTGCACCTGGAGAGCCTGGCTGTGGGCCCAAAACCTGCATGGAGGCCAAATGTCCCATGGCTTGAACGGGACGGCTTGATCACGGCCAGCCTCTGCCCTTGTTGGTTTGGGAGAGATGGAGAGAGGATGGACCGGAAGGGTGCTCTCCGTACCCCGACCAGGCTGCACGACTCCATCTGCCCTCATCACTCCTCGACAGCCCAGGGCAGACTCTGCTTTGTGTCTGCAGGGCCTGAGCCTAGGCTCGTCCAGAGTACTGAAGTGTTACCAGTTCTCAGCACTGCTTACACGCAGCAGAAGTCTTGCTTCAGTCACCATTTCGTTGCGCTGCATGAGCAGTCTCCTGGTTAGATGGCCAAGTGGCGCAAGGGCGCGTGCTGTCGTCTTCCTTTTGCTAAGCCCCAGCTGTGGCCCCGGGAGGCCTGGGGCTAAGTCTTGGCCTGATCACGCTGGTGTAAATCCAACAGAAACCAGTGACACTGTGGAGTTATTCTGGGTTTACCCTGATGAGTTCTGGGGGAGGAGTTTTGCCCTGCAGCCTTCAGGAGCCAGGGAGGTGTCCTTGTCTGATATGGTGCTTCCTCGCTCCAGGTTGTTTTTTATTCAAAAAGATGTTCCTCCGCTGCAGTATTTTAAACCTACGCCTAGACATGTCTGTGATGGGCTCCAGAAATAGCCCCGCTGCGTGCTGGCTGCTGATCAATTATTCAGAGGTGCGGTGCGGTGGGAGCCATGGCTGATGTCTGGTAAGGGGAGACGCAGCGAGCTGGTTCTTCCCAGGCGCCGGTGCCACAGTGAATGCTGTTTGCGTCCTAATGTTCGGCGAGGACATTGGTGCTTTGTGGTGCTGTGACAGGCGGCAGCTGTGACAAGGGCTGAGCGACGTCCCAGCTGCCCCACCGGCGGAGGCGAACTGCTCGATGCCGTGGGACAGTTGCTCCAGCTCCGGCTGCTGAGGTGCCACAGGCTGGGCTGGTGGGAGCTCAGCTGGCCTGCAGGTCCTGACGTGGTCCTGCAGGAAAGGGCAGTGGGATGCATGTGGCGTGGGTCTCAAACCCTCACTGAAAGCAAGATCTGATGCTGCAGCTGAGACCTGGCCGCCTAAATCCCTCTGGGTACAAGGTCAGGCTGCCCCCTCTCCTCGGCACCGGTCTCTCGGCAAGGCCAGGTGACTCTGCTCTGCATGCTGGTTAGAGAGGACGTGTGGAGGGCACCTTGTCTGCTGCGGGGCAGCCGGGCTGTGCAGGGTGAGCTGCGTGGGTCCCCACCGGGGTAGCAAAGGCGAAATGTCACCCCAGCCGCTCGAGGGAGCCTCCGAGCCTGGGAAACCTCCTCCCCAGCCTGGGGAGGCTGCATTGGGGCCATTGCTGTGGTGATATTGTCCAAGGCTCAGTGGTCGGTGTGGGGGGATCTACACACCAATGTGGTCCAGGGCAGTCGACAAGGCACCTGAAATTAGGTGTCTAAGCTGCTAGTTGGAGGAAAGCCACCCGGAACTGGCCTGTTTTTAACTCCGGGATATTTCCTGCCAGCATTTAGCTAATGATCTCTCTTGAGGAGAAGGCAAAGTGCTGTTACTGGGTCTGATGTTATGGACATCCCGTAGGGCACTCGTGTGCACACTGAGTTCTGCTGGAGGGAGGAAGGCAGGATGGGTCTGTTGTCCAGTTGTACCAGAAGATTTAACTATCAATCAGAAACGTCCATTTCCTAACAATCCCTGCCCTACGACCCATGAACTCCATTTGGTCTCAGATTGAAATACAGAATTTTATAGAACGAGCAGCATTTCAGTATTTTTCATACTGCATCCACCAAGCCATGATCAGAAACAGAGAAAACAGTACAAAGCTGAGATAGGAGCAGGGATGGAGGTTTCAGCAGCCTAGTCCTCTACCGTCGCCACATGGATAGCCCAGCAATGCCAAGATGGGACCGACCTGCATGAACTCACTTTGTTACTATGTGGGGAGCAGCATCCAGAGAAGCATGGATGCTTCCCCTGAAGAACTAAAGCCAGGATGGCAGCTGAGATGCGGCCACCAGAATTACTGAATTATGAATTAGTCATTCAATACAAGATACAGAATAATGGAAACGGAGTCCAGCCTCAAAACTATGGTACTAAGAGAAATGGAGTCTGATGTTTATTGATCATTTACACAAGGAAGGTTAAGCCTAGAGAGGGTCAAAACCCTAATTATGACCAGAAATGGGCCCAGATTCCAAAGTTTAGATTTGGGATTTTCAGCTGCACTGGGCTGTCAAGTTTTGATTGAGGCTGTCTAAGAGGAGCAAGACATAGACTGGTTTTTAGCTCCAGTTTTTGGGACACGCAGATTCAAGGTCTTGGGGACGGAGACCTCTCAACAGTGTCGGTGTTTGCATGGAGTGCCTTTGTACTGGAACGGGCTACGGAAATGTTACATGATGGTGCCAAGATCCCTGGATCCAGCTCTAATCTACTCCTGAGATTCCCTTGAATACCTACATACCAATCTATTGTTCTACCTAAGCTATTTTTCCTAGGCGACTGGAGGAAAAAAATATATGTTCTAAGAAAGTGCCAAATACGTAACAGTGGCTTCCCACCGACACGGGCATAGGGTGAATTTCCCCTGTGGAAAGCACATCTTATCCCCTCACTAGCTTAGCTGTTCATGTGACTCCTTTCACCTATCACATGCCTTTCCAGTTTGGCACATCTCTCATTTAATTCACTTGTCGGTGCTGCCAGACCGAGGGTTTAGCAGACACCGGAGAATCTGCCAGTCACGCTGAGCACTGGCCCCCTTGGTAACGTTCACCAAAGCAGGATCTGACTGGTGGACTCTGAACAGGCCTCAGGTTTGTCTTGTTCAGGGTAAATAGCAATCTCAGAGTTTAGGATGAACCTTTGTCCCAAAGGACAGGAGGTGACTGGGAGTGGGTGGTGGCTGTGGGCCCTGACATTTTAGGGAGGATGGGATCGAACAGGGGAGCTGGAGAAGCCTTTCCATTGTCACTCAAGGGAAGGGTGTGAGGGGCAGCGTGGCGGCCCGGTTCCCGTCTCGGTTACTCTGGTGAGTAGTCTAACTCGTCATTAGCGATCAGGGCCTCTGAATTCTGTTTGTGTTTGCCTTTGCTTTTCGATTTGCTACTCGTCCGATGGCTTTCCTTTGCTCCTGCCATTTGCTGGTAAGAGAAGCCTTTGTCCTCAGAAGGGCCCCAGTCCTGGTAGTTCTCGCTCTCGTTGGCGTAGGAGAAGCCGTCATCCACAGAGAAGGGGTCGACGTCCACGTCATAGCGCTGGTACGTGCTCTGATGAAGTGCCTCTTCCCGGGCACTGATCTCCAGGGTGCTGTTCCACATGCCATAGCCAAAGTAAATGAGCAAGCCTGCAGGGTGGGAAAGAAGGAGAAGATCCGACTGTTAACTATTCCAAGGAAGAAAGGGGCTGGTGTTGAAAACGATGGCCCAACTCCATTAGACCCTCAACTGTTTTAAACAGGGCAATGGAGATGGCCACAGTGACATGCCTTCCTCCTGCTGGTGCTTGTCTTAGCTGTACGCCTCTCAGCCCCAGCTGGAGACGAATGAGAACGAGTGTGCAGCTAAAAATGTGTGATGCCTGGAAGTGGACCCCTGCCCCCTGAAGATGAAGTCTTTGACTGATGTAGCCGTCTCCTCCCATCAAACATGAGGTTGGCTCAAGTTGATGAGGGTTAAACATAAGTAAATGCATCTATATTCTTAAAGTATCGAATGTTTTAATTGATATCTAGTCTTTGAACCTTGTGATTGTGTTTTCAAACTTCTATCTGTGATCCAGGAGGTAATATTTTAAACATTAGCTGTGATTGCTACTTAACCATGCGATTCTGCCTTCTGTAGCTTTAGGAAGGAAATCAACTCTCAACAGACTTTTGCTTGTATCCTAAATGCTAAAAAACCTGCATTTCCATCCTGTTATCCTCCCAGCTATCCTTTTCTCTCTGGAGTTTTCTTATGTTCTCAGTCTCTCTCCTACTGGTACTCGCAGCCAAACATGCCCCAGGGTTATCAGATTAAGATTATGTGGTATTAAAACAACTCTAAAATCCTGTTCCTTCCTCTTGGGAGTTTTTTTTCAGGGTTGCATTTCTCGTTCTCTCTCTCTAGCCCTGCATGATCACACCTTCCTATTTGCCCATGCCAGTGCTTTTCTCAGAAACAAATGTATCTGGAAATCTAAATTCCTAATTGGCAATGGATCCTGAATTAATGTGCTGCAGATGTGTCTACAGAGAAATCTGAGCCCCTCGCCTGCCATGGACTGGTAGTGGGTGACAATATTTGGGAGGTTAAACTGAGTGTCCATGCAAGAGGACTGCAAATCTCAGCCAGCAGTGCAATTCAACATGAAAACAAATGGGATTCACCTCTGCCATCAGGCTAACAGTCCCACCTCTGCTACGGATGTGGCAAGTGAAGTCCATTACACGTTAGCGAAGTGGTTTAATTGACTAATTGCCATTGCTGGTAGGGAAAGAGCTATTGGATGTGTCCCATGGGGAAAATATTTAAACACAGCAGATTAAGCTGATACTTTGAAGTCACTCTGCTTCAAAGGTACAGGCAGAAGGTATTTCACTGGATCTACAGCTTTACCTATCCATCTCTTTTAAGAACCAAAAGGCTTTGAGTAAGTAATTTCAGACCAAAGGATGCATGGGGCAGCTACTGCTGAACAGCTAGAAGGGGGGTTAGTGACCTCTCTGAGCTGGTGCTTCTGTTGTGGGACTTGCAGAAGCAGAGGAAAAAAGGTTGTCTCCCAGCAACTTCCCCCCGGAGGACAGAAATTATAAGACTTATTTAAAATCTCTGAGATGCCAAAAAGGAGATTGTCAATGTCATCAACTGGCTCTACAAACAAAGGTCAAACATCGACCAAGAGTATAAGGTTCCTGAGAAAATTGCAAAATGTGGCAACTGTGGAAGATCCAATGACAATGAACGTTAGCCTCTATTTCCCTCTCGGAAAGGTACGATCCATGCCCTTATGGTGAGAGATAGCAGTGGTGCCCATATCATTTGCACTGGTTCTCATTTACAGAAGTCAATCGTTCCATCAAATGCCAATGACCTGAGAGCACACAGTGTGCTCTTTTTGCCCCTTCTTATAAAAAATGATCTCTCACCAGATGGCTGGTCTGTGCACAAATTTTTCTGTTCGAAGAGGATAATGAAGCTGATAGCCTATTCTCAGGCTGATTAAAGCCTAAAAACATATTCTGTGATGCTCTTTGTCAAGCCCTTGATTTTACAGCTCAGCCAGGTAGGTCTGCTTTGAAAAGATAAAACAGGGCAAACGAAAGTGCTGGCACTGGCTTGGAGCCCAATGGTGCATGCGATGTCGCCTTGGGAAGCAGCAGCAGTCCCAAAGAGCTCTCCCAGCTCTCTCTCTTCCCTCTGCCTCTTTCTCCTTCTCAGGGCCAGCGTGGCATGCAGCACAGGACCTTAAACTCTTCTCCCAAAGGAGAGGGCTGCAGGTGTGGTAGTTGACCAGAGCTTATCCTTTTAAGGGCTAGCACAGTGCTCAGGGTCTACCATCTGTGACTGGAGTTCCTGTGTGCTACTGCGATATATATAGGTAATACGATTTCTCCATAAAGACTCCTTGTATTTGATATTCTTTTGTTGTTTCAGTTCTGCTTGGTCCAGGCTTCAGGAGGAGCTATGATCTGCTCTTTTTCTCTTGTTTCCTTTTGGGAAGATGTGGATTACAATGCAAATCAGGGGAAACTATGGGTTTGCCAGGCTCCTGGATGCATGCCAAGAAGCCTAAATTCTGCAAAAAAGCCACTCAGATCAGGACTTTCAGGATTCACAACAGAGCATGCAAGACCTGAGAGCCTTCTGCCACAAAGCTAAGGGCGTAGACTGAGACCTGGAGATAGACAGCTAACATGTCCCTCAGCTCTCCCTTTCCAAGGGCTGTTGGGATTGGGTAGCCCTGCATTTTGGAAATGCTGCACTGAGGTTGCAGTGTGGGCTGCTGAAAGAGCTCAAGTGGGTGAAATACAAGGAAAGCAGGGAGACTTCTGTCAGAAACCTGCCTGCAAGGCAATTTCCAAAATCCACCTACTTTGCATCTAAAAACTCATCAAAACAGTCACCTTTCCATGAAATGGTTTACTTCCATCAAACTGACATTTTCTGGAGGTGTAATTCTCCAGCTGGCTGCGGCTCTGAATCTTGATTAACTGAGGTTTGTAAGAACTTTGGGATTACGAAGGGAAAATGCAAAGGAGTGGAAAAGCAGCCAGGTCAGCCTAAGTACTCTAGCAAAGTTACTATTAAGTTACTAAAGATAAAGTTACTATACCTTTGCCTTTTCAAGACAGGGTCAATTAATAAATAAATAAATCGAAGACTTACCCACAAAACACCAGACAGCAAATCGGATCCATGTGACCGTGGAGAGCTTCAGCATGAGATAGATATTCACCAGCATAGCAAATGCAGGGACGAAAGGGAGGCAAGGTGCCATATATGGCAGCTTTTTAGGGTTTTCTGGCTGCTGTAAGATCACAAACACCAATACAACAATGAGCAGGATCATCAGCACCACAAGAAGGACAGCCCACCAGCTCTGCTCGTAGATGTAGTCTGCACCAAAAATGATGAAAGAGCAGAAGATGAACATCAGGACAAAGAGCAAGAGCACGCATGTGGTGACTGTATGGCCGGTGGCTGCAGTCGGGCGGTCCATTTTCCCTGGCAGGCCGAGGTGGATCCGCATTGTGTAGTAGCGTGGACCAATTAACTTCTTCAGCTTGATGAGGTAGATGTTCTCGGACTCATCTGCCTCTATTCCTGAGGTCATGTCGACTGTGCCATAATTCGGGTGATTTACACTGTAGGTAGATTTATCGGATTTTCCTATTAACATCTCATTATCCCCCAGTGATGGCAGATTTTTTGCCCCACACGTGTTGGTTGATGGACCCGTAAACTCTTCTCCTTCACTCCCTGGAGAGCAAACTTCCTTCTCACAGTCGGCTAGGATGCCCTCCTTCTTCTTGGTGTGCTCCTCAGAGAGGAATTTGACAAAACCATCAATGTCACTCTCCGGCTGGTATCGGAGGAGCAGGACGCAGACGGAAACCAGTGTGTAGGCAAGGAGCGTGCCGATGGACATCATTTCTATGAGGTCCCGCAGGCTGACCAGCAAGGAGAGCAGTGCTGCTAGAAATCCTGAGACAATACAAGCCACTACTGGAGTTTCCGTGTAAGAACTGACGTGGGACAAAAATCTAGAGTGTGAAACAGTCGCACAAAGTTAAAATTGCAGATCATAGAGGTTCCCTGTCATAATAATGCTTACCTAGCTGGAAAGGCACAGAGCCAGGCTCAGAGCTATGATCACCTCAGCTCTCATTGCTTTTTGGAGCTTAAACTCCAGAGAGCCAGAGACTGGAAATACTGCTGAGGCTGAATCTGGAGTTAGATCTAGCTCTAACCAACTCTGTGCAATCTGAAATGTTCACCTGGATTCTTGCAAATGCAAACCAGTACCATGATTTTAGGCATAGAACCTGCACGCCTTTACAAGTAACCCTTGAACTGAATATTCATCCTTGGATAAATTGCATCTCTAGATACCAACCCCAAATGAGAGAATAAAGGGAGGCTGGAGGCCTGGAGAGGAGAACAGTGCAACAACTATGAGACCATCCCAGGAATGCTGCTTCCGCTCATGTTATGCACAGAGGGATATAACCCGCACTGTTGCTCAGCCCCTTACGTTGCAGGTGACTCTTGGACTGTCTGTGAAAACACAGTGGCTGTGCAGGTCTGCGGTGCAGAATCACGATGGGAGCATGCTGGGACAAGTGAGTCTTTTCGACTCTTGTCCTACAGCTCAGCACCACCAGATACGAAGTGGCAAAGGTCAAAGTTTGCTCTGTTCTACAGTCCAGATCGGATTTTGTCGGGGGGAACGGCTAGAGTGCTTCTTGTTTTTATGAATGCTACAGATTTTTTTTTTTTCCTTTCTCCATGCTGGAACACTGAGCACAAACCTCAGCTGAAGAAAAGAGTCCCCAGCCTAGTGGTAGTACAGTATAGGCCCTTACTGTGCAACAGGTTAAGCCCATGGTTTTTAAAACAACATTCTAGCAAAAGGAAAAAGCTTGATCTGAAAGCTCAGCCGTGGCTTCATCATCCTCTAGCACACAGCTCTGGAGCATTTTCTTGTGCACAGACGGATTAATGCCCAGTCACTCCCCTTTGTGTTGGGAGTGTGGATATTCTGCTCTCACAAGGCATGGCAATGCTGCTTTAGGTTAGCTGGGGACCATCTGTTCCTGTCTGAGCTATATATTCATGCATGAGAAACTTTTGCCACCAGCTACTGCATCTGTAGACCTCTCCTGACTTTCCTGGGGTTTTGCTTTGGTTCATGCACTGCTCTGCAAGCACTGAGTGCGTGCATGAGCTTGCGCTCCACGTGGTGAGTGCGCCTGACTGTCAGGACATGGGAAAGCCCCCAGCCCCCAGCACGCTTCCCCTTCTTGTCTTGAATTTGTGAGGGTTTGCTAGCTAGCATCTGCCTGTGCTGCTTTGATCCCTTTCAGGCGTCCTCTTCCCTGACTGCAGACCTTGTGCAGTTTTATTACACATCGCGTTAAAAGGGAAGCGCAGTCACTGAACTGACAGGTTTCCCGCAGAAAAGACAAAATAACTCACAGAGGATTTCCCGTCAATCATTTATAACATGCTTTCATGCCAGAAAGCATCCAGGAAGCAAAAATAAATGACAGCAGAGGCACGACCGACCTGAAGAGCAGCCCATCGCCGGCCATGGCGTAGATGACTCGCGGCATTGGGAAAAGGGAACCCAGCAAGCTCACTGTCAGTCCTGCCACAGACCCGATGGCAACGATGAATTTAGCAGCGTAGAATCCACGGGCCACAAACATTTCCATCAGAGGGGATTCGGTGTCAATGGCATCATATGGCACCATCAGAGTGAGGATAATGCTCACCTACGGAAGAGAAAAGAGCAGCAGGGGAGCACAGATGTCAGCACTGGGCAGCAGCTTTCGTCCCTGCTGAGGACTCACAGGGCATGAGAGCTGTTTCTCAAGGATGAAAAGCCAAAAAATTTCAAGTGTGATTTCAGACACTGCTTGTATCCTTATGTTCCCTGCAGAGGAGATGTAAAATGCTAGATGCAGAGGACAGCATGTTCTTTGCAGTGCAGTGATTAATCGAAGGGGTTTGCACTGCCTCGGGCTGTGCCGTCCTAAGGCAACAGGAAGACAGCTCGAGGCCGGCTGCAGCAGCGGCCGTGACTCGGGACCGCTCGTGGGACTTGGTGGGGTAAGTGACGTTGAGTTCAGGCGCTTTCCCCTGCGTGGGGACCATGGTATTAGTCTCTGCTGCTCTGCTGGGGTAGAAGCAAAACCCAAGAGAGAATCACTTGGGGAAATATTCTGATCTCATTTCAGGCACAGAGAAGCTGGTTTCGAGGAAACCCACCATCCTGCGGGAGAGGGCGGCTGGTGAGTTTCCTGTAAAATTAACAGAACAATATTTTTCCCTCCATCACTCAATTTTGCCGTCCTATAGTGAAAGTCCCTGAATACAGACATGCATTTATTGGCATGCGGGGAGGCTGGACACTGCTTCTAGCACTTCTCTCACCTGGCTATCCGTGCCTGTAACAGCACAGCCGGTGAGCTGGGCTAACTGGGACCCTGTCTTACCTCTCCAACAATGACAGTGCTGCTTTTGGCAAAAATGCAGCCCAGAAGATGGTTGCTGCAACACTGCTGCTCTTCCACTTTGCTGTGCTTTTGGACATGCGCTCCCCTGTAATAGCTGAGGATGGAGCTGACCGGGGAAAAGACAGGCTGCTGCCACCCCCTGCAACTGGCACAGGGATCTCAGCAGAATGAAAGTAGCTGAGTCCTCTGCCTGGAGAAATAACCACACCGGGGGCCCAAAGGGCAGCCTCCATCAGACACTGACGTAGTCACAAAACCACAGCTGATTTCTTGGTCCTCACCAAAGAAAGAGCCATTCTTCCAGGGTGTGACTGACACACTGTCTCGCGGAGAGAGAGGAGCAGCACAGCTGCCCCAGCAGGGACAGACATTCCTATAGATATATACACATATAGATGTACGAACAGTTAGTACTTACAGACACATATGCGGTCAAGCACGTGACCAGCGAGGCCGTGATGGCATAGGGGATGGAGGTGTTGGGACTCTTGGCTTCTTCTCCTGTGGTGGCAATGATGTCAAAGCCAATGAAGGCATAGAAACACGTTGCTGCTCCTTTCAGCACCTGCGGGGAGAACCGAGGGCGTCAGAGCCAGGAGGGAGCCGTGTAGGAAGAGGTAGCCCCTTGCACGTCCTGGATCAGGACTGGGGACCCACACTGCCCAGACCTGATCCTGGTCAGAATTTGCATTTGATATGGTTCATCTTAAAGTAGGTGCCTAAATCAAGGAGCCCAGTTCTGCCTCCTCTGGGCTTGAGGATGAGTGAAAACCATTGATCAGAGGAAGCCTACGTACACCCGGGCATTTGTGATGCTGGCAGCTCCTACAACCAGTGATTTGGTCTAGAGAGAATATTTCAAATGCAGCTTGAGTCACTCAGGGCATCTGCAGCTCCCTCATGCCGGACTACAAACCTGTGGCTACAAAGTGCCCGAACCTGCTAAGAGATGCTGACAGTGACAGATGAGACAATTAACCAATTTGGGGCATTCATTTGTTTTCACAATATTACATCCCAAATCTAATTAAATTAATAGGGGCTTTGTAACATGTTTACACATTCCATCTTAGCAACATTCCTAATGTGGCAGCAAAATCTGCTAAGAGAGGAACCAAAAACAGATCATAAGCAGTCAGATGTGTGCCGCTTTCCTAATCGCTTCAGTTTGGAAGCTGCAGATAGGTTAGGAGCACACGCTGGGAACGCTTGGATGACAAATTATTTGTACTGTTTAGATATTTTATTGTTTTCTTTAAATGTACAAGATTAGCAAGGATATTTATAGGAAACAAACACTGAAGCAGCCTGAAGACTGTGTAGCCGTAAGAAGTGAGTTAATTTGCAGTTACCATACCGAGCGCACACATCTAGCTAGCTAGCTGAATAACACATGTCCATCTCCTCACTATCTCATCTGTTTAGTACTGGAATATACAGTAAAATTCACCTTTTTCAGCGGGTTACCTGTAATTAAGTTTTAAAGTATCGCTGTACTGCTTGGGGATCTCATGCCTGTGCTGTGCCCATAGGTGGTTTACACCCTAGAAGCAGAGAGTCAGATTTATTTTTACAAGTGAAATTTGTAGATTTGCTTAATTTGGGAAGCACGTAACCAGCTGAAAATGGTGGGAAGGCTCCTATTGATTTTGATGTGTTTTCAGTACGTATCTTTTAAAAATACGTATTTTTGCCAGGAGTTATTTGGTACGTTGAACATGAGCAAAACAGCTATTTTCTGTTTTCTGTTTTTCATTCCTTTTATATGGTATAAAAGGCCAAGCAGAATCCGAAAGTAAATAACAACCTCCACTCTGAGATGGGCCTCAGTGCATTTCTAATCACTGTTTTTCTCTGGCGAGGAGGTATTGATTTATTGAAGGGAGATGAAGGGAAGGTATGGCAGCTTGGGACCTCTCAGTAATCAAGATTCTTGGTTTGTTTTACTTCCTTGCTTATTTTTCTGCACAAGACCCTGATGGAGTTGAGCAGTGTAAATCTGAGAAATTATCTTGGGTTTAGGCCAGCTGAGATATTTTCAGTCTCTGTTCATCCTTGGATAAAAACCAGTCCAAGCAAGCTAAAAAAGCCAAATATGTCCAAATTCTCAGTAAGCTTTGAGGGAACATCCATAAAATAAGCACTGGCAGGTGGTGTTATGAAGTGCTCAAAACAAATGCTTGAGAACATTGTTATTGAAAATCAGCCAACATAAGTATCTCCCCTTTTCCGTTAGAGCCTGAGCTAGTTCTTCTTGTGCTTCCATTCTTGAATGGCTACTGCATTTTCTTATGTTAAGCCTGCCTACTAATGGCATTCCCTGGTGTCTATACATTTTTGTGGGCACTTTGGCTCTGCAGGAGGGCATCTGGGAAAAAGCTAAGCTGTGGCAGGAGATACGGGCAGAGCATTGCCACGTCCTTTGGGCTTTGCAGAGGTAGGAGGGTCCAGGCCCAAACCTGCAATGCTGGAGGTCTCTGGCCAAAGCACAGGTGGGTTTAACAGGGCTGAGCAGTGGGGAGTGAAGTGGAAGTGGTGCCCCCATGCCACCTGCAAAATGCCGCAGTCTTGGGGGTTCGGCATGGTACGGGGGCACTGCAGGGAGCACTGCGGGCAGTGCTGGGGGCCCTGGAGCACAAAGCTGAGCACGTGCCAGGTGCGATGGCTCTGTGAAGGCACAATACTCACCCCCGGCCATCCAAAAGGCAGGAATTGCCCTTCAGACCAGTTGTCACCTTTGACAAAGAAGAGCCCAGCAATCATGATGAAGATCCAGACTGCCAGGTTAATGACGTTGAGCACGTTGTTGAGCCCGACTGAGTTCTTCACGCCCATGGCCACAATGATGGTGACAATGACAGCAATAACCAGAGCAAGGAGGTCAGGGTATGACTCCTCTCCTTTCCCTGGATAAAAGCAAAGATATGTATAAGTCTTCATCTGTGCAAAGGAAAGCATATCCAGAAACTGTGGGCTTTTCTGAATGCTTTTCAGACTCTGCAGCAAGTTTTGCAGAACTTGATCTCGCTGCAAAGGACTCATGGTGGTCTCCGTGTGTCTCTGCCTCCGCTGTTTTATACAGGTGATAAATCATGGTGCCCGAAGACACCTTTAGGAGTTTTGGGAAGACAGTAAACAAATAACCAAGTCTCAGCTTGTAATAATGTGTATTTGCCAACTCCTAATGAAAAAAAATCAATCAAATATTAAAGTTGCATGAAACTGTTACAGGACAGAAATCTATTGTTACTTACCGGAAGGAACTACAGAGCATCACTGAATTGCTGGTCATATAGAAACATCATAGCATTGAGTTTACATGCTAGTACCGCGGACACTGCCTTGTACTCTCTAAAAAGGGTCTGAAAAGGACTATCACTTCAGGGCTTGGGGTTGTTCCTTTCTGTAAAAGCCAAGATTTTCCTGCTTTGGCATCATCCTTGTCAGCGTCCTTGTCTGTAGAACAGCTCTGTACTCAGGACAGTTTGAAGGACGGTGCAATCAGACAGAGCTGTGCATATGCTGTGGATTTGCCTTTCAACTGCTGCAGTTCAGTGCTCAGAGATCTTGTTTTCCTGTTTTCCTGACATTACAGATGGAGTCCATATGACTCCTCAGTAACTGAGGTCTGGAGAAGCAGCTTGGATTGCCAGGCTGCTACCACTGTCCCTCTGCACGCAGGCTCCCAGCCGGGGTGGGACTAGATTGCATGAGATGTCATGTCGGTTGTACTAATGAGTGTGCGTGCGTGAGCCTGTGGCGTGGCTGTGGGAGGGAGCGATGCATGCAGATGGCCTGGTAGTGTGCCTCGCAACGCCCTGATTAGAGACAGCTCTAGGAAACATGTCAAATCAACAATCTGGCAGGAAGAGCTTTCTTTTCCAAGCAATGAGTGTAAATCAGAGAGAGACACAGACTAAAGTACTAGATCAAACCCTAACTGAGCTGCCAGCAGCTGCGGTTCCAGGAGCATGCCCTAACTTCATCGTTTGAGCCTGTCTCCGGGGGAGATGGCTTTGTTCTAGCTCGGTGTCCAGACATGCGCGTTTGGATCTGAACTTGCCGGTTCAATCCTGTTCCTGGCAAAAATAAATTTGTCTATCCTCTTACCTCTAATTGCACTCAAGCCTGTCACCTTTTGCAAGCCATGTTGTTGCTACTGAGGCTACATGAGCCACGACACATTACTGTCACCAGCACAGGAGAAGTGGTCTTCAAAATGCAACAACATGGCTTGCAAAAGGAAGTATGTGTGCACACGTTGTATGGGAAAAGTGTAAAGGAGAGCACTACAACATCAAATACTAACTAAATAAGGCAGCAAGAATGGTGCAGAAGAATGGCTATAGGGTCCTGATGGGCTATGTCTGCCTAAATAGCAATGATCATAGTGCTTGGACTTGGTGAAGTGCTCCTTTGCTACCGTTAGCCTCTGAGATCAGACTGGTTCTTCAGGAGTGTTTATTCTGCTCAGTGCCAGCTCATTCCAAAGGGGATTATTGGGATTGGGTATCCCAGCCCCTCCGAACTGAGTCTGTGAAGCAGACTGCCAAAGGCGGATGGACGGTAAATAATGAATGAAGCATAATACCCATGTCTGACTTTTGATGAGCTTCCAAATTACTTTTCAGGACCTCATTAATGTAGGTAACTATGCATGGCAAGATATGAGTATTTCTAGACTGATTCTCACCTAGGCCATTTAATGTCCCAACGCTGTCAATCATCCAGCGGCTGATGGTATGGTTCGCCAGCGAGTCGAACATGCTGCTCAGTGCACTGGCCCCAGCGGCTGTGCCGATCAGGTACTCCAGGATGAGGTTCCAGCCGATGAAGAATGCTACAAACTCCCCCACGGTCACGTAGCTGTAAGTGTAGGCAGAGCCAGTGGTTTTGGGCACCCGCACGCCAAACTCTGCATAGCAAACTCCTGTTTAGAAAAATAAAAACGGTGTAAGGAAACATGCTGGGCTGTAGAGAGAAAGGAGTAAACTTGCCCTGGGTCTGACCTGCTTCCCAACCCATGGAGGTGCCAGGAGCTCTCCCTGGGCTGCAGGGCATGGGGCACAGTGCAGACCCCACTGCCCTTGGGCTGGGAAGAGGGAGCACATGTCCTTTCCCCAAACCCGTGGTGCTGGGGTGGGGGGGAAGAAGGGGCCACCTGCAGTGTGTATGGCATGAGTAAGGGGATCAAAGTCCCTTAGCAAAGCAGCTTGGTTGGTCTTTTTTTTTTTTTTTTTTTTTGTAAAAAGGTGTAACTGGGTGCATTTGCTTTCAGGACTGACTGAGAGTAGCTCGCCTGACCTCCCACCCCAGGACTGCACCGACTCCTCAACGGGGTGGCTATTTATCACAGTCTGAACACAGCAACATCTGGAGGGGCACAGCGATGTGGGGCTGTGCAGGCAGAACTGGAGCCCACGTGGCAGAACAAGCCACCGAATGCTTGTTCAGGTGCCTGCAAACCCGATCCTTGAGGAGGCAACACTGCCTCACTGACCACACTCCCAAGAAAAACAGGAGCATAGAGCTGACCCATGGGCAACGCTTGTAAAGGCTCGCAGATGGGCCAGAGCCTGCAACTGGATCTGCTGAGAAAAGTTTTAGATATGTTCTTGTTCCAAGCGAAAGAAACTTCTTTCCTTTTTCTTCTTTTCTCTGCTTTATCTAAAACAAAGCAATCCTCCATTAGTCACCTGGCTCTCCCACGGCCAGGCTGGAGGGTAACTTCTGTGACGGCGACATTCGGACACGAGGTGTGCCAAAACCTGCAACTCTGCCTGTTTCTGCCACAAACGAGATGATCTGAGATACGGGGTTGACAAACGATCAATCTCCAGTTCCTGTGAGGAGCTGAAAGAGGCTATGCCAAGTTAGTCCCTTGCGGCCACGTTAGAGTAACAGCAGCCATAGGGTTTTTCTCAGGAGACGGCCGTCAGGAAGTTTCAGGTGCAACACGGATCACTCAATCAGATGTTACTTGCTGTAACATCAGGGTGCGAAAGGGAGGAGAGCCTGAATCAGGCAGGGTTATAGGCGTATTATTGCTCTTTGCTTTGTGATGTCTGTGGATCAGTGATGGCTGATGTTTGAGTGATGTTTTTGTTCCAGATTGGAGACAGAGAAGGTCTTTGGCTGGGAAATTCCTCCGCAATGGCCATAGCATCCAGCTGATGGCATGGGCAGGGTTGGCTGTGGGTAGGCACGATGACTGCTCCTGTCCTTCTGTGAGGAGAAGAGGCGGCTTCCAGCCCTTTAGTGCAGCTCCTGCTGTGAGGTCTCAGTATAAAAGCAGCAAAGTGGAACCACTCCTTGCTAGGTTCATGCAGGATGATGCAGCGGGGACGAGGGGTGCAAGCAGAGGCCCCCGGTGGATATCTCTGCGGGGCCACAAGCCACCTGAACGCTCTGAGGAGCCAATAGTACAAGGGTTGATCAACGGACGAATGCTGCCGTCGGGAGTCTGGGGCCAAATCCTGTCTGCTTTACACAAGCACTGGAGATAACACATCCCCTGATGTGGCTAGTAACATTGGTCCCATGAATCACCTCCAGCAGGGCACTAGCGCAGCCAGCAAATAGCAGCTAACTTTAAGAGGAGCTCGGAGACATCCCGTGGGGACCCTCCCTCCACAATCACTTGGCTAAAAAAGCAGGTGGGATGCTGGTTTAGATGCAGGTCAGTGGTCTGCTGGTCCCTTTCCACAATGCTCAGCTGCCCCTCAGCTGGACAGGATGTCCTGGGGTTTCCAGTAGCCCTGAGCTGCTGGCAGGTAGTGGGGAGCCAAGAGACTCATTTCGAGCTGGACTGCCGAGCCTGCCCATGGGTTTGCTCCCCCTGTCTCTGGGGGGCTGCACACCTGAGGAAGTGTGGAGATGGGCAAGATGAATGCTTAGATGGGTCTGGATGAAGTGTGAGTGGAAAGTGTGTGTGAAATCACCAGGAGAAACCAAGGTTCAGGGTTAAAACAGTAGCTTGCACATACAGCCAAGGACAGAGGCAAGAGCAGCAAATGGAGTAGCCCCAAGGTGCACGTTAAGTACCCCTGGATCTGAGAGGGCTGCAGTCCACAGCGTGCCAGCAGGAGACCTGCTCCCGACACAGGGAGGACAGCAGTATGATTACACGGTGCTGGCCCAGGCACTCCTGCTCTCACAACAGGGAAACACATTGGTGCTCTACAGACATGCAACATGAAGAACCAAAGTCCAAGCTTCTTGGAGGATGAAGTGAGCAAGTTTTGAGGGAAGAGGCTCATGTCATAATCAGTGCTGGCTCCTAGAGAGCAGAAAAGACCCAAAAAACCCAGCCTATGCCAGTTGAGAAGTGCAGCAAGGCTTCAGCAGCTGGTGTCCCATGTCCTCCCTGCTGCGCACGTGGGACCTGGCCAGACGGCTTGCACGTGCACCGTGGTGTTTGTGGGCTGCAAGTGGGTAAGTTCAGCTCTCCAGAGAGAGCTTTATGCCTTCCTGCACAGCAAGATATCACTGACATGCAACCTTCCCGCACTGCTGATAATTGCAGCTGATCACAGACACACACCTGAAGCTAGATACTACTATACTGCTGTAATTATAAGGATATTCCTGTATTGGGTGGCACCAGTTTTGCATTCATTTGAGCCCTATTTCCATGTAGTAATTTTGATGGAGACAAATTTCTCTTCTTCCTTATCTAATAGTGATGCCATAATGTGATTTTTGCTATTTTTCTGGGGTTTCATCCCAAGAATGTTTCTCTTCCATGCTTTATTTACGGTATCAATATCCTGACATGCTACCAGGACAGCTGACACGGATACCCTAGTGAAGCTAATGCGTGTCCAGCATGTGGATCTGAGGCTAAAAAGGTTATTTGTGTTTCTCTCACAACAGTGAGAGGAACAACTCAACAGTGCCTGTAGAGCACTGTGCCTGTCTTCAGCAGGGGCTGCCCTCAGTACTGCTGCTCTTCCCCAGTGCTTTTGGCTGCAGAAGCCACCCTCGCCGTGGGGCTCCTGGTGGAAAGGTGGCCGCAGCGAGACCTACTGGGGAAAGAAGTTTTGGGTGTCTCAAAAATGCTGTGCGGTGCAAGGATGGTCCTAGCCCGTTTGTGGGATCCTGTGCTCGTATAGGTGGCCTGATCCTGAGGATGCAAAAAAGGCTACACCTCCGCCACCTCGACTGTATGTGGTGCCGCACTTCAGTGACTCCGGCCTTCGCTGAGAAATATTCTGTTGTCCTCAGCGATCTGCAGATCTCCTGATCTCCGGACTGACATGCAGCAGCCCGTGCTGCAGTTTTCATTTTCACTGGCATAAATGGCACTAATCGCCTCTCAGTTACTCCTCTGTGAAGCACATCCTGTTGGAGGGTGCCCAGCAGCCCTTTGCGCCCCAGCCTCTCCTGACGAGCTGAGGGTGCAATTTTGTGCCTGCGTCGGGAGGCAGAAGTGGGTGCGTCGTCTCCAGGCTCCTATCCTTGCTTATCCCTACGCAGATCCAGGCAACAGCACTGTCCAGATCATCCCTGCTCTCATTTGTACCTGCGTAAGATGAGACTGAAGCCACTCTACACTGAGAATGTAAGTTATTTCAACAGTTAAATGCTATGTGGAAGTCTCATTCTGAAGAATGATTGTAAAATTGACTCAATAGAAGAAAAAAAGAAAAAAAAGTATTTAACTGGAGCTGTTCAGGAGATTTCAGTGAATTTTAATACTTTCCAAACTCCTTGTGTACTTACTATGTTAGGATGCTTTGCAATAAAAACCTGACCCTAATACATTGCCGTCTTAAAACAACCATTAGCTTTTCCTTAAACTTAATGGATGGATTTAGTCATAAATTCTGAGAATATTAGTCAGAACAAGTACTGGGAGGCTATACTGCATTCGGCATATTTAACGTCGATAAAGTCCTTTCTCCTTCAGCTAGGCTGTGAGTTCAGCATTGCAGCAACCCCTGCCTCCGTAGTTAGCACTATGGCACAGAGTTGACAGTTTAGAGCCTTTATTATCATTCTGAAAACATGTAATATTTACTGAATTCTTCATCTATTATAATTCTATATTTCAAAAATAATAATTGCTTCAAATTTACAATCAATTCAGTATATAAAGGAGAACGAATAATTTATAATAGCTTTATGAGGTCACTGCTCTTATTATAAGTGCAATTTTTACGCAGTACAAACACAAAATTGTTGGATCCCTAAGCTGGATTCAGTGGTACTTCTTCTTCTTGTTACTGGGGTTTTTTTATGTGCCTTTCCCTGTTTAACTTGCATGCATGATGCTGGTAGTGCTTTTCAAGGGGATACTTGAAAACTTTATATCAGTAAAGCAGGCCCAACTGCAGGAACAACAAGACAGCCGAGCATCCATCCCCACATCCAGTCATTATTCAAAGCTGATTAAAAATGCATGCAATCTGCAAACGGAAGACATTCACAGATAACTACATGCCTGAAAGATTTATGAAACAGATGCTCTGATGGGGACAAGTATCTAGTTTCTCTCTTTGATGGCCTTAAAAATCATATAATCTTTCTTGGAGGCAGCTCTTCTTCTAGCCAATGACAAGATAAGGCTTCAAGAGGATTGTTATTGATACAGAATGATAACGGCAAAGCAAAGACATTAATATGTCTGAAAAGTTTGAGTTTTCAATTACTCTACTAGGGTCCCGAAATAGAAGAGTAACCTTTCTCTGTGTTTTGGGTACAGCAACATGCTGTGTATACATGCATTAGATAGAGGCATATGTTAGGAAAATAAACTACTTTCTGTTTTATCATGCAGTATTCAGTCCAGGGGACAGAGAGGTATGAGATGCAAGGTCTGACTTCTGTCCCTCACTGCCCCGACTGTAGCGGGTGACACCGGTGAAACCACTCTGCCCTGCTGTGCTGTTCTCCGTCGGAAGGGGGCTAACGACGCTTCTCCCTCTACGAACGGCTTACCAAAGGAAGATAATACTATTAACCTGGTAGGGTGCAGCTGTGATCTCACTAAACTCTGCTGCATCAGACTGGTTGTGAGCAAGCATGTGCCCCATGGCTGCGTCACCACCGGCTGCCCAGGCCTGGCGGCAGGCGTGGGGTCCCCTGCAGAAAGGGGTCTCCGCTGCGGCTTAGCTCTGCCGTGGCAGCAGGCTCGCGGTGCCAGCGCCCAGCGGACCCGGCCGACTGCACATTAATACTCACTTAACCTGCCTTAGGAGGAGCATATGATACAAAGCCGATGGTTTCCCGTCTCCTTTTTTCTTCACGCCTTGAAGTATTTTCACGCTTTTGTGTAATGTTTGCACGAGTACCACACCACACTACCACAGAGGAAAGGGAGAGCCAAAATCCCTTTCACCATGACAGGCTCTTCCTCATCCCTGCCTTTCACGAAGCTTCGGCAGGGGGCTTCTCTTTGGAGGATGCTGCTGTGGAAAGGGGTCGTCACCCTTTTGGAGGCAGCTGCAAGAGGCAGCAGCAGTGCGGTGGCCTCCAAGGGCCAGGGGACCACGAGCTGCGTGTCACCAGAGAGAGGCGAGGTGCCATGGGGAGCTGCCGCGGGGCTGGGGGCTGCACGAGGAGCGCTGATGCACGCGGGTGGTAGCTCTGTCCAGCAGGCTTCGGAGAAAAAAGTGTCTCCAAGTTTGGGGTACAAACCCAAGATGTTTGCAAAATCAGCACTTCTGATGACCCGTAGCATTTTCTACTAACATTTAGGGCCCTTAAATATTTTGTCTATTCTAATTTAAAGGTTTTGTACTGTAATCCAGGCCTGCAACAGTTTTCTTGCTCTGCAGGGTCAGAAAGGTTGACAGCTTAGAGGCAGAAGTCCCTGTGCAATACCGGCCTCTGCGAAAACCACAGAAGAAGAACCTGCGTCCTGCAAAGACAGGCTTAAGTAGTGCTGCTGCATTCAGTGGCACTTTTGTTTATAAGAACAAGTCCCAGACGTCTGCAGAACTGAGACCTTCCAGTACTGCTGGGTTTCAGCTTTTCTTTGCAAGGGTTATTTCACAATTAAAAGAAAAAATCCCGACCTTTGACAAAACATTGACGACAGCCATGTCTCCCACTGACCCAGCCAAGTGCTGTTTCGCCTCTCAGTGCTAGAGACGGGGAGGTGACTGCACGTGCGGGGCCTGCGGGCCGTCGCTCCTGCCCCGAATCCAGCTGTGCGGCATCTCGGCCACCCCGGTGCCCCGAGAAACACAGCTGTTTGCTGGCGCCCTCCCGAACACGGCGGCAGGCACAAACCTTGCTCCGTGGGTGCACTCAGAGGCTGGTCCCACAAAAAAGGCAGCACAGCTCCCTGCAGCCGCTCTTTGAATTTGCAGACAGATATATATATATATATGTATGTATGTATGTATGTATGTATATATTTTGCAACTGAGAGTGTTCGCAACCTTCTGAGGCAAACAAACGAACACAGCAATTGTTTGGAGGAACAGTCTTTTCACAGAAGACCATTTCTTTTCCTTGAATATCAACTCCACTGTGTAACTGGTATAACAATCATTATGCTGGCTTAATTATATACTACTGGTGTTGTTCAGAAGGACATAAACACAGCTGAGCGGTTTGGTCCATGACATTGTCCCTTCCAAGATCCCATCAACAACCCCCATTTTTAAGACTTAATTCACACCTCCATTCTTTGATTTATCTTGTTTGGGCTTGACTGGAGTGGAGGCAGCCAGTGGCTTAGCATGAAGTGCAAGTAGATGGAGTTAAAGGCTTTTTTCTGTTCATCTTGTCTCCCTGCCTTCCCAGGTGTTGCTTGAATTATTTGCCGCAGTGTATTTGACCTGAAACAGGTTCATGAAACAGCAGTTCAGATGGAAGCTGCCTGCAGAAATTGCCAGGCCACTTGGCTCTCTTCCAAGTAAAACTTCTTCCTCCATTTCCATGCAGTCTGAAGACTTAACGCCCGGGCGCTTGCTGCCCAGCTGCTTCGGGACAACCGGAGCACGTGCTGAAGGGCAGCAGTGAGATCGGCCTCCGTAAGGATGCAGGAACTTTCCTCCTTCTCCTGTGCGGCAAAACCTCTCCCGCTCGTGAGACAACACGTCCGAGCGGTGTGCATGTTCGCTGGCAAACGGTGGCCTCCGCGGGTGCTGAGTAGCGGCAGCGGGAACTGTGAAATCCTCGCTGGGTGTCAAAACCCCAAAGCCCAGTGTCGCAGCGACGGCTGGATGGCCCAGCTGCTGCTGCGGAGGGGCCGCTGCAAGGGATGCTGCTCAGCACCCCTTTTCGTGACCCGGCTGCTGTTTTGGTATCACACCCTGTGGCATATCGGCATATGTGCTAACCCTCCTGCAGCCCGTGCCGCCTGGCCCAAGGCTGCTGGGAACCGCGAGACGTCCTGCGGGTGCTGTGCTGCGCAGGGACTGACGTTGCAGGTGGAGCAGGTAATGGAAAAGCTTTTAGACTTTCTGCAGGCCGGATGCTCGCTCATCCTGACAGCCTTCCGCGGGGGGCTGCAGCAGCGCTGGAGGTAACACTAATAAATTCATGCTTCTGTACAAGTAATCTACAGGGACCGTCCTTCAGTAAGTGAGAGCAGCCATTTTACTGAGGTCAGTACAAAGCAAAATCATATTTTCAACAAGCAACAGAACCATCCTGGTTTGTCTGTTGTGCTTAATGGTCGCTATATGCAAATATATAAAAGGGAGCTTCACGAATAAAACTTCCTTAGAAAGAGGACTCCCATCCCGCAAGGACAGAGGGGCATCATTAGGCCAGTTGACCTCAGCACACGCCAATCAGCTCTTAATTAGCTGCAGCAAGAGCCCTGGCTCCAGCCTCCTCCCCTGCAGCTGAGCAGCCCTGGGAGGGCGCTGAGCTCCGTCCTGCCCTGGAAAGCCAGGTACGGGAAGTCTGCCCCCGAGTCTGCTGCTGGCAAATCTGCTTTCACGTGGGTCCCAGGTAAGGACACATCACAGCAGCTCATTGCTTGAAAACTCCCACCTGCAGTTAGTGGAGTTGCAGAGTAGCCCCTGAGTGAGCAATAATCTCTTTTTTCTTGGAGCAACCTGACACTAAAGCCTGCGGGACTGTGTGACAGGGGAGGCTCTCCTGTGCTCTGAGGCTAGCGGTAACCACCAGAAGGGAGGACCTGACTCTTTCCTGAGCTCAGAGTCAGAGGTCTGCCAAATATAATCTGCAAGATTTTATTTCTTTAGAAAAGAGGATGTTGAAGGGACAAGTAACAGCTGGTGGAAAACGCTGTGAAGAGAATAATGGGGCTGGGTAAGGTGAAAACTGCTGATTTTTCAAAGAAGAGGATTTGGTTAGACACTGAGGTCAGGCTGATGAATCCTGAGCGTAGCAGCAGACGGAGCGAGTCTGTGGTATCTCCTGCACTGGAGGCTTTCTTAGAAAGAAGTTAGATGAGCATTTTTGTTTGAGAGCTGAGTAAAAGGCCTTCCAGTGAGAGAATAAAAGAGACCAATTTGATTTAATCTATTAGGAAGAACAGAGAGGTGAATCAATTATAGTGTGTCTATAAGTACCTTAATGGGGAACGGTACTGTCTGCTATGTCTAGAGGAAGGCGTAGCTGGAATTTGTCTGAAAGACAAAATCAGATAAAA
Organism: Struthio camelus; assembly: GCF_040807025.1. Lineage (NCBI taxonomy): Eukaryota > Metazoa > Chordata > Aves > Struthioniformes > Struthionidae > Struthio > Struthio camelus. The sequence goes on along the minus strand of NC_090950.1, from coordinate 27,857,803 downwards.
CCACATCTGAAACTGGGCAAAAAACTTGAACAGTACAGAGGGATTTACCTGTGGAACAACCTGCCCAGTGAGTATTCTTTGTGGATGTCCTCAAAGCAAGTTGAATGGTTTTCTGGAAGAAAGTATTATAGCCGAAAACCTCTAGAGCCCCATTCGTAGGTAATGGGATCTGACTTAATGGTCTGTGACATGTAAAAGAAAAATAGGGCAGCTGTTGTCTCGTCCGTCCTTAAAACTGTGAGTTTAAGTAGCTCCTTCAAATCTGTCCATCCACTCTCGCCTGAGTTCAGCACCCTACATGCTTGGAATGGCGGCTAAATATTAAGGGAAAGCTGAAATGCCCCCCCAGTCAGCTGGATGGCCCGTCCGACTCCTGAACCCTTGCTTGGTTTTACTTGCCAAAAATGTGTTGCTGTTACAAACAGCAGACGTGTCAATGATGAAGTGAGGAAGCAGCCAAGGGGACTATCAAAACACTGCATGCTTTGGAAAACACTTTCCCAGAGCTACAAAAGCAACTAGAGACGAAAAAAGAACAGTAAACACAGCAGACCACATCAGGCTCCCATGTAGGTGAAGGCAAGAGGACCTCGTCTCCTTTAGAGTAGAGCTTTCATCGAAGGTGAAAAAGCACCTTTTGGAGGGTAGCAGTTGAGACGCACCCAGGCTCTCCAGGTTTCTCAATTTGCTGTTGGCATCCGTCATGACCGGTGAAGCAGTTGAAGAGGAGGGGAAGCAGGCAGCAGGAAATAACAAAGGCACTGATGCTATGTACTGCCTTGGCTGCCTTTTTTTTTTCCCCCCTCCCAGTTAAGTTTACTTGTTGTTTTGGGATATTAGATAAGCATCAGCTCTTTTGGGCAAAAAGCCTAAATTTAATCATGCCATTATAGTTCTCTTCTGGGAGCTCATCTCTTGTTTGATTTTTATCTTTCTTGGATTGTAATGAGAAGGGAAAACCTGTCATCTCCGGGAAATGCTGTTGCTCTCTGTAAAGGTTTCTCATGCACATCGGCGTCCCGTGGCTTTTGCCCGATTCCACGGCTGAGTCCTGGCAGCGCACACGCAGGGTTGGTGGCGTTAGCTCAGATCTCCTGGCCAGCTTGCAGAGATGTCTAGCAGCATCCCGGCAGTTTAGACAGCCTGGAGGGCTCTCCGTGCCACGTGGGTGTGGGAGAAACCAGCTGTTGTATGCGTGGGGCAATCCCACGTCTCCTACCCCGGGACAGATGTGCTGCTGGTGTGAGACTCTTCCCTGTGGTAGGCCGGGGCATGTGAAAGCTCAGTGTCGGCTGACACAGGGCAAAGGCGCCCTGGGCAGGGAGAGCTGGAGCGTCGCGTCCCTGTGTCAGCGCTGAGCTGGAAAGGACGGACGCCGGGAACGTCCGTGTCCTGGGGGAAACGGGGATCGAGCCATATGCTCCGCTGGGCTCGCGCGGAGGAGGGGGAGCTGTCTGTCAGGACACAATCCTGGGCAACGTGCTCTTGGTGGCCCTGTGTGAGCCGGGGGTTGGACTCGGTGACCTCCAGAGGTCCCTTCCAGCCCCAACCCTTCTGTGAAGTCACTGAGTTTTCACTAAAACACATAATTCCTCCCGCTCTGCCCCCCCTTTTTTTTTGTTTTTCCCCTCCCTCCCTTTGAAATTCAAAGTGCAATGCTAGATCAACTGCCAAATTAATTTAGGAACGGCTGAGCTGTTAATGTCCGCAGCAGAAGAAAGAAGATGCCTTGATTGCTACGCAAGCTGCCAGCGCCCTCCCAAGTGGAACGTGAAGTCCCACCAGCGACGTCGCCCTCTTGCCGCGGTTTGGCCGCAATCTCCGCCGGCGAGGCGAGCAGCAAAACGCTGGCTGGTGGTTTAAAAACCCCTGCTTTGGGAAGCCACCGGCCAACTAAGGTAAGGGGCCCGAGCTCGGGCTGCCCGCGGCTCGCTCCGATGGGGCAGCAAGGGGAGCGGCTGTGCCCCGGGCAGCTGGGTGAGCCCGGTGCGTTTTTCGGGCCGCGGGGAGCTCACCTGACAGGATGGAGGCCACGGCGGCGATGATGAAGGAGACGATGACGCCGGGGCCCGCCATCTCCTTGGCCACCAAGCCGGATACCACGTACATGCCGGTGCCCACGCAGCTGCCGACGCCGAGGGAGATGAGGTCGACGGTGGTGAGCACCCGGGCCAGCTTGGCGCCGTCGCTGGCGCCCTCCAGCATGGACTCCACGGGCTTGGTGCGCAGCACCCGGCCCCGGGCCGCCCGCCAGCCCGCGCCCCACGGCACCCGCCGCGGGTCCAGGCGAGACAGGAAGCCGCTCATGGTGGCCGGCGGCGTTGGCGGCGCCCTCAGAGCTGGCGGCGGTGGGGTGGCTGCGGACGCATGCCCCTGGGGGCCTCCTCCGCTGGGCCCGCTCGGGGCCGATCTGCCGGAGATGGGGCTGGGGTTGGGGGGGAAAAAAAGCACTTGAAAGCCCTGGTAAGAGGGTTTCGGGCGGTGACTGCGTCCCCGTTTCCAGCGCGCGGTGGTGGTGGCGGCCGCCCGCGGCCCGGCTGCGGTGGCCTGTAGGACCTCAAGGGAGGAGGGTTGAGGAGGCTGCTTGTTCGGCTTGGGTCCAAACCAAACGTGTGCTAAAACGAGGTGTGTGTGTGGTTTTGTTGCATTTATTTACTTATTCATTAATTTTCTTTTCTCCTCCCATTCGATTTATTCGATCGTTTCCTTTCTCTAGTTATTGAAGTATCCTTTCCAGAAACGCTCCCTCCGAACGCGGAGCGGAGGCTCGGCGCCGGCCGAGGTGGACGGGGTGGCCAGCGCCAGCGGCCGGCCCCCGTCGCTTTTACAGCCTTCCCAGTTGCACCGCCTGAGCCCATGGCCTCTAAGCAGCGACTGTGCCCTCGAAATCATGAAGCTGACTTAAAAATCGTGCAATTATTTTTATCTTGCTCTTTCTCTTTGCTTTTTCATCTGAAGTCAATATTTCCAAGCGCTATTCAGCACCTGCCTTTTTTTTTTTTTTTAAGAAAACATAAAACATTTAGTTCTCAGGCAAGCTCTTAATACCAGCAGAAATGACTTCCTAGTGACAGATGATGACTTTTTGGCTTTGGACAAAATAAGGAGAATTGAAAATCTCTGCCTAGTAATATAAAGGAACAGGAGAAATATTTTACTGAATATGAATTTTACCCTGGCAGTTTCCTTTCTGTTAATACAGATTTTTTTTTTTTTGCCTTGAAGACAAAACAATTATTTTTTCCATCTTTACATCCAAAACAAATTATTTGTGTCTATCCAGGCAGCCTTTGTTGCTGGAGTTCATTAAATAAAACACAGCGTCCGCTTTGTATTTTGGTTGATCACAGTTCAAATTATGCTGATTTGTACCTCAAGCCACCGCAGGCTGAAAGGACTGCACCTTCTCGCTAATAATAGACATTTGCTCAAGAGCAGTGATAATTTTCCATTACTACTCTTTTTAGGATGAGAACAAAAACTGCTTTTTGGGCTGCTTTGGGTCACGCAAGGAGCCATTTGGCTTGTGGAGTGGGCCGGACACCTTGTTAAATGTTAGTTTCTTGTTTAAATGAACGTTCCTGCTGGAAAGGGGCAGAGTCTCGAGGGTGGAAGTCACCAGGGCTCCCCTGAGTTTGCTGGACCTCAGCTGATTTGCACCAGCTAAGCCGAGGCAGAGTGGTCCTCCAGGGCAGCACTCGGGGCCGGACCTCTGGCAGGATGCTCTGCTGCACCTTGGCTGCGTTTCGGCCCTGGGGGGAATAACTCCTCTAAATAAAGTGATTGCCATCTAAAATTCATCCTTTACCTGCAGCTATCGCACTGCTGTCTCTGAAGCACCATAGCCCATGCGGGCAGAGGGGCTTCCTGGATGGCCAGGGGAGGCTAACGCTGTGGCTGTGAACACTGCTGAGGGCTAGCAAAGAGGTGGTCCAGATCCTTCATGTGCCTCATGACCTACTGGCCCTGGATGGATGGATGGATGCCATTTTCCAGGCCAGAAATTGCTGTATCTTTGTGATAGGTGGTTACTTCTCTGCACACAGAAGGTAAAGTCTAATAAGACAGTGCTCACTTTGAACTTTCATTCTAAAACTTTATCTCTTGTTGCTGCCCCTTTCCAAGCTTTTTGACGAACTAGAGCAGAATGTGCGTTTATGCCCACTATCACCACCTTTCTGTCCTGCGCATGATGGGTTGTTCACTACCAAAGCCATGGGAAATAAGGGCTGTTGACCCCTTGCAGAAATGTTGCTGCGCTTCACTCAACCAGTTCCCATCATTTCTTTAATTGCTTTGCTGAGCTGGAGTAGTCTGTCTTTATGGATGCTCTTAGCCGACTTTAGACTTCTGTTGCTATAGTTAGATCTGCACCAAATTGATTTAAACTAGACAAGTAACTAGGTAGACGAATCCATTTGGTTTTTGAACTGTCACGGTCTAGATGGCCTTACCACTATCCAGTTTTCTCAGATAGTTAGTACCGTAAGAGAATACGGTTTCCAAGTGAGCCCATCCCTGGCTTATTCATGGCCAAACCTCTTTACAAGCATGTCTCTATATCATTTCTGGATGCTTTGCCGAAGCTTATGCTTTAGCTGAATGGGAGCCCGTGGGCTGGTCCTACTGAGGAGGTCGGACCGGCATTGGATCGAGCTGCCAAGACATTGGGCCACTCTTTGCCTGAGGTACAAGCGCTCCCCTAGTGCACACAGCAGCTTTGGTGCGTTATAGCTGACTGAGAGCAGGAGCACAGGGAGTGTGTGCCCCGTGTTTGAGGAGGGCCGGGACTGATGTGGCTTTAGATCTGCAATTTGTAAATTTTTTTTTTTCTCTAGGGCTGTTTATGAAGGGCTGGTGAAGGGCTGTGCATGCTGAGGACTTGCTGGAGGGATCCGCAACTCCACAGAAAGATTTCTGTGGCTCCCAAATTCAAGCAAGTTGAATGCAGTCCATTTCACTCTCAAGGCCTTTCGGAGCATAGGAATAACTTTCACGCTAGCATTGCAAATAACCTCAAAGGAAGACTTGGAAGCCTTGTCCAGGAATAATGGTAAACTGCTAAAATAATGAAAATTTTAAATATTTTAAACTGTTTACATTTAAAGAAGGAACTGGCTAGCGTAGCTGTGGCATGCCTGTGTCTTTCACTGGCTCCCAAACTAGCTGAGGACTACTGTGCTGCCCGTCCTGGGCTGCAAAGCGATCCCAGCCAGGCGCAGCTCTCCTGCGGCTGAACTGGGACCAGGTCCTTCCTCCTCTGTCCCTGGTCACCGGTGGGGAAGTCCAGCGTAGCGCTGGAATTAATACAGCCCCTTCTAAACTGTTCAGGCAAAACCTTCAGAAACTTCTGAAATGAAATAACTGTATGGTTACAGCCATGATATGCAGCTAAGGCAATCATTTGAAAGGAATCCAGATGTTTAACTGAGATCAGCATATTGCTCCTTTGTAGCTTGAAAACATCCTTTCACTCAACTTGACGCCATTTAAAAAAAAAAAAAAAAAAAACACGGCCAGAAAACACTTAGATGAGGCAGAGACAGCTCATTTCTGCTCCGCTCCACTAATCCTGCGTATCCAGAAATACACAGCTAAAGCAGCAGCCGACCTGAGGGTGTCTTTTTTACGAGAAGGAGGGATAGACGTTTGCTCCGTGTTACGCCTTTGATCATTTGTCTGGCCTTTCGAATAAGATGGCTCTGCCTGCTGTATATGGCTATATAACTTGTGAGGCCTTAAGAGACTCCCTTTGCTTCCATAGCCAGAAGGAAAGAGACTTTTTTTTTTTTTCTGGCTGTAATTTCTCTTTTCTTTCTAAAACCTGAAAGCTCGAGGGAGTCTGTTGCAGTGTCAACACCACTAACTCAGCGGAGGCGAACCTTAATTTGGGGCGTCGTAACCGGGTTTCCGAGCTGCGCGCTGTTGGAGGAAAGTCTCCGTTTTCAGACAGTCTCCGTTTTCCCAGACTGCAGTCTCGCAGGCTAACGCACGCTGCTGCCACCCCGCACTCATCAGCCGGCGCTGTTTGTACCCAAACACTGTTCTTCATTAGGCTAAATTGACAAAAACAGCAATCAAGCCAGAACTGGAGCCTTAGGTATTTACAGACACAGATCTCCCTTAGCCTCTATTTACTCGCTGAATTATTCACGGCGAGAGCCCCACTGGTGCGGCGCCGCCGGCGGTCCCTGCGCTGCCCCGGCCCGGGAGCCGGGCTTGCCGGCGCGGGACCCAGCGGGGAGGCGCGCTGGGAGCTGAGCGATCTCTGGGCTTCCCTACGCCTTCGCTGCGGGGCTCAACATAAGCCGTATTTAAAAAAATAATAATAATTTAATTAGAAAAAATTAAAAAAAAATGTAGAGTTTGCCACCCGGCCGCTGACAGCGGCGTTGGTGCAGGATCCGCTCTCGCGGGCACTGCGGCGAGCCTGGGCTTTCAGCCTTGAGCTCCGGCTACCCGCAGGTACCAGGCTTCGGCCCCGGCCGGGAGGCAGGCCGTTTGATTTCCCAGCGTAAGCCCGGCCGCTCAGGCAGGAAACGGCACCGCTTTCTGCCGTGCTTCCTGCCTGCCTTTCCGCCGGTGAAGGGGGACAATAAAGCCGCCTTGTTTCTTTTATCGGCAAAAACGTGCCTCCGCGGCGCGGGGGAAAGCGTCGGCCAGCCAGCGGGGAAACGTGCTCCCGCAAGCGCGACGGCACGGGGCCGGGCCAGGGCTCTGCGCGTCCCGCAGCGGCGGCTTCTGCCTCCAGCGGATGCTTGCCGCAGGCGCGGGGCCTTGGCTGAGGCTGTCGCTTAGACTGTTTTATTCACGTTTTTTCTTTTTTCCCCCAGGTCTAACATCCCCTCCTGCTCCCCGTGAGCGAGGCTCGAGGGCTAAAGCGCTGCAAAGCTGCCTGGCCCTTTCTCTGTGCGGCGCCGCTTCGGGCTCCAGCAGTGGGAGAGGGCACCGAAAGACAGGGCGGACGAGGTGCGAGGAAGCTGCTGATTGCTCCGTTGGTTTTCATGCTTAATGACTTCCCTCAGTTCAGGTGCCCCAAAGGGCGTCTCTAAGCAAAGCCCTGCGATTAAGGCATCGATGGTGATAAACTAGAACAGAGACCTCCTGGTGCTGTGTCATTAGAAAGCCGTCGGGGCACACGTTAGGACCAAACGGTCGGGTTTCCCCTGGTTTTACTTGGCTGCCGAGAGTAATTATGACGGAGGAAAGCTGTGGGCTGCCCCAGCAGCATCACCCGCAGGCGCCGGGCACGGCGCGGCTGCAACGAGCCCCGCGCCCCTCCGCGGAGGGAGCGGGAAGCAGGCCAGCGAGCTTTGCAAAATAAATCAGCAAAGGGCGCAGAGGCGGCGTCGGGGCTCCCGCTCGGGCGCAGGCGGCCTGGCCCCGGCCACCGCCTGCAGCCTGCTGGGTCTCGCCTCTCCGTCGAGAGCGTTTGGGGCCCTCGCCGCCCTCCGCGCTCGCTGCACCGCTCCTGCCGAAAGGGAGCCCAAAGGCTGCGCGGGAGCGGGAGGCTGCGCCCCGGCGGCAAACCGGCTGCCGGCCGCGGTGCAGGGCAAGGGAAAGGGGGAGAGCACCCGACGTGTAGGGTTTTTTTTTTTTTTTTCCCCTTGCCCTCTTTCTTAATTATCAGCTTGGAAACGGCGGCGCAGCCTTGTATGAATGCACACAAGATCCTGGTTACTTTTTGCATCGCGGCTCCTCCGGCCCCGGGGAGAGGGCTGGCGTCAGAGCCGCGATGCGGCGCGGGTCGGGCGGCTGCCGCACGCGACGAGGGATGCCTTCTGCCGAGGCTGCTCGTCGCGCTAACGTTTTCATTGCAAACGCAGTTTGATGTGGAGCTTTGGGTGCTTGTTTTTACAGCGCTGATCCCCAGCTGGGCTGCCCCTGTGAAAGCTGGCGCCGTCTCCGCTGCCAACCTCCGCAGGGGGACGTGAAAGCCGGGCGCGGAGCCTGCAGGGAGGGCGGCTCCTTGCGGGCTCCACGCGCTGTCCACACAGGTCCGGCTTCAGGACCTGGCCTTGCGCCTCTACTGCTAATTTTGGGCTGGATTTTAACCTGTGCTTGAGCAATTCAAGGGGAGCTGGAATTCTTACTAAACTAAGCTAATGATACATTTTAGGCTTGAAACCAACTTTCTGTGTTTCATCCACTAAAAAAATAGCTTTGGGGTTTTGCCTCTAGAGCAAAATGGATGGGGAGGAGCTGTCACTCATCTGTCTGTGTTGCTTTACCAATGTTAGCATTGCTGTAAGATGGCTAAACCTCATTATCCTCTTTTGGCAAACAAGCAAAATAGAAGAGGCATTATTAACTAGACCAAAGATGTAAGGCAAGCACACAACACATCCAAAACCAGACCCTGTAAACTTTGCATTGCAGCCTCTGCATAGGTGCAGGAAAGTGTCCTAACAACATACATGTGTAATCTAGTAAAACGAATAGCAGATATGCAGAAACTACTCTCTTTTTTTCCCTCTCCAGCCCTCAGACGGGTGGCATGATGTGCTGGTTTAATCGCTGTCTGCTTTAGAGAGAGACTGGACTAACTGGGAAAAAGGCAGAGGGAAGAAAGGGAGAGATGGCAAAGCCTCCTTTTTGTCTTGCAGCTGGTGGGTACCGTTCCCAAAACGAAACACTCAGTTCAGTATTTGAGCACTGATCTCTGGGCACTGTGTCCCCAAACGCAATCGAGAGGAGCTCGTTTGCCCACCTGGCTGAGTAGCACACGGGTGCCCAAAGCACACGCCACCTCACCAAGGCATCAGGTTTTCTACCGTCCTGCTCTGAGTAAGTCACTTCTGCCTGTAGAAAGCAGCTCTGAGCCTGGTGCGCTTGTTTTCTGCTCTCTCTGTAGAGGCATAAGCGATGGGCAGGCTGCAGAGCGGTGTAGGGCTGAGCGCAGGGCACGCACCACGGCTGTGAAAGCCCGCGTGCGAGTGCCGTGCTGTAAGTAATGCAAAATGCATGAAGCATTCGTTCCATTTGTGTTTGCAAAAAAGCTACTTCACCACCAGAGGGGAGGGGGGGAAGAGGAGACTTATGGAGGAAGAGGTCTAATCAATTTGCACATTTCTAAAAAGGTCTAATTTGTCATTGTTGTCTTGAGATGGCAAAGTAAAAGCCTTAAAATTATAATGGAACTGCTAATGCAGGGAAATGGCAAATCAACAGATTGGTGATCTGAGCAGAAGATGGGAAACCGGGTACTTCTTGGAGCTAGTTCTGACAGTTTCCCCCTATGAGAATGACAAAGTCGCACGAAATTACTAAATTTGTTTCTCCGTCGGTAGAATGGAGAAAGTAGTTATCTTACAGGAGTGCGTGAGTGGTTAATTCCGTTGGGTTTTCAAAGGAAGCTGAAGAGAAACCATGCTAAAAAAAACTATTAATGCTCTTCCAGCCGTACCTTGTTGAAAACAATATTGCTTTTGTTTCTGGACATGAGAATCTGCAAAAGGATCCTTTTGCAGGCTCTGCACACAAGCAAGTGTCCGTTTGTCACAGCTGTGTGAACTTGCATTCTAAGCGCAGGTATTGGTACAAATACTCAAGGCTCTCAAATACCGTCTCTCCCATCCTTTTACAGCCATGAGTCACGGGGCGCTTGAACAAAGCGGGCAGGACTTCCCAGGGAAATTGTGCTCACGGTTTTGGGTGCCCGGACTGAGGCTGTTTCAAGGACTAACACGCTCATCTCTAAAATTCAGGTATTTAACACGCCACAAGCTGGGTGCCCAGAAACCAAGCCATTCTGTCTCAAATGCTGGCACGTGCTTCAGCCAACCTTTACTCTCTTTTAGATACTGGCAGCTCCATACTCTGAGCTGTCACAAGAGGAAAAAGTCATCTCCCTAATATTATATAGTATCTTCCTCTTCTCATAGCAAACGGCCTGTTTTCAAGCTACTTAGGTATCATTTTAGAAGTATGACTGCCGTTAGCACTAACAGGGGCTGAGCATTGCAGCCTCGTGTTTGGAATTCGGGGCTTTTTCCTGCTTTTGGGTAATGGGGTATACTTTCAGTAGTTACTGCTTTGATGAGGTACAAGCTTTACGTAACGAATCTCACGGCGGACATGGCTGCCTTTGTACCACTGAAATGATTAGATCTGGATTCCCAGACAGTCTCTTCTAGAACCATATTAATTTAAAAATGTCTTTCCTTTATTGAGAGGCAGGAAGAAGTCTCTGTAATTACTCAGTTGCTCTTTCTTTTTCTTTCTGTGCGGATCCGTACTTCTGCGTCCTAGAATGGAAGTCATTACGCTTTGCTCTGGGCTAACCAGGAGAGCTTTGTCATTTGACATAAATCACAAAATGAGTTATTTATTAATGTGTGAAGTGCCCTAAGTAAACAAAATGGATTTTTAGTATTGCAAAGTCTGGCTGATGCATCATTATGATAACTTATTTCATTGCTGGATATCTCTTTGAATTTCAGTGGCAAAAGCACAAATTACGTCTTTCAGTAAAATACTGCTTTAAGACTTTTGGTCTTCCAAATCAGAAAAATGATGATCTGTGTTTCAAATGCAGAATGTTAAAATTCACTTTTGTTTTAAGTTTAGGCCTGGCTTAACTTTAGGTCGGGCTTCTGAAGATCTGAAATCTGATTTTTTTTTTCTCCCCTAAGAAGCTCTCTTATTCTGTATTAAGAAACTGTTTTTTTCATCTCAGAAAACACCCTCACTTACTAACAGACTTTCTGGCTTGCAGCAAAGTCCTTCCATGCCATAGCTGAGTAGGAGTCTGAAATGGTCTTACGCTGTAAACACATCAGCCTTACAAATGTGGTTCGGCTCTTTCTGCTTTTCAAATGCGTTTCTCTCTTTTGTAGGTGGACATGGTGTCATTAATAAGTTATCATGTTCCAGCAGGAGTTATACAGGCATAATTCATTATGCCTTACTGTCCTATTTCCATGATTTTGTCAATCGGCTAACAAATGCAAGAGAGGTTTACAACGAAATACATTCGTCAGAACAAACTAGAAAGATACGCTCTTTAATTCACAGCCTATTAAAGTCTCTGGAACAAGTTAGTAGTAGTATGCATGTATCAATGTTTTTTGCACAGGAGAAAGGGAACCTATATGAGAATTTGCGTGATTGTAGCTTTTGTCACTAAACTCCTTAATAGAAGCGTGAGGTAGATACGGTGTACTTCCAAGGAAGTGAATAGCAGTTCCTGCAGCTTTTATTACATGTTTGGCTGCTCATTATTATTCACTAGGACAAAATATCCTTGCTTTACATGAGTAATCCTCCTGCATTTCAGCACATCTGATCATATGAGTAATGTGAGCATAAGATGATCAGAGAAGAAGAGGCTGTATAAGAGATTCTCCCTGTATTTACTCATTCATCATCGTAAGTTAAGCAAACGCATTGCAACACCTAAGGAGTGTGCAACGTGAGTAATACCTGGCCCGGTAGTGTGAGCGCTTCTTGATGTTTCCCAGTAAGTGAATTATGAATGCACCTCTAAGACTAACTGAGGATCTAGGATGTTACTAATGAAGCAGAATTAAAATGAAGAATGATGTGTTCTTAAAAATATTAAGAGCACAAAAATTAGGGTACCATAGTACTCCTGGGTGATGCACACAAACTGCCTGGAGATGCCCTTGCATAGCAAGGGAATCAGCACAAGCAGGCATGCTTGCCTTTTGCTCAAAAAACTTTACCTGCCGTTGAAGCCCTGGTAGCTAGCCATGTACTTACTCTTAGCCTACCTTCCTGGTGACACCCTAAAACCTGACCTCCTCTTTCACAAACACATTTTGTCTCCCAGCTGGGTCTCCACAGGGTGAGATGCCCAGCCTAGCCAAAGTAACTCAACTGTTGTACAGGCACAACATCAAAAGAAAAAAATAGAGTTGCTGAAATATTATTAATATCGCTCTTGTTTATGTTGGAACTCTCAGCCAAGGGACCTCGATTCACTTTTGCTTTGTATTTTAATTTACTTAATGCAGAGCTGATGACCCTATTTATCAATTGCACATCTCTTGGTCCCCACGGCTCCCACAGCTGGTTAATGAGTTGGTGTCTGGGGAGCTGGCACAGAGGCTTGCTGTTGCCTAGGTGCCTTTGGAGAGGTGCTTACATACCCCGACACTTCTACAGAGCCTCACTGCAGGGCTGAAGTGGTGCAAGGGCCTGACGTCAAAGTCTGCTCCTCCTTCCCCAAGAAGGAACAGGCAGCGGAAGCATAAGTTTCCTTCACTGTCAGACTAGTGTGTCCAAATCCTGCCTAGAGGGCTACTCTGTGAGAAGCAGAACAGCTCGGTCTCCGTAATGTGAAGGTTATGACTAAGCTGCTCATCCCGGACAGCAGAGACTGTGGTGCGGTTCCCCCACGCTGTACAGACTGTTCCAGCGGTGTTGGGTGCCTGGGAACAGTTGCTTGTTTGGCATTACTTAGCAAGTCACCCATTAAGGTCCAGTCAATAATGCTCTTAAGCATCTGTTTAAGTGCAAATGTTAATCCTGCTGTTATTGGTGGAGCACAAATGCGGTAGGTCCTCCCTCAGGTTTTAAGCATGGGCTAAAGAATTTCGCAAAGTAAGACGCAGCCTGCATTCAAGACCTGCAGGAGGGCGGGCTGGGCGGACTGAACCACCAACTGATTTCACAGCTGTTAACACGCACAGCAGGAGAAGTCAGTGGCTGCTGTGAGGGCCTGCATTCAGACCGACCACCTAGGAAAAAAATGCTCTGTACATCCTTTTCCACTGAGGGCACACAGGGATCAATCTGAAGGCCTTCTCTGATGCTGCATCCTTTGAATCCCCTGGAAGTTTTAACTCCGTTAAGGACTGTAGGATTTGGCTCTCAGTGAATAGATATTCCTTTAATATAAAATGATGAGAATTTAATACGTTATTGTGCGTACGGTACAGAGCAACCTTGGGTTTGTAAGAGTGGAGGTAAAAATGAATATCAAATGAATGGCTTTGCACTTTTGTATGTATCTACCTAATCCCATTCATGTGTGGATCAAGCACACATTTGTTTTTTTAAATGCTTGCGTAAAGTTTTGATACAGATCGCCCTATAGACGCTTGTAGCATAAAAGCTATAACTCTTTCAGCAGTAATCCATTTCCCTACAAGGGACAAACCACTTGACCCTGTAATCTATATGCTCAGAATTAGAGAGCAGTGTTTGAAATCCCGTGCGGTAAAAGCTGTGCTTTTGTTCACCTGCTGGGTAGAATTTATTTATAGCGTGACGTCTTTCAGTGAATTATTGATACCATAGTCATGCAGAATAACACAAACAATAGAATCACGTGCTGTGTGGCTCCACCTCACTGTGTTTGGTGAGTGCCTGGGCTTCACTTTGACAGTTTTATTGCAGGGAAAATAGTTCTTTCCTAGGAAAGTTGCCAGCTGATGACAGAAAGCAATCGAATACGGTCAAAGTGTCGACGCTTGCGGGAACGCCTGGCCCCAGCTGAGCCCACGCTGTTGACCCTACAGGGGTCACCTACAGGGAGGCAAGGCTGCTCTTCAGTGAGCCATGGGAACGCCAAGAACCAAGAACCATTGCTAAATACTAGAAGGCAGTTTCCAGCTAACAACCATGACTTAGCTGCATCTCATCGCTTATAAATGAAAACCCTTTTGTGAATCTCTATGGCAGGGAGGACCCAAGCTGGAGTCTGCTCCCAGTGGATAGTTTAATGACTTCAGTAGACTCACTCTGGACGGAGATGAGAATCTGGTCTCTTACCACTAGTATCTTGCCAGGCTTTCACATCTCTAGGAGTTAGCCGAAAGGGCTTGATGCGTTTCTTGTCTCTGGATCCTTTTGCTTCCCTAGATCTACTGCGTTACAAAAGAATGGCGGGTTTGGGCCCAACCATGGCTTTGCACTTTATACAGAGCTAATATGGGAGCAATATTTTCTAACCAAATTTAAAGGACACAAAACTACCCCGCTGCTAACTTCTCTGTATGATGTACAGGGTCCCACTACCCGTCACAAATAAAAAAAATGTTTGGTTCTTTTATACACTCTTGCTTTTAAAGTGCCTCAATAAGCCAAACAACATTTTGGTTAAATGTGCACGTTATTACGATCTTAACAGCTCAGCTGTTCTGAAGATGAAGTTTTGACTCTTTGGGGCTAGAAAGTTTGAGGGACTAAGTATATTCTGCTACAGACTACTCTGCTTTTCTCTTAATTGAATTATTGGGGATTTTTTTGCATCAAGGCCCTAAGATTGTTCTTACGTCTGAATAAGCTCCTGTCATCCTATTTGCTTGAATGCTGGAGAGCTTCACAGGAAAAAAATTAATTTAGTCATTGAGAGATGGTCCTCTTCTCGCTGAATTTTCTGGAAAAACTCCTGTTGTCTTTAGGGGACAAGGAATCAAATCTTATACGTATGTGATCTCAGAACTGAGAAAACAGACTGTCTAGTGTTTCAAGAAGGAAGTAGTGTTAATTCAGCCTATAAGTATGTCCTTTAAATTAATTTGGGCTGGAATTCTTCCTGATACTATCCTATCTGACACTGTGGAGTTCCATAAAGGATGAATTTTCATGTTTTTCATGCTATCCTAAAAGTTCTTTAGGTAAGTGTAAGCTATATCTTACGAGTCACGACTCTTAAGTGACTTCCTCCCCAAGGAAAATGATTCATGTGTTCTCATTTCACTTTACCATAATCTGTGCAAAGAGAGAGGTTCCTTTTAGGAAGAGTTAATTGATGAAACAAATTGGAAAACTGGGGAATTCAATGCAAGCTGGTCACTTATTTGTTCTGCTCTCAGATATGGGCAGAATTTCTCCCAAGGAATGTTGTATTCATCTAGAGGGGATGATGGGGGCACCTGGGGGGAAAGTTGTACTTCTTTGTGTCCGACTTGGGGAATGTAAGGATCAAAGGTACCACCATTATGTCCACCTAGTTCATTGTATTTAAATCACAGGCCGTCTCCTCACAGGCAGTGATGGACTCCAGCATGGAGTCCATTGACTTGTTTTGGCTACGCTGTGTCTTTTGGGAAGACAATGAATCTTAATTTAAACAGATGGAGAAACCAGCAGGTTCTCTGATAGCTCCTTCGTCAGGTCATCACCATCTACTGCTCAAAAATGCGATCTTTCACTTTAATCGGAATGTTTTGGCTTTAGCAATTAGGTACTAGTTCATGTTGTGCCTTTCTTTGGTAGATGGACGAGTAACTTAGTTCCTAGTAATTTCTTCCTGTAAAAACTCTTAGATCCCAGAATCAATTCACCTCCCACCCTTCTTTTTAATGAAATGAACTGATTGGATGCTGTAGTTCTTGTAAGACCCTTTCTCCGGTCCTTGACAGTTTGGTGTAAAAAAAAATTTTTTTAATGTAATTTTTAAAAACAATTTTAATGTATTTTATTAAATGTCTACTAAGTTCTAGCAGTCTCAATTGCCAAGTGCAGAGGTAAAATTTTCTTCTTACATCTCCCCTTACTGACCAGTAGTTTTATTAGGCTTTTTTTACCTTGCTTTTGTTCAACTGCTTTTCCATTATTTTTTCCCTAAATCACAGGCTATTGTAGATATGGTGTCCATTCTCATCTTCTCAGATATATATTGTACATTTGACTTTAATTTGACTGCACCCAGGATGCCTAATCCTCCTCATCATTTACCACTCATTAGTCTCTGTGTTTATTTGGCAAAGTTCAGCATCTTTGGCAGCTGGAAAAGGCAAATAGCATTAGGGCTTTGGGCCTCTGCTCATAGATGCCTGCAAGAAACCCCTGCTTCCCTACTCTCATACAACAACGATTCCCCATGGAGGAGTATGTTTTAAGAACAGTTAATTAGTCAGTTTAATCCAGGTAACTGTACACTCTGATAAAAAAATAAAAAAATATGGTGGTAAGCAAAGGTAAGTCATATACCTTAGCAATGCGTACCAATATAATGAATATATGGAAACACCTTCATCAAACAGACTTTCACTGTCATGACAATTTTTGGCCAATTAAACAAATGCCTTGACATGCTAAACTCTACTTACCTACTACTTAGGGACACTGGGAAGATTAATTAGTTATAGACTAGATTAAATCAGGAATGCCCTTTTGAGCAGAGAGTCTTTTCTGGTGTTGAAAACATAATACTGCTTCCTAACCCTCCCAAGAGTCTGGTTAGGTTTCGGAAGCCCTGTATTAGAGCCCTCTTGGCACCATCTGTCACAGGAAGGCACTATGTTGATCCGTATAAACTGACATTTAATAGGCAAGGAAAATCTGAGGTGAGGAGCAGTTCTGAAAAAAGAGACTAGGATTTTCAAAAAGCAAAGGGATGCTGAAGCACACCGACCCGGGGTTAGGCAGGCAGGCAGCTGGTATTCAGCAGTCCGAAAATGCCCATGTGGAATCAATAAGCAGCACCGAGTCCGGGGTGACGTAAAAGGGAAGATAACTCCATTACAAGGCTGATCAGAGTCAGAGGGAGTTTTGCGCGAGCGCCGGAGGGAGGATGGGGCCGTAAAGCCGGAGGGCGCGTATCGGCCGGCGCTACCCCTGGGGCTGTGCTCGGGCGGCGGGGGGGGCGGGGGGGGGGCGGACGAAGGGGCAGGGTGCTGGGCTGGAGGCCTGGATGCGGCTCCCGGCGAGGGGGGCCGGGGGGGGGGAGCGACCCGCGTCCGCCCCGTCGGGGATTCAGCACCGCGGACAGCGGCCGCCGCCCGCTCCGCTGCCCCGGCCCGGCCCGGCCGCTGCCCCCGGCGGGGCGGGGGGCAGGGGGGCTGGGGGGCAGGCAGGGCAGTGGGGCAGGACAAGCAGGACGCCCAGAGCGGCCTGTCTCGCCCCAGCCCCACGCCGAGACAGGGCGACCTCACCGCCGCCGCGGTAAACGGCTCGGCTCCGCCGGCGCGGCTGGTGGGGGCGGGGGGGGGGTTTCCTGCTAACCGAGGGATTTCACCACCCCTGCTGCAGCAGCCGAGGTCACCCCCGGCCCGGCACCTCCGTGTGCCACCAGCCCCCTCTGCGGCGGGGTGAGGTCCCCACGGGCCGCGGGAGGCAGCGCGCTGGTGCTGCGGGGAGCCGTAACCCTGCCCGTCGCGCCCTCGTCCCCGCTCCGCTGCCCCTCTGCCCCTCTGCCCCCCGTCCCTGCCTTACTCGCACTTGTTTGCCTGGGTAACCTGTAGCGGCAGAGCTGCTGTTTCGGAGAGGCCGGCAGGTATTTCACCCTCGCGCTCTGCCTTTCCCTCCGCTGCCCACCACTCCTGCGCCCCCCCCCCCCCAGCACCCTCCTCCCCTCCGCCGCGGGGGAACCCGCGCTCTGTGCAGCGCAGCGGTCGGGGCTGCTCTGCTCTGCACCCCCTCTCCCCCCCACCCCACCCCAACCACCCGGGGGTGAGGAGCCCCCGGGCCGGGGCTGCGGCCGCTTCGCCGGGCGGTCCCGGGCCGCGGAGCGGAGGAGCCCGAGGCGCCGCGCACACACACACGCACACATGCACACACACATGCACACACACATGCACACAGACATGCACACACACACACATGCACACAGACATGCACACACATGCACACACACACATGCACACACACACGCGCACACACACACATGCACACACACATGCACACACACATGCACACACACATGCACACAGACATGCACACACACACGCACACACACGCACACACACCCCGAGCCGAGGGCCCCGCCGCCCGCCCCCTCCCCGCGCGGCGGCCGCGGGCCGCGGGCAACTCACCGGCGGGCGCGGAGGGCGGCGGGGGCGGCCGCGCACCCCGGCGGGGCGGCCGCGCTGCTGCAGCCGGCGGGCGCGGGGCCGGGGGCGGGCGGAGGGGTGGGGGGGGGCTGCGCTGGGCACGGCCGGCTCCGCGCCCGGCCGCGCACGCAGGGCCGAGGGAGGAGGGAGGGAGGCAGGGGTGGAGAGAGGGAGGAGAGAGGGGTGGAGGGATGGAAGGAGGGATGGAGGGAGGGAGGATGGAGGAGGGATAGAGGGATGGAGGGAGGGAGGAGGGAGGAAGGGATGGAGGGAGGAGGGATGGAGGAAGGGAAAGGAGGAGGGAGGCAGGGAAGGAGGCAGGGAGCAGGGAAGGCTGCAGGAAGGTGCTGCAGCTCCTCGGTCATGCAGCCCCCATCGTCTCGCCCCACCTGCCGTGTGGCACCCGCCAGGCCGGACCGGGCCAAGAGATCCCCCCGGCCATGCGAGCCCTCCTGGCCGACCACGTCTCCATCGGCCCAGTCGCGTTTAGCTGCCCGGGTGCCGTGACGCAGGGGAGGGCAGCTCTCTGCGCGTTGCCCGGCTACTCAGAAAGCATTTCTCCTCTCTGCCTCTTAGGGATCAAGGTTTTTCAGGTGCCAGAGACAGAGGATGGGTAAAAGTCTCCCTTTATTTTCTCTTTGAACCACTTAGTGAGATTCGGGTACTGATGCTGTAATCCCGGAACAGGCAGAATTAGGACTAAAGTAATGCTTCATGTGTTGCAGTGGGCTGTGTTGCCTGACCTCTCTGCACAGCCTGGCTGGCAGGAGGAGACAGACGTGCAGTTGTCACCGTTGGCTCCGTGGCTGTGACTTGGCCTGCTGTGAGGAGCTGAGCTTTAATTTGCAGTAGTCAGATGCAGGATATGTTTTATATGTAGGTGTGTGTGTCTACTCGCATAGATATGTAAAGCTGCCTTTGAGGATAGCAGGGATTCATGCTCAAGACGATTTTTTATGTTTTTCTATCTCATTTTTATTTCTTGATTCTTGCCATTTGCTTCCCTCCAGAAACGTCCCCTCTCTATATATTCTATCCATTTTCACATCAAATCCAAAATAGTCTGATCTCCAGTGATATTTGGAGAGGAACAGACTTCAGCCACCATAAAAGCTTCATGCCATAAATTCTAATGCATTCCCAAAAGCAGGGGGTGCCTCCGGTGGGAAGAAGATGTTCATTCTCCAACCATTGGAATAAATGTTTGCTGGTAGAAATTAGCAGTGCGACCCTTTGGCTTCTGCTCCGTTTGGGAAGCCAGCCTCTGCCTGATGTCACCAACACTGGCAGGAATTGCATCACTAGCAGTGACCTTCTGGGGCCCTGCAGGCAGTAACGCTGCGCACATAAACCTGCTCAGGATGCTGGCGATCCCGTCTTTGGGTGGGCGAGCGGAGCCTGTGGCTTCTCTGATTTCCTTTCCAGCCCGGCTTTCTGTGGTATTTTCTGTGGTTTTCCAGGTGATTGCCGTAGTTTTTTCAGTTTCTCATCGAGCTCCTTCCTTTCTTCAGCTCAGTTTTACCTCCCCTTCTCCCCCCACCCCTCCCAAGCAGACGTTTTGTAGCCATTCTCCTCCCACATAAAGGGTAGGAAAGGTCCTTTTCCAGGTGATTCCTGGCCAGCAGAAGGTGTCATCACCGGATGACATGCTCTGTTCCTTTCCTCCCGCTCTGGCCGGTGAGACTCAGCACACAGCAGAAAAAGCCACTCGGGAGCCAAAGTGCCTCCAGCTGATTACCCCGCTTACAACTAGCAGTTTTGAAAACCCTGCTTTTGTTTTTTTCCCCTTATTCCCAAGAGCAACACTGCGAGCGGCAGCTGCTGGCCTGTCGCTGTACTTCCCGTTCTGCGCTTTGTTGTTGTTTCTCTTCTCATCCGCTCGCTTCCCCAACTGCCTTTACTCAGTCTGTGGGCAGCAGATGCAGCTGCGGGTGGCTGGTCTCAGAAGCTTCATTCTGATGAAATCTGGGCAAACGAAGAAAGCTTTGCCCTGTGATAATGCATCGCGCTCTGCCCCGCTCCTCCGGCGCGGGGGGCTCCAGCTCGCAGCACCGTAAGCCCTGATGCCTCCTGTAAATTGCTGATTCTCTCTTTCCCGTGCCTGAAAAATGGAGATTATAAATAGAAATGCTCATGTAAAGCTTTCTCAAAACAGTTTCCACTGGAAAAGGTCATTTCCACAAAACTGCTTTTTTTTTGCAAAGGTGCATTGATTTGGGTTATGTTTCCAAAGAAAACGTATTTGAAATAAATACATTGGTAAAAGCAAAACCACTTTAGGAAAAAATGAAATTTCAATTAGAATTTGCATTTGAAATCAGCATGTGAATCTGAAATTATTAGATTGGCATATGCTGATTTCAAATGCAATTTCTTGAGCTCCAGTGGACACTAACATGGAAAAGTTGTGGGATTTTTATCTTGATATTTCCCTGTCATCGTGCACTGGTTGCAGTCCCTCTGGCAGCTCCCATTGGGCAAATGGGACCAGGGACACAAGCTCTCTAAAGTGCTTATCATTTAGAAAAGGTAGTCCAGAGTGCCAGTTCACTTTTAGGAAAGTTTGATGCTTTGTGAAAAAGAAATACATTTGTCCGCAAGCACCAGGCTGCTTACAGGGACCTCCCTACCAAGCCGCCACTGGGACACAACGGCTGGAGGTGGTTAGACCTTCACCTGCAAAATTTGCATGTTGAAAAGCCAGGTTCACTCTGATTTGGTCCAGGACCTCACAAGATAGTTCACCGAACAGCAATAGCTCCTGCATATCTCCTGCAGTGTTCAGTTTGCAGCGTCTCTCTCCGAGCAGCGACCAGATGCAGTCCTGCATAAGTGTCGATATTTTTAGAAATGTGGCCAGAATGCTTGGCCACTTTTTTTATTTCACATCAGTTGAAAACTCAGTACTGGTGAGTACCTTGCAGGGGTCAAAACGACGGGAGTATTAATGTAGGAGGATAAGAGGAGGGATTAATCCTGCTGTCTCATCTCCTGTTGATGACTCGTGGTATGATGAATACCAGAGCGAGGAAGGATCGTCTTGTAATTAAAGCCCTGACTTGAGACTTAGAAAACCTCTCTCGAGTTACAGGCTCTGTTACAGGTTTCTCATGTGAGCACCATTATTCTCTGTGAAATGATAGTGAAAATACTGCCCAGCCTCAGTTTGTGTATTGTCTGCTTAGGCTCAAACTCTTCCTCTAAGTGCTGAAGCCAGCGGGACCCTGACCTCATGTGGGGCACATTAGCTGAGCAGAATTAGTCGGGTGGGTGAAATTAGCTGGGCAGACGGAAGAAAATCAGCTGGGCAGATGAAGGTAATGCCCTGGATAGCCCCTGAGCGGTGAGCTGTACCCATCTCCTCCCAGGCGCCCAGGCCACGACGCAGCTCTGCAGGGGATGACCCACTGCTCATGGGGTGGCTTCATCATTATTCACGGTACTTGTTTGCAGCTGGCCTGGGCAGGCACAACAGGCTTAATTTCTGCTCAGGGCGAGGGAAAGGATTAGTCCATCCTGCTAAAAGGGGTCCTTGACAGGTTAAAAGAAAGCAGTGTTACGGGTGTTTCTCCTAGCGCCAAGCTGCCGTTCTGGCTGCAGACACGGGTGCCGGTTGGGTGGAGAATACGGGATGATCGCATTCGTCTGACATGTTACAGGTTCAAAGAGAAACAGGGCGGCCGAGCGTTAAAGCCATCGCTGTCAGAGCCGTATCCGAGTGTCCACTCCAGGTCCAGGCTAGCCTTTCTGGTAGCCTCTTCCCTATCTGGGAGGGGGGTCAGCGGTGCATGTAGAAGTGATGCCCTCGGTTGTGCCGTCACCATCCCCTGCACGGCGCTCCGATGATGATGTCGCAGTGGCCGAGCTAACCTTGGCCGCGATCAGACAGAGGCCAGAGCAGCGGGAGCAGTGGGGATGGAGAGGGACACACAAGGGACGTGCCACCTCCGTCCCCCTCTCTGCCTGCCTCCCAAGGGCCAGGAGCAGCAGGAAGGCGGCCGGCTCCCCCCGGTCTCCTCCGCGGCTCCAGACAGCGGCTGCGGCAGGGATGCGGCTGCGTGCTGGGGAGCCGGGCGAAGGCGCTGCCGGAGCCAGAGGGGATTAAATGATTCAGTATTTGGAGGCTGCAGCCTGTGATTTAAAGGACCAGATGCTGTTTTTTTTTTTTTTTTTCCTCCAGAGAAGATTGCTTTTAATAGCAAGAACAAGCAGAAATGTGTTGCCTTTCGGTCTTCTTTGATCCATGTTTTGATACTAATGTTTCAGGCCACTGGGTAGCAGAGAGGAATCAGCCATCAAAACAGGTCACATGTACCCCAGGACAATTACATTTCCATCAAGGAAAACTTGGTACATTGATGAGTATCAGCTGCTGCCTTTCTGTATGTGGTTTTAGCCTTTACCAACTTCAGGTAAAATAGCAAGAACGCAGCTGGTGGCAGATTTTGGTCTCAGTTGTCTGTTCTGAGAGATCACAGCCAGTGTACCAAAGCACAGGAACGATTTTTAGACTCATCAGAAGCACAGCAGCTTACAGGAAGGCTCTTGCTTCCAAGTGTGTAGCTAGGATATCACCCTGAAGATATTATTTATTAATTCAGGTCTTCTCTCAATGATCTTACTGCAGTCTGGGTTGGAATCATGGACCAACCTTCTTTATGAAAACAGTCATATTAAGAGGTAAACAAATAGATTTTCATACCTCTTGGACAAGCAGAAGTTTAACACTTCAGAAATCTGCTTTCTTGTCAGTGAGTGGCACTTTTTGTGATTCGGGGCCATCAGGAGGCTCTGGCACTCTCCTTTAGTACTCCTGCACAGCGCCAGGTTGTTGCATCGCTGTGTTGCACCTACTGCAGCAATCAGCAACGGCAAATTCTGCTTCGTACCTGAACCTCCCTGGTCCTGTTGCAGTACAAATAAGAAGTAGGTGAGATAAAGATAACATATAATTGTAACGGAAGCTAAATCAGTTTGGAGTTCTAGAAATCTTCATTTTAATGAAGAGAAGTGGGCAGCTGTGCCCACTCTGCTTGACAGACACTTGATCGCCTCTATTCAAAAGCCTATCTGCTAATTTGCTGGATATAAATTCACCAACATTGAGGAGTTTGTTTATGCTGGTGCTTTGAGGCCAAGATTTTGGCTAGTGGACACGTCTCATAGTTGGGGTTACATGCAATGAGTAGGGGCAAGAAAGATGTGTCATCCCAGAGCATCTTGGTTTGGGGCTTATAAAGGGGCCCGGCTTGCTCTGCTGTGACACTGCATGTGCCCGGCTGGGCGACGATCTCTGTCTCGTCTCTCCCGTCCATTGGAAGGGGCAGGAGCACTCACGTTCGTCGCAGGGCTGCCCACGCACAGGAGAAGCTGCTTCTGGGGGCCTCTGAGAAAACAGCAGCAGGCCAAAGTGTGTTTGTTTTGGTTTTACAGGCGAAATAGCTTGCATCTTATGGCTAAGAGCTCCGGGTTCAAAACAGTGGTCTTCAGCATATTTTAGCATTTACTTGCCAATTTTCACCTGGAGATTGAGCTATTTCTGCTTGGAAACTGGTAAAAAAAACAATTGAATACTTCCTTTGCATTTTAGCTGCTTGATGTATCCATCTTCCTGCTGCTAATGGATGGGGTTTCATCCTTACTGGGGCTTGATGTGAGGTTGCTGTTTGAACACGGGCTTTTGCTTTACACACAAATGTGCGGGCTCATTGTTTGGTGTTTGCTTTTCATAAAAGCATAAAAAGCTCGAGTGAGCCAAGTTGGCAGCAAAACTCCGGGTGTCCAAAATAACTGCTCTTGTCCCAGGAGCAGGCCATGGAGGAAAGGCTTGGCTTATGAATATCCCATAGACTGAAAAAAGGGGCATTAGCTATTCAGCGAGAGAGCACTACACATCTTCTCAGTAACTAGGTGGCATTGTGGAAAAAAGAGGACCATATTGGTCTGATAGTTTGCTGTCATTGATGTTTCTATTGATCCACTCTTCCACAACGATCCCTTCCTGCTGATGGCAAAGGCAAGGGCCGTGTGGAGAAGAGCCCGCCCTGGAGACGAGGAGACTTTCTCCGGGGAAGCTGCAGAGGAACGCTCTTTGGACCAAATGCAATTTCTCGGTTGAAGTTCAGCCAAGACATTCTGGATAGGGCGCTCCATGTCTGCTTGAGTTTCAGCTTTTGATTTTGTGTCTCAGCTGAAGGACAAGGGACCAAAGCCTGCATCTCCAAAGTCACCAGGGATTTAATGTCGTAATGCAGCCTTGGCTAAGTGCTGCTTGAAAGAGAAGAGTGGCACCTATTGAATTACCTGCAGTACATTACTTGAAATCTCCTATTCAAGAGCTGGCAGGGCCTCTTGCAGCTCAGCTTACAAGAGAGTTTGATAAGATCGTAGCCTGTGGTAGCGCAGCTTTAGGTTTTAATTTGGTATTCATTATGTCATTATCAGCGCTCAGGGTCCCGGATCATTTACGGAGCTGCTAATGGGCTAGAGAGCACCCTGCCACTCAGCCGCGGCTCCTTGGGCTCGGCCCCGGCTGGGAGCGACTGGGAGCCCACACATGCCGTGCTTCTGGGGGCTTCGCGGCAATGACTTGTCTCGGTCTTCTGGGTCTGGATCTTCTGGCACAGGTTCCCGCGTCATGGAGCAACCGCCCAGATTACCCCTTGCGGCTCATGTGCCTGAGGCTGACCAGCAGCAAGCAGCCGGATGTCTCCTCTTGGTCCAGCAAAGCGTCTCTGGTTGAGCAGTTGAAGGGTTAAAAGGTTGTGGAGAAGCTCTGGCCACAGCCTCCCATAGCTGGCAGGTTTAAGGGATAAACAGGCTGTTTTCACCCCTGCAAATCTGGTTCTTTGGTGCCCGTCCGGACGAGGGGGGTGACAACACAGTGATCTGCAGATGGCAGGGATGGCCAGGTTTGCTGCTGGGGAATCCCCTCCCTTTCTAGCCCCTGAGAGCCAGATGTGCTCATTTTCCAGCCGTGCTGTGGCTGTGCTTCATCTGAGCATCCTGCAGCCATTAATGACCATATTCCTACGCCGTCCCGTGGGCTTCAGCAGGAAGTTTTATGCTGGCACGGAGGCAGCAACTAATGTGCCAGAAGCCACTGAGACCGAACTGAGCCCCCAGCTCCAGGGTTTGCTCACAAGCTCCTCTGCCCTTGTCCTTCCTGGGGTGCTGGAGGAGACAGCAGACTAATAGCCGTCCCCACACATATCAGCCCACCTGGGTATTATCATTTTTTCTGCTGTACCAGGCAAGCAGACCTGGTACAGCAGTGTGAATTACGGAGTCTATTCATGGCCCTCATTTGATACCCGAGTGTGTGCTTTCAACATGAGTACCCCGAAGAGGCGGTGAAAATAATACAAAAGAAGGAGCATAAACTAGATGGCTTCTCCATGAAAATTAAGACAGGATTTTAGGTTATTTTGTGTATCTCCTAGTAACTTAAAATAGCCTCCTTTCTATTTGCTGAGGAAAATAAGATAAGACATTAATATGCACATCATAGCAGTAAATAGGTTTTGAGTAGGCTTCTGTAGTAGTAGGGGAGGATATTAGTACACTGTGTTTTCATTACCGATGTGCATCTAGCATCCAAAAAATTCTTTTATTAAAACATAGGAAAGATTGGAAAGTCAAGAAATAATATAACAATTTTTCTACTAGTGCGTAAATAGAAATACTGGTTAATCCAGAATATGAATTAAATAATACTATTGCTTCTCATTCAATTAGATCTAACGCTAAAAAAGTGCATACTTTTGAAATGGACCAGGATTAGCTATGATGTAGCTCTTGAAATCAGATAGATAAATGAAACGTTATTTAAGAGGACCCACTCTGGATCTGGGTATTTTTTAATTATTATTTTCTCGGCCCTTAACTTTGCACACTTATAATAAAAGTCTGCCTTATAAAAATCACATCTCATGGAAAATCCCCTGGGATTTTCCTCAGACAAATAAATGCCTTTTTTGAAAAGCTGCACATAATTTCGGCTTGATGTTTTCGGTCTCATGAAACTAGTGCTGAACTGAGCTGGAAACGAGCGTTAAACAAGGACCTGGCGCGATCTTCTCTGCACAGAACACGGGAAAACGAAGAGCTTTGTTTGGCTTCCTGTGTTTTGGTACAGCAAAAACAGGTTTCAATTAAAAACCAGGAGGAGCCACTGAGCAATTTCTTAATGTATTCAGTCTGTAAATGAGAAATGAAAACATCAATTAGAGGAGCCAGACTAACTGGAGGTGCGTTCTCCCTGTCCACATGAAGCATTGACACTGCTGTGTCTGTTCAAATACGCCTAGATAAAACTGAGGCAACAACTGATCCATATTTACCTTCTTAATTTCTGAGAACAGAGGTTACCTGAGACCCGGAAGCTTAGGGTGCCATCACCTTTCCCGTGGCTCGTACAACCGCTTGCCATAAACTACCGCCTTCCTGCCGGGGAGGACAGGGCAGTCCCTGCTTGGTCCCTCTCCAGCTCACCCGGGCGGTGGGAAGTCTTTGGTCTTTCCCCTTTGGCTGCCGTGGGGGAAAGGGAAGGAGGCGCTTTTATCTCAGCACCCCCTTCCCCACTAAGTAATGCACCTATGAACAGGCATTGCCTGAATTCCACCTTTCCTCTCCCGTTTTTGAGCGAGAGGAGAAGCTCTCCGAAACTCTGGGCCACACACAGGGCACCTTGTGGCTGGAAACAGCATCAGGTACTTAAATACATTTTAAATGTGCATGTCCACATTAAAGTTTAGCATCCCTTGGATGCATTAAGCCATCATCCTGGGGTTTCTATGATGTTTCTAGCTTTGAAACATAGAGGAGAGGATCCAGGATGATGCGGTTTGCTGGATGTTTAACTCTTTCCACTTTCTGCTAGGTATGTTTATCAGATTAATCAACTTATATATTTTCCCTTAAAAAAAAAAAAAACAAGAACGCCAGTGTTTTGTTGATGCAGAGTAAGTAACGGTTCATCTGCAGCTCCTCAAATGAAGCCAAATTACTCTGAATAAATTGTTCATTAAAATAATAACTAAGCAAACCCAGCTTGCTGGCGGATCACTTAGACCAACTTTGAAATGCAGGCATGGAGCCTACTGGGTTTCTTAAATATAACCAGGGTGCAGCTTCTTCGCCACTGTCCCAAGTCACCGTTCGTGGAGTTTACCCAAGTAGATCCTCCATTTTTACTGGGCTTTACGTGATTTATAAGATCCTGTTTTCTGCTGGTGGTCGGATTGTCCAAGGAAGACATTGATGATGTCTCTAAATGTTCCCGAGTGGAATATTACCCTCCGGACTCACCGCGCAACGGTGCGGCAGCTTGCCGGCGTATTTATGAAAACAGATGGGCATTGAAGTTGGAGAGTGATTTGACATGACGGGGTTAAAGGAGACATTCTTCCTTACTATAATTAACGACTCTGAAGGCAGGCAGCGCTAGATAGATGGCCCACGTTGCTTTTAATCAGATGCTGTCTGGGGGAAGCAGGACGGACGAGCGACGGTCCCTCCGGCAGGCTGTTTCCCCCCCGGGGGTTCGGCGCCGGCAGCCTGACGCGGCCGGGTCCCTCTAGCGCGAGGCAGCCCGGCCGCCTTGGACGGCAGCAAAGCCCCGTGCGCCTAAATCCCAGCTGAATCTGCCCTACTTGTTCTGCTTTATTGGGGTCCTTTTCTGGTGCTTTTCCCTGCTGATGTTGTAATTTTCTGTCAAAACGTAAACGCAGAGCAGCGCCTTTAACCCCTTGCAATTACAGTCCTTGCTAACCTGGCCATCCCATCATCGCCCGTTTACCCGGCAGAAATGTATTTAAATTTTATTGCACAAGGCAGCTGAAAGGGGGTTCTTGTTCTTTCTTTTCCCTTCTGCTATTATTTTTAGGGTGCTGACTGTAGCTGCACTGCACGGAGGTAACTTCGTCCCCCGGTGCCCCCGCCGGAGGCACAGAAACGGGGATATAAAAGCAGACGGGCTCCCAGCACCACAGCCTGCGTGACTCAGCCCGGATGGGGAGGGCAGCGCTTTGGCTTTCGGGGCTCTCTCTAGGATCTGGAGGAGGACAAGTCCCAGGAGGTGGGAGGACACAGGCCCAGCTGGCATAAATCAGTGCCTAAACCAGGCCTCACAAGTGGGTTCAGCTGAGCTGATTTATCCCAGTGGGGGATGCAGCTACCAGTTACTCCAGTGGTCTCCTGCCTTTGCACTGGGTGTGCGCTGCAAGCAGCAGACGGCTGATCTGAGAGGCAGGAATCGTAACAGAGCTGATGGAGGTCAGAGAAAATTTTAAAATCTTCCTGATAAATTAAAATGACTGAGAAAAATGGTTCTCTTCTAACAAGATGCTTGCTAGCTTTGTGCAGCTGGGGCAGGGGGGTGTTTTTGGAGAGCACTGCCTCTACCTCCGAGGGAGACGCAAACATGCAGCACGCGAGCGCCCGGCTGCAGCCCCAGAGCTCAGGCCTGTGAGTGCTCAGGGCAAGCCGGTTCCCAGGATGAGGCCCGATGGGCCCCCAAATGGGAAATGCCTATCTAGCAATGGCCTGATCACCCTTTGTGTTTTATGGCTGTTTGTCTCTGTGCCAGCTGGTGTTACCCTGTACCTGGGCAGAAAGTTCCCAATGCCACTGGCAGTTTCTGGTTTGTGCAATGTCTTGTCTACCTGCGCCTTAATTTGCCTCTCTGGTTGAGCTGGGCACCGTGTTCTCCATTGCATCCTCTAAATAGCATCGGGTTGCTGCATCCCACATGCAGAGCGACTTGGTGTTGATAATCCTCTTGTAGATGGATTACTTTTAAAAGGCTACGGATCCTGCCAGTGAAAGACACGCTGAGATTGGTCTGTTTTCCTTTTCGACTGGGCTTACAACATCTTCTGGTAGGCGAGATGAGATGTGAGCCATCAGGTGTCTTGTGGATGAGCTGGCTAAAAATTATACACAGGGAAAAACCAGTTTTGTATGTTAATACCTAAGTGGAGTTGTCAGCTTTGTGTCATGTCTGTTGTCAAACAGGGGCTGTTTGGCTGCGGCTGAGAAACGGTCTCAGCCTTTTCCCACGCTGGACCGAATGCCCGGAAGTTTTTATGTGGTGTGAGTAGGTGAATAGAGTAGAACTGTTGAATTATGACAGTATATATCCGACAGGCATATCATCGGTGTGTAACATTGCATATAAAATAGCTATGTAAGTATTTAGTGTTAATTGTAACTACTTTTGGGAACCATTCCCTTATAGAGCCTTAATTAAAAACTGTTACTTAGCAGATTGGAAAAGCAACACCTGACAAAGCCAAAATAAGTCAATCTGGCCTTTCGATAGGCAGCGCTATTGGGGTAAGTGGGCAGCAAAAAGAGCAAAACCCACCCTTTTCATGATGATGGTACTGAAGGACACATATCGACGTGGAAGTGGCCTCAGTTTTAGTCACATGAGGTGTCTGTGTTTCTTTACCGCAAACTACCTTAGCAAAGATGTAAGGGCAAAGGGGCACACACGCTTGCCCGAATGGTCCTTGTCCCCTAGCAGGGCTAGGGGGTGCAGATGAGACCCTCATGGGCTCCTGCCACAGCAGGACCAGGACCAAAGCTCTTGTTTTGGAGTGGAGAAATCAAAGAAAGCCTTTCCATGAACTCGGACGGACCTCGAGTTGGGATCCCTCTCAGAAACATGTAGGAGCTCTGCTTTTTTGGCTCATAGGTGAGTGACTCTTGCTTGCACAGTCCTCACTTCTTGAAGTTCTTTGGTCAGCAAGGCTGTTACGCTTGTAGAAGTCTTCTCTGTAACATCTTCGTTGCTACGGGAAAAAGTGTTTTAGTAAGAGATTATTCCAGCCGTCACCCAGGTTTTGACTGAGGACTTTATTGTAGCCATAAAAGACAGAAGAATGCTGCAAGCAAAATCTTTGGCTTTTAAAGGGCAAAAGCTTAACATACAAGACACAGTGAATACAAACAAACCAAGAGAGGTCCCACTGTCAAGCGTCCAGTGTCCCCAGGCGAGAGGAGAGAGCCCATGGCGATGCAGCGCAGCGCTGGCAGGCTCTGCCTGTTGGGTCTGCAAAATTCTTGTCCAAAGCCCAGAAAAATCAAGGGGCTCCTGTTGAGTTCCTTGACCCCAGGGTTAGGTGGAATGTGAAAAAGGAAGTTTAAATTCATCAACACAGTCAGTAATAACTTTTTTTTAAAGCTATGCAAATGATGTTAAAATACGTGGTTTAAAATATTAGCTCTGGCAGAGGAAGGTTGCTGAAGTTTCAGTAAAAGGGAACAAATATTCAATAAATTAAAAAGCCAGGAGCTGGCTGAAAAACAATTGCTTTGTAAGCAAATGTTCCCTTTTGCGGTGTGCGTGCACTGTGCTCTGTGAAGTGATGCTGCTCGGATGCTTGCTTAGGGAGTAGAACTTGCCCTCACAAAATCCACCTGAAGAAACAGCTCAAGTTTGCGCTTTCCTTGGCGTTCAGGGGTTTGACAGAGGTTCAGCAGGTCTTTCTATCCTTTTCTTTGTAGGAAGGATCTTCCCGAAAAGGATCTGTGTCCTGCTTGTGACTATGGCAGGAAAACTGCACCATTACTGCCAGTTCAGAGACCTGTTAGTGCCAGCCCAGCACCCATCATGAGTAACAGCTGTCTTGCGTTTTAGAATTAAAAGCCAAATCTAGTCCAACATCTGATATATGTATATATACATGTATATTTTTAAATCTGAACACTTTTAAATGCATGTCTTTGCTTTCAAGACAAAAATCTAGATCATATAGCACTATTTTCTGTGATGACTTCCATTATCTAGTAAATCTGCAGTGTTTTTATCCCTCACAGCTTTGTTTCCTGGGGAGGAAGGAGGTCACAGACTGCAAGGGCAAGCTGGCAAAGAGAAGTCAATTTTTGGCAGAGCAAGTAACACTTAATGGCAAGGAGCAAATTTGCAAAATTAAAAAACAAAATATCAATGTTAAGTTGCCTGTGGGCAGGAGAATGACGTTGATCTGTGGTTTTTCCCCCTCCCAGCTTTAGCATTTCTAGCATCTTTCATGATTTCTTTTCTTAATTTTTAAGTTGGGCAGACCCTGGACTCTGACCTCAGCACCCAGTGGGTGAGTAAGGGGTGGCTAAGTCTGAACTGTGCACTCAAAATACATGTGAAAACTGCTGTAATGCTTGCAGAAACTCCCTGTAATCCTTGCAGAGCGATTCCTTAAATACTGATAACCTCCGATCTTTAAAACCCTCACAAGAAAAGCAAAGTAAGTGTTAAAGGTTTCTCTTTTGCTTTCAAATGATTGAAAATGATGCTGGCGCAGGAGATGTTAGCCTTATGTCACTAAAGCAAAACTGAATTTTGATTAGTCCCCGTTCTGCTTTTCTTTTGGCTGAAAAAAAAACTACTTCTGCAGAAGTAATTTTATTCTACCTAATTACAGAGCACTGAGATGTGCTTTGTCCCATTTTCAGGTTCTTGTGGTATGAAGTAATAATGCAGGGAGGCTCATTCTCTTATACCTGATATTGCTTTTTCTTGCCGAGATTTTTTAACGCTCACTTTTGTCTGTAATTTTTGCCAGCTGCGTTTTCAAACAGGGAACATGTCTATATTGGAAAGAGGTCACTGGCTCTCTGTCTCATGGGGAAAACAGCAGTCTCTGACTGTGACCTGAAGTCTATTGCCGGTGGTAGAAATCATGCTCGCACGGATGCCAACAGTGGCTTCGGTCGAGTACGTGCTGCAGGCTTTTCCCTAGGCTGAGCTGAGCTGCCCACGGTGCCCGGGCTCCTCGCTGGGGTGCCAGGTCGGTGTCTGACTGTTGGAAACCTCATGGAGGCTTCCCTCCACCTTTCCTAAAGGTGACATAAACGAAGAGCAAGCCAAATCCAGCTTGGCCACAGCCATCTCCATAAAAGAGGAAAGACCTGAGTAGTGGGCTTGAGGTCTATTAACTCTAAGCTATTGACCCATTGCTCATCCACAGCTTCCCCTCAGTCTGCTGGTCAACATAGTGCACTCCACAAAACAGGTAACTAACATAGAAGGAAAATTCCTATTTTTCTTATCTCATGTGCCTGCTTTGCTTACTATCCCTGGCCAATTTGATGCTTAATGTGTTCCTAGTGCTCCAAGCTGTGTCTCGCTCAGGGACATGCTGAGAGCACCCCCACGGGTAAAGGAGGCTGCCCCAGCACTGGCAGCCGCAGGGATAGCTGGGCTCTGTGGAGTTTTTTAAGGATGACCATGCAAGTGAATAGACCATCAGTCTATAGGCCCATCAACCAGCGAGCGACTGTTTCCTGGGACTTCCCTGAAAGCGGGTTCTGCTGATGGCCAACTCTCCTTAAGAACAAAAATCCTGATAAATAAAGCAATGCAATTCCTTACTGATGTTAGCAGGTCGTATCCACTGCAGCTCTTAGCTGATGACTGGGACTGTCCCATGCGGGCTTTGGCAAAGGTTATGGTGGGCAGGCCACAGCACGGGGCTACAGGGGTAACAAACATAGAGGTTCAGGGATTAGAAGGAAGTGACGTGACAGGCTTGTTTTTCCAAGGTTGTTTCGGTGAAGATTAAGAGGTGGCCAGGTTAGTGTTTACACTGCCTTACAGCTGAAATAAAAATTACTTGGTGACCTACTGATACCAGAATCGGGGAAGTAACCACAAACGCGGAAGGACTGTAGGACAGTCAAGAGGTTGACAGTAGGGTAGCGTGTCTGCAGATGGACAACTGCGAGTGATCTCCGTGCGCTGGAGAGCTATGAAGAACTGGCAGATGGTAGGAGGCATTTTCCAGCACAGCCGCTTTGCTGGCCTAATCGCTCCTTTTGCAGTCTGTTGGGCTTCTGTTAGAGACTCTTTTGGACATAGGGCCTTGAAACAATAACGCTAACTTAGTACTAATAATAGTTGTGTTCTCAGTTGTGTGTCACTGCTTTGTCTGAGCTGCTAGAACGGGACATTTTACTGCCTGGCTCCTTCCCCTGGGCTTTACAACAGGTAGGTCTTCATGCTGTTCTGTTTTTCCTCGCTTCTGGTGCAATTTCCTTGTGTGCAATTTTCCTTGTGTGGGGAGGGCTCTGGCACCCATTCAGATGCATTATGTGTCTTCATCTTGTTTTTTAAGTAGGTGGTGCTACATAGTGTTGTTGGGTTGTGTTTGTTTTTTGTTTGTTTGTTTTTTCTACCGGTTTGATCCAAATTTTATCCTCGGTACAGTCTTTACAAGAGCTGCCTATCTTGTGTGCGTGTGTATGTATGTGCGGCTGCCTCTTGCCAAGCTCTTCAGGACTCTCCTTGAATTCAGTGAGATTATACATATTTTAAGGTAGAGATGTGCTTAAGTGCTTTGGGTGCTAGTGTCTTTTAGCTTTTCCTGTCAATCTATCTGACCCAGAAAATGTTTCTCCCTTTCCTGCAGAGAGAAAGAAGGGGAGGAAGAGTTTTCTTTTTTTTTTTTTTTTTGGTCTTGTTACGTTACATAACTCATTAAAACATAAATAGTTAAAAATCTAACCTTAAAAAATAAGAACATTGTAAAACCTGTAGCACCAAAGTGCTCCGAGCTGCCAGCTGTTATGAGTGCTGGGATTTGCTCAGGGGTTGTTCTTGCCCAATCTTAGAAAATGATAGCGAGCTGCTATTCAAGCGAGGGCACCTTGCGAGCCTTTGGAAAGGGCTGCGGGCCAGTGGTGAGCCCAAGAGCCCTCTTGCTCTGGCTGTCCTCCTCGTCCCTCCAGCACGGGTTCTCCTTGTACAGACGGAGCTATAAATTTCCATCGCAGTAGGAACAAGAGCTAGCAAAGACGTATGAAGGGAATTGAATGCAAGCATTAGTCACTCTTTATGTAAGAGCCGTGCCATGGAGGGGGGCTGGTAGTGGTGCCGTAAGGTCTCAGTGCGGCTCCTACCAGGTCCTGTAGCTGCTGCTGGGGCTGCTGGGACCCTGCTATGGTACCGGAGGGGTCTGGGGGAGGCCCAGCTCTCCAGAGAGAGAAAAGCAGAGTCAGCTTTGCCTGCAGCATTTCAGCACGGCAGCAGCTGCAATGGTCTCCAGGAAGCCCCCTGAGGCACCTGCCACGTCAGGCACGTGCCACAGTCCGAGGACCTTCTTGGAGAGCCATGGCAAGGAGGGCAGCCACCTTGCACTCAGCAGAGGCTTTCAGGACCATGGCAGGTAGCTCAAATGCAGCAATACTTGGGCAGCTGATGGTCCTCGGCACCTCACAGGGTGAGGCTTGACATGAACGAAATGGGCTGAGCATGAATTGGGAGGGGTGGGTCTATCCTGTTCACAGGTACACGCTCCATTTCCCATAGGACATTTTACAAATAAGCCAAGACAGTGGTTGCAGAGGCTCTTGATCAATGCATGCAAGCAGGTCCAGTGGTAGCCTTACACCACTGCCCGCACTGTGGCGGGGGCGGGGAAAGGGTGTTGGGAAGGGTGAGGGCTCCAGGAGATCTTCTGGCCAGATGAAAGCCCTCTAAGTCTTTGTAGGAGCACGTTCTGGCTTTGCTAGGCACAACAGTAGGAGCCCTGGGCTACGGGAAGGTTGGAGCTTCATTAAAATGTGTTTATTTGCAATATATTCCCAATAACAACTGTAACTCAGTGTCTGCCCCCTCTTTGCCGGAAGAACAACTGGGTTCTGGGAAAGATGGCTGCAGGCTTTGCTTCCTTCTGTGGTTCAATCGGTCAATAGTAATTTTATATTTGGATGCAAGAGAAAAGCCTTTATTTAAAAACTACCTTTTATCCGAAGAACTCCAAAAAAAACTTTTGGTGAGTTCATCCTGGTTTAGTTTTGTTTGTCTTGAACATCTCTCTGCTGAACTTATTTAATCAGCTGCATTACTTCACAGCATTATTTTGTCAGTATTCAGCATCAATCTATTCTATGCTGTTAATGCTTCCTCTCCCTTTCTCTTCCTTTAATCTGTCATGGATAATGCAATAATATGGTGGACTGTACAATTGTTAGCAGATTTTCCTATCACTTGCATCAAGAAGGTATCATAACAGGAAATTTTTTGCAAGTTCAAACTTCCAGGGTTATCTCAAAGAAGATAGTATGTTGCTACTCGGAGCCTTTGCTTATGTCTTGTATGGCCCATAATCGGGCAAACTCTCACTGAATCTAAACATAAAACTAGAAACAAGGGTTGCATGATTACTCAAGTGGGATTTGGAGGCTACATTTATGCCCATACCTGAGGACTTCGGAGGAGCGTTCCCTGGCTCAGGAAGTCAGTCCTCCATCCTCAGTTATTGGTTATAATTGGTTATACTGGTCAGAGCAGTCCTTGGTGCGCTTGGACCCGTTCCACACAGTGCTCCTGGTCGTGCCCCAGGCACGGCACAGACAACAGCACGGGTCAGACCTTCCCCTGGACAATTTGCACACAACCACTTCGCTTTGCAGGTTAAGAGAGTTTAATGTTATGCATACAGGCTGCTCTGTGCCAGCTGGCCTGCATCTGAAAGAAAAGTCCCAGGTGTATTTAATTTAATCATAGAGAAGTAGCCTGATTGAATAAACCGGCTGCTTCTACTGGAAACTGAGGATCCTTGCAAGATTTGGTCTTTTGGAGCCAATGAATCTTTGCCTCCAAGATTTCAGGATTTGTCCCAGAGTAAATTAGCTCGGGTAAGGCTAAAGGCAAAGCAAAAAAGGGTCCAGAAGGCCTCATACAAAACACGAGTTTTGTATGCTGAGTCACCAACATAGCCTCGTTATTGTCCTCTTTCTTTGGGTATTTCAGGGAGTTTGGCAAATACCATGGGAATAACGGAACTGTTTTGTCAACAGAAAATCCACAGATGGTGTCAGAGGAGCCACCCTGCTAACAGCTTTCTTGCTGCTGTGTTCTGCCTTGGGCAGAAACTGCTGAGCATTATATGCAGAGCTTAAACTTGATTACTTTACATAGTGCAACTCTAATCACTTCTGAGTGTTAATGTATGTGAATTAGGAGCATGATTAAAATTATTCTTGGGAGTGAAATGTGGTTTCTCTGATGAGGCATAAAATTAGTTGTCTCTCAGCAAATGCGTAACTGAATTGTTGCTTATAGGGGCTTCTTCCAGGATTGAGACCTTTGATGGATTGAGCCCAAGTTTATTTAAAAAGAAGAAAAAAACTATAGAAAATATCTGTGATATGTTCATGGCCACTGTGTGACACTCTGTTCGCTAACAATGATGTTGCTTGCTGCAAGGTAACTCCAAGTTACCCTAGGGTTTCTTCTCTGTTTTAAGAAACCAAAGTCAGTGTTTTTTTAGGTAACTGTTGCTTAACTTGTAATATAGGTGTGAAAGGGTTATACATGGGTGGCCCTTTCTGGGTAGGGAACAGCCCCCTGTGCTAAGGAAGGGCTGGTATTCATCCAGGGCTAAGGAAGGACTAGCATTCATCAGGTGCAAGCGGGTTGGAAACCGATTTGAACAATGAGCTGCTGTGAAGACAGTTCAAGAGAGTAGCGTGAAGCGGACAAACCTTGGGCACAAAAAACAGTGTCTGTATTAGTGTGCCTGCCTAAGCTTGAGGGAAATGCGAAGACAGAATATGAAAAAGTATTGTGCTCCCTCTGCCTCTGATTCTTATGCTTGTGCAAATAGATGAACTTTGTTTTGAGGGAACTGTACACTCTCACTGCATTTTCATTAAAAAAAAAATCTATAGGAAAGTGTCAAAGCTGGTAACATTATTAGAAAGGTGGCTGTAACATTTCATCCAAAATGACCTTTACATTAACTTTTACCAGGTAGGGCATGAACCACTGTAGTGAATCAAGAGCCAAATCACCAGATGCTTGTGCTGAGGCACCTGAATCCCTCCACGATTCATGTCTAATCCGATGTGTTTCTGTAGGAGTCCTAGTGGTTCATCTCAATGCAGGGCAGACGACTGGGAGAGTTAAGATGAATTGCTCTCTGGAAGTGTCACTCTGGTTCCTCTTGGACTGCAGAGCAATCTCAATGAGAGTCTTGCTCCTGTGAGCCTACATCTCACTGCGGTGTGACATGAAGCCACCTTGCGTAAGTCCTGGCACAAGTAGTGACGCACATGGTGAGAGCAATGTTTGAGGCAAAGTGCACTGAGGTCAACAGTCCCTCTATTAAACTAAGCAGTAAGAATGTGCTGTTAGAGGACTATCAGGTCCTAGAGACCTTCTCTTCCAAATACTGTGAGAACGGCACATTTTGTGGCCACGGTGCTCAGAGTCCCCAGTAGAATGCATTTATGCCCTACAACAGCTCCATTAATTCATGCTTTTGTAGTTATGCTG
Source organism: Struthio camelus (assembly GCF_040807025.1). Lineage (NCBI taxonomy): Eukaryota > Metazoa > Chordata > Aves > Struthioniformes > Struthionidae > Struthio > Struthio camelus. Next base: position 27,820,771 of record NC_090950.1, on the reverse strand, counting down.
TGACTCAGCGGGGAATGATTAGGTGTAGGCTAGGACAAACGTGTGCTGGAAGCATTAGCGTGCGCCGCTCGGCTGCAGTAGAGAACAGGTAGTTTTCACAATGGGGTTTGCAATTTTATACTAAAATTTAATGTCTAGAAAATAAGTGGTTTTCGGTTTTAATCCAAGTACCTCTAAGCAGGTAAAAGTTTTTATTGTAAAAACTGGTAAGGCTGAGGCCCTGGATAGGTTAACACTTCAGGAACTACTGGAACACGTTCACAAGTTACTTGTCTCGGAGGCTGATTATAGCCGCTAAGTGGGAATTACTGCCTCGGCAGCTGAGGCACCGCAGCTTCCCCCATGCAGAGTTAGCTGGGTTAATCTGGCCTCCAGAGCAGAGAGGCAGCGTTGCTGGTGACCCTGAGGAGAGCTGTGAGTAGCCTCTGCTCAAAGTCTACGGGGAAGGTGTTTTCTTATGATTGCGAGAATTGTGGGTTGGAGCTGCCAGCCGTTATTCTTGTGTGTTGCCTGCTGCAATAGAGTGAAAAATCAGAGCCTGCTTGGAGAGTCTGCAAACCGACCAGAAGTCACAGGGCAGTCAGGAAGCCAAGAACTGAATGAGCAGCTCTCGGCATCCCTGCGCTCCTCCAAATGCGCAAAATAATGTACTCCTTTCTGCTCAGTTACAGATGTTTTGAGTTCAGGACCATACTCATGTGGTCATCAGTGCCTACAGGCTGCCATCTCTCCATGTGAGCCATCCACTTTGGAACTGGGATCAGTCTGCTGCTCAGGCTGAAATAAGCAGTAGATAGATTTGCCATAAAGAAGACAACAGTCAGTGCGAATCCAAGGCCGTAAGATAAATAGCAAAATGATCTAGTCTGCAGTCTTGCCATCTTTAAACCTCCATAGTAGCACCTGAACCTGCTCTGAAACCCCAATTCAATGTTTATTCAGATGAGTGAAGGGTGATAGCTGAGCTTATAGCTTTGTTTTATGGATGCTGCCTTGTCTTCCAGTTTTTCTGTTTTTAACTAAGAGGTTACTGGTTTATTCAAAGGCTGGAGGAAAGTTGCCAGACATAGTACTGTTAGTTTAATTTCCTCCTGTGTAATCACTTTTTTACTCATTTTTCATTTAAACTCTATTTCTATTTAATCTTTCTAAAAACAAATATATCTTTCTGAAGATAAGCCAAGACAATAAAAAGAACAATGTAAGGCCATGATGATGTCGCCTATGGACTTCATGGGCCATTTACAATAGAAATAACAGTGACAGTATTAAATTAGCCTTCCAGGGGTTAACCTGACCTTCCAGGGGCTGGCATACTTTCCAGTATGTCACCAACACAATCATCTTTTTATTGCGGTTCCGTGTCATACAAAGTTGGTCACAGCATTTAATAGCAAATAATGACCTTTAGCTCCTCTTTGGTAACTTTAGAAAAAGGTTCCTAGCTATTATATCTGGCAAAGGACCTTGAAATGTGACTCCGTACGGTGCCGTCTTCATCACAGGGAGCTCAACCAGCATTTCTGAGAGGGCAAGCTGCTCTGTTCATCTAGATAAGCAACTGTTACAAAGCTCAGGGAAAAGAATGAGGACATCCATATCCGCATTCAAATGTCATGGTCGATCGTGTTATATAAAGGCACCTACTTCTTACCTTTCTCTACCACAGTTCTGTGCAGTGGTAGCTCCTGGGAGGAGCCAAGACTTGCCAAGGGTTAGACAAAAAATGCTGAGACTTTCCCCGAAACACTATATCCCCCAAATAGGAATGAAGAAGTCTGGAAGCCTGAACTACCTCAGCTATTAAAATCTTAAAATCCCTCTTACGCAGTATGACATGTGGTCACCTCCACCTCCGCAGCCTCCTCACCCCTGTGCCTGGGCACTGGATGGAGCTGTTCCTGGGGTTCCTCGGCTCCCACGGGTCCTCGCGGTGTCGTGGCCAGGTGAATAACCCACCATGTAGGAAACCATGCTCCTGCAGCAGGTGAGCGAAGGGGAGAGCCTTAGGGCCCCACTCTCTCAAAAAACTGCCTTCCCCCTCCTCCCCCCCCATCAAAAAGCCTAGTGTTAACATTTTCTCGATGCGGTGAGCCTAATAGGAGAGCACTAGAGCATGAAATTGTACTGGTACTAGGAAACTGCAGAGAAATCCTATAAAATGCTAAATTGATCAGCTAATTTCCATCATCAGAACTGAATGAAATGCAAGAATGGGATAAGCAGCGTAAATAACAGGAAGTAAGTGTAGGGGAGGGATTTTCTGGAAGTGTTCAGTGTTGGCACTGATTGCTGTTTTCTGCTGTGTTTGATCTAATTGGAGTCAGAGCCAGCACTGAGCACTGGTGGAATCCACCTTTTCCTCTGAATATTCACTATATTAAAGTTGTGCATAACATTTTTACAATGTCTCTGTAAACTCAGTACGTCCTAACGACGCTCACCTTCTAGTGTGAATATCACAGTGTTGAGAGGCTAGCATGGCCTCACTCTGGCTAGCACTCTGGCCTCATGGCCACTTAAATCATGGAAATCAACATTAAATATGGAGCGTGAACATTTTGTAGTTAAATGGCCATCGTAATGTCCACACAGTGAAGTGGGGAGAAGGAATGGATGGTTTTGCAGGTTCTTTGGCTGCTCTCAAAGTTTACTTGGCTGCCTTGTGTGAGATAGCAATTGATAGGTGACCTCAGAAATCTTCCTTCTGGGCTAATAAATGCTTAGAGACCATAAGGAATAGATTTAACGTTTGGACTGAAGACTGAGTCTCTAGAGGAGAGCATTTGGAGTGACTAAGGTGGATGCACGGCTAGTCCCCAGGGTTATCTCACCCAAATAGGTTTCTCCTCTTAGAGTCGAACCTGTATCCTGCGTTTGACTTCCCCTGGGAAAGGCCGGCGATGTCCCTGGAATTGTGTGGGCAAAGTCGGGAGTCAACTCGGCAGCCTTCCTCCGTGAGCCAGAAGGCCTCGTGGGCTAATGCGAAATCCAGAATGCGAATCCTCTGGACAAGAAAGGAGAGGATTTGACATCCAGATGTGGATTTTTCAATTTTTCTAATAAGAACCAATGTTTGTGCATTTCCAGGAAATACGAGAAGGACTTTCCTGCAGCCTCCAGCAAGCTGGAGGTTTGCCACCCCGTGCGGGGGCCGTGGCAAATGTTTTGCATCCAGCTGAAGTCACCTGGGCCCTCAGTGAAGTCACCTGGGCCCTCAGTGACAGCACGCAGCTCTAGCCCTCAGAGCCACTCTGACCAGGGTGCCAGCTTAAAGATCTCCAACTCATCCAGTACATCACAGCTTTTCTTGAAAGCTGCCTCTCCAGGAGAAAAACCTGGCCGTTCCTGCGAACCTTCTGGCCCCGGCTCCGAATGCAAATTTCGGCTTCTGCAGCTCGCCCTGCTCGGCATCGCAGGCCCTGCACTGGGAGACTTTTTGTCTGCGACGCAGCTGACACGGATCCCTTTTGTCCTAGGCAAACACTGGCAGCTTTATTTCTTGTTTGTTCGGGTTCAGAGATCCTCGGCGTCCTGGCTTGAATCGAGTATTGTGGCTCCTCGCTAACAGAAATGTAAATAACAATGAAATTTCATGTATTTTAATTACCTGAAGGCAGCCGTTTTAATCTGGTGAATCCTCTTATGTGATAAAAGTAACGTTACTACGGAAACCATATCTAACAGGGAAGGTACCACCCGTCTGCACATAAACAATTAGGAAACTGGTGCAATAAAAAGAGTTTTATCAGTCACTGGGCACAGAATTGACTTTACAGTGAAAGTTTAATCCAGGATTATGTTTCTGTATGTACGCGTGTACGTGCAAGAGTTAGTGGAAAAAGGTGTGGATTTAACTGGAAGGATCCCCAGGAAGCACCTTGGAAATGCACGCAAATGTGCTATAAAAACAGTATCTGCAGAAATATAGCCCGCCACCACAGCTGTGCATTTACATACTGTGAGTCTCTCGTGGGTTTGTATGTGCTTTATCTATGGAAGGAATAGGCCTACTCCAGAGCGACACGCTCCCCGAATTAAGCCCTTGAAGCCAAACCCCAGCCAGCGGTACGCCCGGGTGTCCCTGCTGAGGCCGGTGGCCGACTTGCTCTGACCTTAATGCCATAAAGTCACGGGCAGGTAAAGCTTTTTGAATACGATAGCAGTGCTGAGAAACAGCTGCTCCGTATAGTGATAGCGTTGGTAGGGTCTGGCTCCTCAGAGAGATGCGCCATGCCATGCGTCTCAGGCAATCCCGTTAAAACGGGCTGCAGTAGGGTGGAAAGAAGTGCTGCTGTGCTGAAGCCCACGCTCCGAACGTCATACTGACTGACACTGCTGCGTATTTTCCTGCTTTACTTGGGACCGGTGCTATTGATCTCAAATGGCGACTTAGTGAAATAGAGCCTTGGCCGGTGCTGGTGTTTGCTAGCCGGGCGCGTGTCCGCTGGGAGGTGCTGGAGGGGGTCCTCCACCGTGACTTGCATTGTATAAGATCTTTCTCCTCTTCCTGCTCTGTAGATTATAAGGAACTGACCATAAGGATATGTCTCACTTTATTTTACTTAATTCCATAGTATTCAGTAAACATCTATTACATTTTAGGATGGACCTGGTTTACGATGAGCTTGCTTTCCTCTAAGGCAAGGCTTGTGCTCTGTGTGTTGCTCCAGACCACGACTGATGAAAAAGCTCCCATGAAAAGTTTGGAAGCAGTCCTGAGTTTGAAAAGTTTGAGAAGTAAATTGGAGGGTAAGGCTGAAATTTAGTGTTTCCCTTCAAGCTGCAGCTAACTATCGTACAGCTCGTTCTTCTTGGAAAAAAAATGTATATAACTTCACACCTCAGTATTCTTCTTAAAGTTAGCCTGGTTTGTTAACTCATTGCTGCTTGTCTTTTACAGTCAATATATTTCTCCAGTCAGTATTTTGAACCCACACTGGTTAAATTTAATGTAGTCTTTCCATTCTAAACAGAACTTTTGCAAATAGCCCCTTAAAGGAAAATATTGTTTGTCAAATATCTGTATGGTGATCACTGAAAAACAAGGAGCCTTTGTTTCATAAACTGAAGAACTATACAGCCATCCTCTCCGTGCTCTATTCATACCCCTGCTATTGTGTGTGATAGTGACAGTGAAAGGTGAAATATTTCTGTTTCATCAAATAGGAGTAGTATGATTTCCCTGGACAATGTTGCCATGAAGAATTTTGAATTCTTGCCACCAAATACTTTGTCTGCAAATGAAACCCATGAAGAGGTAAACATAACATATATGCTACAAAAATACATTTGTTTTACAAATGATCGTTTCAGTCAATGCTTGCATGCTTACATAATTTGAATGCAATAACTTGCTTTAATATAGGGCAAAGTTTACTATAACTGAATAAAAATGCTTGATCTTATCCTACAAACCTGACTGCCAGGAAGATGGCATTCAGGAAGAAACTCCAACGTTATAAATAGCATATTGCAGGAGACTTTTCGCGAGAACGGACTGGGTTGCCTGTAGGAGCATGATGTGGACCAGTCCTTACTACGGCATAATGTTTTGGTGGCCTTATGGATTTCATCCAGTTGAACGATCAGATTGTGACAAATTGAGTCTCAAAGAATCATGATCCAGTTCATGGACAATAATCTCACTACACTAATTATTTCAGCTTGAAACCTGCATCATTGCAAAAAACATTAAGGAAAATTAACTGTTATTCATGTTGCATAGGTAATTTCCAAATGCCCCTGTCAGGCAGTGATATAGGGAGAAAGGATGGGGAGGAGAGACTAAGCGCTCTGGGAGTAGAGTGTCCTGGGCATAAAAATATCACAAACCACATTTCAGTATTGCAGTATTAGGTTAAATTAAAGTTATTTTCCTGACACAGCTACTGCCCAACTAGCTATGAATCATCAGTATAAAAACAATCTCCTAATTATCTTTCCACTGCAAGCTAATGCATTGAATTTTGTAAAGCTGTAATTTTATCCCGGTTTATTTCCATGTCCTCTCTAGAGACATGCTCTGCTCTCTGCCGAGGTTTTCTGATGTGATCTTGGGCAAGTGGTAATGGCAGTGTTGTGTGTTTGAATTAAGAGTTAGCTCCTTTCCCAAATTCCAGCTTAACTACAGCTTAGGTATGTTTAAAATTGCATTGGTGTTTGATGTTCTCCTGCTCTCTAGCAAAGCAAATAGACTATCTTCATAGCAGAATTGATCTTCATGATGAATAATGGGAATATTTTTGTAGCTGACTGGCTATATCATACCATAGTCAGTTCCTATAAAATAGGTGAAAACAGAGGATGGAATAATGGGGAGATTCTTTTAGATTGTGCCTCCAAAGCATCTATGTTAACAGATGTTTATTTCCATACTTGTAAATATTGGTAAGGTTTAACAGAACCCTTGAAAAAGCTAATCCATTAAGAAACATTAAAGCAGAGAAAATTCTGTCACTCACTGCCATCAGAAGGCAAATATGTTCATGCAGTGACTTGCACTGAGCTGAACTGATCAGATCCAAGAGGTATGTTTTGCAAATAGCGAAAGGGGAAGTACCCAAAACTTGTGTCCTTCACAGGGAAGAAAAAGATGATGGACCACCAGCCTTGTCTCACCTGTGGGTGAGCTGTGGGCTAGCGCAGGGTTTCTCCGGGGAGTGGACGCGTCTCCTGCCAGGCATCAGCAGAGCCTCAGGCCTTTCCAGTGCCCCCTGCACTCCTGCCGGGACCCCCCTAAGTGACTTGGTCGCTTTGTTACTGGGAGGAAAAAAAACGTCCTGCTGGCACCAGCACCGGAGAGGACGCATGTGAGAGCCCTCAGCTCCACTTAGTGGGCAAAACACAAACAACACGTTTTAACGCTGCAGAAAAACATTGGATGGCATGTTAAGAAAGTCAGCCAAGCAATGTGTAGGAAAAGGCTTCCTTTTGCCTTGTAAGACTGTCCTGAAGTCCTGGGCCCCTGAAGTAGGACCTTCAGGCTGTGTCACCACCCGGGCTCATCTGCTGCTCCTGGGTGTTTTTGGAATGAACTGAGGGATGACTCCATTAGAGAGCAGTTATATTTCTGCTCAGATGGATATTATTTAATTAACCATGGTCAGCCTTTCAAACGTTCTCCTTTGAAGGTCCTGTGGAATGAATCCACAAGGAACCAGGAAACACATCTACCAAAGGCAGAGTTTCACCTTGGTGCCAAAACGATAGGTGCGTGCCCTGCCACGGCCACCACCTGCATAGGGCCTTGCGTGTCATGGTCCAGTAGGAGCAAGGACCAGGTTCATCGAGTGCTTAGGCTCTGGGGAAGGACCTGCTCCTTTGGGCTGTAGGGGAAGGCATGCGCTGCCCCCTCCCTTCCCCCCCCCCCCCCCCAGGTCATCAGAGCCCCAGGGAAAAAACAGAGAAACAAATAGGATTTTCAAACAAGCATCTTCTCCAGTTGAAGGTATTTCAGTGGTTCTGCTGATGGATTAAGGACAGCTCATTAAGTAATTTCACCTGGTTATGCTGTGTACTTCTCACCTGAAGAGCTTCTTTCATTAGCTAGTGCTCCAACTTCCAGCGTTTCATCAAAGAGAACCTTGTAGTGATACGGCTTGATTAAAAGCATCCCCCAGTGTGGGTGCAGTTCTTCCCTGAAACACTCCTCAAGCGGAAGCACTTCATGTCTCACCAGCCAGTTAAGTAGATGGTAAAACCAACGCTGCATGTTTTAAGGAGCCATTTGCCATTCTTCATTTTCCTGTGCTCCACAAGACTTTGTCTCCCTCAATCATTTCATTGAACAGTCTCTCATATGAAGAATAAAAAATCCTAGCGCCTGGGTTTCAGTAGGGCTTGCACAGACAGGATGACTATCACAGCATATGCAGTTTCATGTAGACAAACGTTTCTCTCTTTCCCCGTTTGGGGTCTGCCTGCCCTTCTTAAAGGAAGGGAAACTGAGTGCTGTCAGCACAAGGAGAGATCATCAGATATTATTTTTTCTTTATTCATTATTAAGAAAAAAGTTACAGTGGAATCAGAAAAATCACCCATTGCCGTCAAAGGTGAAGGAAAGAGAGGATAACGCTTGGTGGATCTGTGTTGCTCTCAGCTTTGGGAATCTGATACCACAATATAGAAGGGCTATGAGATGCTAGGCTAGAGCAGTGCATCTCGCTGTAGTGACTAGCTACAGGGGTGACAATAGGGAGACACCTCTCTGCACCGCTGGCAAATTCAAGTGAGTAGCTTGGCACCCATGCGAGGTGGCTCTTGCTGTCCTGGAGCTTCCTCCCAAATGCTGGGTACAGCCCAGCTACAGGTACATCCCTGGGAAAGAACATCTTTCAGTGAAGAAGTGCCCAGGCTGCAAATAGTCGGAGTATTGCTACTTGCTTTTCTTCTCAGTGATGGGGCACTGTGAAAGTCAGGATCCACAGTCCTACATCTGACCTAGAATGGCTATTTTTATACTGTCATGTTGTGGTGATCATAGTAGGGCCACAAAGATGCCTGGAGCACCCCTTGGAGGAGGAAAGGCTGAGAGAGCTGGGACCTCTGGAGAAGAGAAGACTGAGGGGGGATCTTATCCCTGTGCACAAATATCTGAGGGAGGGTGTCAAGAGGATGGGGTCGGGTTCTTCTCAGTGGTGCCCAGTGGCAGGACAAGAGGCAATAGGAACAAACTGAAACACAGGAAATTCTACTTGAACACAAGGAAAAACTTCTTTCCTGGGAGGGTGACTGAGCACTGGCACAGATTGCCCATGGATGTTGCGGAGTCTCCAGCCTTGGAGATACTGACAACCTGACAGGACACGGTCCTGGGCAACCTGCTTAGGTGACCCTGCTGGAGCAGGGGGGGTTGGACCAGATGATTTCCAGAGGTCCCTGCCACCCCAAACTGCTCTATGACTTTCTTCCATCAGTGGTTATAGCATACATAAACATGGCAATGTAGATGATGCTATGATATTTTTAACTCCAAACAGTTGATATTAAACCCCCAACTGGGCAAAATCCTCTGGTATCCTGTGGGATCTAGAGGTATTTCATGAGCCCCCCCCCAGTCAGTGCTTTGGCAGTCCCAAGTGCCCTGTTGTTTGGAGGAAAACGAGACAAGCCAAGTCGCTCAGACCGTATCCCTGAACATCTTCTGCAGATGATGCCTGTGAAGTCTCCCATCAGGTGTAACTGCTGAAGATTCATGAGAAAAACTTGCTGTAGTCAAGGCAGGTGGTGCCCTGTGCTTGCACGAGGCTGTATCACTCTGAGCCCGGATAGCCTTCAGGAAGACCGCCCTTTCCAATGGCATGTTGATGGTCACTACTCACATTTTGATCAAAATCTTCTTTTAGTCTCCTTTTTGATCTTTACTGTATTTTTCACCCTCCCTGGGAAATCCACATTAGTGACATGAGGTTGGCCTCCCAAGCTGCTAGTGTTTCCAAGACTTGCTGCATTTTTCCTACCTTCTTCTAGTTCAATTGCTGCTACAAGCCTACTAAAATTGCCCTGCGAAGCTGGTGAGCACTGAGGTAGCTGCACAGCAGGTACTGGATCCTCAGGATAATTTTTGGCAGTTAATTAGTAGCTATGCTACTTGCATTAAAAAAAAAAAAAAAAAAGGAAAGCTTTAATTAGCCCCACAAAGAGACTCCAGGAAAACTAGCCAGCCAGTAGCCTCTCTTTGCATGTGTAAGTGAGCAGCCAGGGGAGAGACTGACAGCGAAACGCAGCGGTACTTGCAATCTCTGTTGCTGTAGGGGGAAAAATTGGTTAGTGGTAGGGAGAAAAGGGGATGGAAAAGTCAAAGCTGACCCTTGTCCCTGTGTCCATACCTCCGTGAGGGAACTTCACGGGTTAGAAGTGAAAGGAGTGAAGTACCACCTCATACCCTTTGCATCTAGATTCTTCCCAATTTACAGTCAGAAGTGACGGTTTCTTTTCCTGGTTCCTTAAATTGGCTCCAAAAGTAGTTTTATGAGTCAGCGTTCTGCACTCCCAGTTAGTGCCTGCTGGTTTCCTGCTTGCTTAATTTTTTTTTTTTTTGCCTAGGATGTAACACTTCATCCTCTCCAATGATCTTTGCTCATTTCAGTCTCCCTCGAAATACTGGCAGTTTTCAGTATTCCTTTTCAATTGCGTGTCTGAACGATGCATGCCTGTTTTGAAGATTTTGCGGGGGGCACTGGGAAGACTCAGTGGAGTTTGACTTTGATGCGAATCTTCCTGCAGCTTGAATTATAAATTCCCTTTTGGCACCATACACACCATTTGCATGGTTAGTATCTTAAATGGCATTTCTTTTTGATACAGACACAGGCGACTTGGTTTGAGCTCAAAATGGAAATGCAGAGCACAACAAGGAACGGATTTCTGATTCTGCAAATCAACCAGCTAGAGACAGAAGTGAAACATATCAGCCGTCTTTCATCATGGGCCCTAATTAAAGTGCAAATACAGAGCAGTGTTCATGACGGAAAATAAGGGAGGCTTCTGACAGCAATTTTAATCGTCTTAAGTGCAGCTTCTGCCTCTTATGTGCTAATGCCAACATCTACTGTAGAAAGGTGTTGTGCTGAGAGGGACTGAAAAAGATGCATTGCCTTGGGAATCCAGATTAGGACACTGCCTTACATCTTACATTTAAAGTATATTATTACTCCATTTTATGGTTTAATGAGTTAATACATTTAATATTTTGAGTTTTAATGTTTTGAGAGTCTCTCCAAGATGCTTTTTGTTTGTCCTAAAGCCTTTAGAGATCCTATGGCCTCAAGCTGAACGAGCCATGTGAAGCCCGAGGCAGGGAGAAGGGTGTAGCATGGATCGAGATCTTGCAAAGGCTGGTTCGAGGGCAGCCAGGGTGCAGGGTCTGCATTTGGGGTCTGCACGAGTAGATAGAAATGCCAAAATACCCCGGGTGCCCAGGGGTTGCTTTGTGCACCTTGTCCTGTTAGTTTACTCAATTTGCAGGAGTTCTTTAGGAAAAAAATACGTGCTGGTCTCCTCCATGGAGGTGCCGTAGGCTGTGACTCTGCAGGGACAGATGCCGAGCCGGGAGCCTTCCTGGACAGACCTAGGGAGGAGTCACATGGGGAAGGAGCAGAGGGGTGAGTTTTGTTAGCGCATGTTTCCAGCGCCTCAAAAATTATTCTGTTCCCTCCAGGCCCATCTCTCCACAGGAGAAAGGATGCCTTGCTTTGATCTGCACCTTCCTATTTTTCTCCTGTTGACATATTTCTTGCCATCCAGCAAGTGAGCCCCAGCCTCCCAGGCCGGACGTCCCTGCTTCCCAAGCAGCCCGGGGAAACCCTGCCCGTGGTGGCAGAGGAAATTTTGGTTTTCCCTTTGCCCCTCCGGGTGGCTGGCTCAGCTTGTAAAATCCTTGTAGATACTTTGCACCTTCCCGTGTCTCTGTTTGAGAGAGAAGTTACTGCATCAAGCTGCACCTCAGATAGACCGCGGTAGTATTTTTACACTGAAAGATGTGTTGTCCCAAGATGCCCCCGACAGCAGATGACTGATGGCCACCGTGCACATTTACCTCCCGCCTGAAGCACCTCTGAGCCGAATCCTCGCAGTCACGCGTTGCAGGCAAAGCTCGCTTCTTTGGAAAGCGGAGCGGAGCCCCAGAGCGGGCAGCAAACCCCAAAGCAGGACGGACGCTTTTCGCCTCTCTCCAAAAATCTTAACCTATTTTGGGGACGGTTGTCAAGAGGATTACAGTTTTTTTACCTGAAATAACACCAGACTGTGTCTGCTCACAAAAGGGCCGCAGTTTTCCACCCGTATTTGTGCCTCGGTCTCTGGGGGCTGCTCGTTGCGATGGGACCTGCCGCTGGCTGCCGGCCGGGGCTGTGGTCTGCCGCAGGTTGCAGGCACGCCGGCGTTACGTGAGCAAACGCAGCCCTGGGGCAGGTCCACGCCGGACCGTTCTGCTTGGGAGGCTGGAAAACATGGTGCACCCCATCTTCTTCAAATCTCAACATTAAAAAAGGCAAAGAAAGATGCCATTTAAAAGTGAAAGGGGTAATGGCTTTGTCTGAATGGTTTCCTCTGTCTGTTCAGCTATTTGCAGGTGCCACCTGTGCTCCATAGCCATGGGATTTGGGTGCCTGACTCTCATATCATGGCATAATCCTTTCTCTTACCTTCATCTCTGTGATGTAGACAAGAAGCTGGTGTTTGCAGGTTGCTGGAAACAAGAAAATTGAGTCATTTGCTCCAAATCGTGCAGCTAGTCAGTAGATCCCACTCAGACACTGGACGCTCCCCACTGCGTGACGGTGCCCATCAGTGGGCGTAAACTGAAGGCAGCAAAGCGCCCGCATACGCTGAGGTGCTTCTGTGGATGAGGGTCTGGGGGGACCTGGTGTTTGAGCGCTGCTGTCACGTCGCGCTTCTGCGTCCCGGCTGAGCGCTTCCCGCTGCGGCGCTGAGCCCCACTCCCCCATGAGCCTTGTTGTGTTATTTAATGCTGATTTCATGCCATAGCGGAGTCAGATTCCACGTGGGAAACAAATTAATGACTTTAATCATGAAAGCCATGGGATGCTGGGATGTTTAGAAGTTCCCAGGCATTATTTTATCAGCTGCGTGGCATTGTTATTTTATTGAACAAACAATTATTGCACAGCCTGGCACAAATCAGTGGTCCTAAAAGATGTGCATCCGTGGTTAAAAGCTGCTGTAGTGGTAGGAAAGCTGCGCAGGAGGCTGGGGAGGCTCCTGCCCGTGGTCAGCATGCAGGGCATCGGTCGGTGCTGTTTATAGGGCTGTCTGCGGAGCTCCACAATGACTCAGAAAGTGCAGTGTTATGCCTGCGGAGTCTGGCAGGGATGCCACGAGCTACACGGAGGGGCTTTCCATCGCCTGTAACGGTCACCAGGAAGGTGAATAGGAGACTGGTGCGGGGGCTGGGATGTTCCTCTGGCATGCGAAGGCATGCGGTGTTTGAAACCTCTGAATAGCAGCCTGCACGTGGAGCGGCCCTTTGCCATTAAAGATCTGACCGGAGCCATGCTTTGACAGAACAAAATGCATGAAATTAGGGTTGTCTCCTACTTCTCTTTCTGGTTTGGATGTCAGTTTCTTCTCGCACACTTTTCCGGCATAATTTATATGTGCACGTGAATTAATGGTGGCTATAGCATGGGAAAATGTAGGTCTCCATGTGGAGGTCTGTATGCAGACCTTCCTTGGAGGTGGAAGAGCTGCTGCATGGACTGCAGGGCTGGTGACCTGCGCCTAGGGCTGGGTAGGGGGAACTGGATGGAGAAATCTCATTCTGCAGCCTACAGTCCTGCCTGCAAAGGAACAAGCAGTTTTGGCATTTTGTGCTCCAACCAGTTTTGAAAATTGCAAACAGGTTTGTATAGCTCGCAGCAGAGCAATGCCAGCGAAGAGCCAGCTGAGCCTCACAGGCCAGCAGAGCCGTTCGGGGGCTTTGGACCCAGGGAGCTGGGCTGGCTGCAGCAGGAGCTATTTGGGAAGAGCTTGCCAAAAGCTAAAAACTCACCAAAACTAAAAGCACAGCTTGGTCATCAGCACGAGCTGCTTGGAGTTATTGACGATCGCAAATGCATTGTTAAGCGGCGCTCAGGAAGAATATTTGGAGAGGAAAGTCACGGTGCGTGATACCTAAGGAGCGTCCGTGAGCTAAGGTTGCTCTGCAGAAGGCAATGTTTGCACTAGCAGAAAACATATTCAGCTACCTTAGCGCAGCAAGGTGGGTGTTCAGCCCATTTCAGAGATAAAAATGCAGCAGCTTGCTTTGGAGTGTATTATTTACTGTTTTATTATTTATTACTTCTGGGTTCTGGGATTTTCAGTTTCTGAGTTTGCAAAGGATCTCATCTTGAAGATTGCATCCTCAATCTTCTATCCTTAGAGCTGCACAAATATATTTACTCCTTATTTATACAGGTTTTCATTATCTCGAGAAATCTGTCAAAATTATTTAGCTATGAAAAGCACAAGCCAGCATAGCTACATTCAGAAGAAGGATGCGCTTATGGCACTAATTAGATCATACCAACATGCAACGTATGTCTTTTCTCTGTCTGCTCCAGCACGCATTTTTCTAATCATTTGCTATTAACGCCGAGAGACAGCAGCCAGCGTCAGGGCCGGGTGGTGCGTCAGGCACTGCGGACCTGGAGGTGGATGAGGTCTCTGCTGTACAGCCTGCAGCTCCCTGGCTGCCAGCCCTTGAAGCAGAAACCAGTCAGAAAATATTTAAGGATTTTGTGTCCAGATCTAGCCCGTAGCGCAGGCCAAGCTGCAAAGTGGTGAATCAACAATAGCCTTAAAAGTAAAATTAAAACTCTCTTTCTCCCGGCGTTTATTCATGACACCTACTTGTGACCCCTCGTCTCTTCAGCGTGAGGAAAGACGTCAGCCTTGTAGCTAATGACTCAGCGTCATTTTTTGATATTATTCTGCCTTTTTTTTTTTTTTCTCTCCCTTTTGCCACTCGCTGTGTATTGTGCAGCCTGGCCTTGGGTCCTTTTTCTTAGATAAGCCCAGCCTGGAGTGTAACAAAATCGCCGAATGCGCGTAGCGGCTTTTGGCCGGCACGCCGTGTGACTGGTGGGGGGCCCACGTGTCCTGGTACCGGGCAGCAAGAGACACGGGACCGCGCTGCCGCAAGCAGCAACTCCTACGCTTTCCCACGTCCGCAGACCAACCTTTTCCCCCTTCGGCACCGGGCTCGGAGCCCGGAGGCTCCCGCGCAGCTCGGCGGCTGGCGTTCGGGGGCACGGATGCTCTCAGGATGTGGCTTTCCATGGACTGAGCCGGGAGCGGCTCAGAAACCATCCGAGCCATCAGAAAGAGTTTCCTTTATGCTGGGTCACAGCTCGTTTTATCTTAAATAGCAGCATGTTCGTGTTTTGCGGCGTTCTGTTTGCCGCAGTGGGGCATACATTAAAGAGAGGCTGGATCCAAAAGGCGAGGTGCCGATTCACACACAAAAGAGAGAGCTGCGAGCTCACGTCCGCTGCCAGTCTCGGCCCCGTGGCGGTGGCACGCAGTCCCAGTTCGAGGGACGGCACAACCGGGCCAGAAAAGGGAGGAAGAAAATGCTGGGCCAAAAAGGGGGGGAAGAAAATGCCAGGCCATATGTTGTAAAATATGGATAAATATTTACAATCTGCTGTTTATCTTAAACAGACTTCAGTTGTTTCTCCTGAAAAAAAAAAAAACAACCCGAGTGCCTGGTATTTTCTTTTCCTGCTGTTATCCCTTATGCACTAACAAACAGCCATTATATCCTCCCTCAGCCTTCATCTTTTTGAGCTAACTAAGGCAACGTTTCTCGTCTCCTTGTGCAAGTTTCTCCTCCTAGCTTTTGGTGACCGCCGTTTTGGGGAGAGGCTCGCTCATCTCAGGCTAGGCGCGAGACATCGAGGCAGCCTCGAGGAGCTTTCAAAGAAACTGGCCAAGCTGGTGAACGCATGAGGTAGGTTCTCCAAAAAATACCTTCAAGGAGAGATTAAAGAAGATATGCTGAGAGGGCATGGTCACTGAGGCCAAGATTTTAAGGTGATAGCTGTGGTTGTGCTGCCCAACGTCCTGTTCGCCATCGCACCCCGACCTCTCCCTCCTCTCAGCCTCTTCCCAGCCAACTGTGTTGCTGTTGTTTTTTTTTTCCTGAAATTATTTTTCCAGTTTGTACTCTCTTAATTTAGGTAACAAATAACAAAAAACATAAATAGAAATCCAAGCCGGGTCTTGATCATCCATCCAAGGTTATCTCCTTTCAATGGGTGAAACACCACCACGTGGAGCTGGTGGCCCAAATTTCCACCGTTTTTAATTCGACCACAATTCCCCTGCTAAATGTGAGCTCTTGTAAAGTCAAACAGAGAAAGTTAAATAAGTAAGCTGCTTTCTAAATGTCAGCTTATATATTCCCACAGTGAAGACATTAGTCCATTTGATTATCTGCATAACCGTTACAAAGAAGAGCCATCTGCATTGCTGCTGTGCGAGTCTGACATTCAAAGGTTAAAGAGCTCTTTTAGGTTGTACTTCTGCTTAATTCTCACTGAGTAAAATAATTTATGCTAAATTGTGTTGCAGAAACTTGGATAATTTTGTGAGAGCTCATTCTGCAGCGCCTTTCACAGGAGGCTTTTCCGTCTGATAAGGTAAGGGATTTTCTTAATTCAGTCATCGAACCGCTTCACAAAACCTTGTCAGTCTGTCACGAGGCCTGCCTTTAGCATATTGCAAAATGAAATGAAGTGCTTGCACTTATTCTTCTGAGACTTAAAGGAGAGGTTTTATTGGCATCAGAAGCATGACTGTATATGGGAATCATGTCATGAATTTTCATCCGTTTTTGGATTCTTATGTTCTCTTTCCTGGATTCATCGCTTCACATTTGGAGCTATAAATGTATCGTTTCGGAAAAGAAAATGCAGCTAAAACCCAGAGCAAGCGTGTGCTTGGCATAGGTCTCCAAAGTGTCTGTCTGTGCAGAATCTGCTGCTTTTCACTGAAGCAACAGGACGGTGTCCCCATTTTCTACAGCACCCACCGAGCACTTTGGAAATCTGATCTCCTTTCTTCTGAAAATCTGATGGAGCACTGGAAAAATGTGGCTATGAATGATTTTGCAAAAAATTGTCCTAGGCAGCCTTATTGGACTTCTGAAATCATGTGAAAACATCAGTTGACTAGAAACTAACTGTAACCCTAGGAGAAGAATTAATTCATCTGTTTTCTTCAGGAAAAACAATTGCTATAAATCTTTCAAAACTTACGAGGAGTCAGCAGTAAAACCTTCCCTGGAGCTGTCAGCTGCGACTGCAGATCTGGCTGTAATATTGCAAAATCAATCACTTCTCTTCACTGGGGCCAGCGCGCGGGAGGAGGGCACCTCTGCTCCAGCATCTGCAAATTCAAAGTGTGCTGCTGATGCTCAGCCTTTACTTTCTTGTCTTGCTGAACACTTTGAGTGATACGGCATCTGCCAGGGTTGGTAGCTATGAATAGATATGAGGGAGAGTTTTTTCTTTTTCATTTAAAATATGCCAGTTTTTTATTGCTGGAGACACACGATGCGCCTGGCGAAGATGCTCGAAGGGGAGGTGTGGTGGGGCTGCGCGGTTGCCGCAGGACGTCACCTCCCACCTCTGTGCTCGGCCAAGGGGAGGATTTCTGCAACGCGGGATGGGCAGCATCGCTGGGGCGAGGGACCTGGCCCTGGGGAGCCTTTTCCATCCATGGGAAACCACTGAATCGGGCAACACCTTCCCCATGCAAGTTGCCACCTCAGTTCATAAAATGATGTTATATCGGGGGCCGTGGGCCAGCTTCTCAGAGGACACTGATTTTCTTGAGTTTCTTTCCTGCTGAAAAAAGACATTCTTTCCTTTCGCAGGAAAATGTCAGTTCCAAAAGAAAAAAGTCTTTGTTGTTATCTACAGTCAATTTTCCCTTTAAAATCTAGTTTGCAGTCTTCACAAGCTTTCCAGGCAGGGATTTCATTTACTCTTTTTCAAAGACTGGCATGAAGGTACAATGCTAGCACAATGATACGAATTATCATCTTTTCTTTTTCTTTAAAAGTCCTAAAGAACATTACAATCCAAAATGCAAAGTGGTTTTGAATTGGTTTGAAACTTTTTTTGAATTGGTTTCAACCTTTTTTTGGAGGAAACGTATTTTTCATGAGGCTTGTCTTGTCACGTGAATTTTATCAGCTCTCCAAATGGGAAAGTTTCGCCGAACAGAAAGATCATGTAAGTAACAACTGAGGTGGGAGTAATTCCTTCGCCCAAGGAGATCTCGTCCTTGTAGCTCTTGAAGATGACCTCACGGGTTGTTCTCCCTGCTTCGCAGCTCATGGCTTCCCGCTTGTTGACAGATGTTGGACATCTGGAGCTGTCTGGCCTCTAAACCTTACCTAAAATCCATCCCCCCTCAGCCAGGAGAAAGGGAATTGCAGCTCGTCTTTCAGGCACTTTTGAGATCATCACTTTACTCCTCCAAGTTTTTGCTCCAGGTCCTTGAAAATAGGTCGTGCTGTGAGTGGCCAAACTAACGAATTCCGGTTTCCCCTCAGTTTGGTGTCTTTGCCCCACGAGTGCCCTGAGGGGGGCCCCGACTTAGGTCCTTCTCTTTTCTCCAACGGATGCATTTCTGCTTTTATTCTCATTTATTGCATCTTCAATTTTCCTAAAACTCATGCTTTAGGACCACTGCTCCTGTGTTGTCTGGCGTAAACTGATGGAGAAGCCCCAGAGCTCCTTCCCAGGCGTCTGTCTGGGACAGACGGACAGACAGGCAGACAGGCAGCATTGCACAGGCCGGATTTCCTCGAGGAGCCAGTTTTCACGTGCAGCAAAGCCGGAGTCAGTTTCTTGGGTCGTCTTCCCTTTCCTTCTCTCTTCTTTGCGGTTTTCTTGACACCTAAGAGAAGGTACCAGCTTAGAGAGCACTACTGCCGCGTCAAATTTGGAACAAAACCGGCAAATAAATCCAAAAACTATTAGGAAAAGCCTGATGGGCAGATGGACAGACAGTGCGATTGCATAAGCCTCATTTCAAACCAGGCTGAGAATGACAGATTCTGGAAACGTTTCCCATGCAGATTTAGTTACCACATGGCTAAATCTTGCGACTCATAAGCATCGCAAGTGAATGCTCATAGCGGCAGCTATCAATCAAACGTACCAGCTCCCCACGGAGGGAGAGGATGTGAGATGCTTGAAGCAAATAAGACACTTGAGGCTAAGCTAGAATTTCATTTCTTGCAGCGCAGCAGGAGTTCGCTAACAATTAGTTAGCAGTGTTAGTGGACTGGTTACAGGTGCAACCTTGGCAGTTGTTATGGCTTCATCCTGCTCAGCAGAGCGGGGTCCAAGGACCGCTCTGCCTTGCTCAGTAAGCGCCAGGGGACTTGTCGCACCTGCCTGGATGGAGACCAGGGCGCCGCGCTCGGCTGGAGCGGCTCTTGGTTTGCAAAACGGGCCGGTGCGAAGGGAGGCGGCTGCTGCCTCCCAGGCACCCCGCGGCACGCGAGCACTTGGCCCTCTCCGAGCCCGGGCGCTGCGATGGCCTTTGTAGCGCGTGTGTTGAAGTGATTAACAGAGAAACGTGGGGGGGGTTCTGTTTGTCTCCATATCTGCTATTTTGTTTAAAAAAAGGGTTTAATTATGCCGATGGCGGCTGGGCACGCCGTTGCGGGAGGAGGAGGAGGAGGTGATAAGAGCTGCACTTCAAAGGCTGGCTGGGCTCTGGCGGTGCTGGGTGACTCCTGCGAGGTCCGCTTCGTCGTGCAGCTGTTTAATTACAACAGCATAATGACATTGGAAATGCGCCCGCTGGCTCCGCCGGGCTGTCTTCATAACAAGCCCGGCCGCTCTGTAACACGGTCGTTACGAGGGGCCCACGCCAAAAATGCGGAGCTGGTTCTCCTGGGAATTTGGGGTTGTTTGGAGTGAAAACAGAGCTGGGATCTAAGCATGGCAGCTGGACCTTTCTTCTGCAGGTGGACCGGGCACCGGCTTTGGGTGGAGCAGGTAGACGTGTGGCCATGTGCAGCCGGTGGCTTATGCCGGTCGCTGGGTAGACCTTGGGGGTGGCGGGACTGTTCATCGTTTGCTTAAAAAACAGGCTTACGTACGATGAGTGATTTCTTGGCAGGAAGGACAAGGATTGACTAGGCCACGGAGACCAAGCTTCTGCTGCTGCTAGAAGTAGCAAAACGCCCAGTTTTGCTCCACGGGTGCAGGGTGCTCTGAGGGCACGCGCGGTGGGACAGGACAGGAGCGCTGCTCCTCGTTTCCAACGAAGAGCTTTCCCTTGGCGGGAGCTGTTACTAAATGACCCAAACTTTGCGGAAACTGGGAGGCAATGCCCGTCCTGCGCGACGCAACGCGGCTGCGGGCGCCCGCGCCACAGCGCCGTTCAGAGCCTGCAAACGGAAATAAAAAGCCTCTGAAAAAACCGTAAGTAATTCCTCATGCTCCTTTCCAGGATGTTTTAAAAAACGGAAAGCCCCCCCCCCGCCCTGTCTGTGGTTAACGGAGGTCCTTAGAGCAAAGAGGGCACTGAATATTTTACGAGCAGCGTCATTTTGCAGCAGCTCGTGAATTCCCGATTCGTATTTCACAGTAGGTGGGAAAAAAAAAAAAAAAAGAGAGAGAAAAATTCATTTTCGCCTGGGCCGCGGTGTGTCCTCTGGTCTCTCACGGCACAGCCTGCGCTCGGACCGGCCGCCTTGTGCCCCGCGGTTTTGCTCTGCCCTGCCGGGCTGGAAGAAGAAATACAGTCATGAAGGAAATTTCTTTCACAGCATGAGAAAAATGGAGCTGGAGTTTGGCTACTTCAGACGCAGGGTCTATCATCTGCTCTAATTACGTAGAAGTGCCCACCTGCGAGCTTGCCGGAGCCTCCTGTTTTGTTATTACGAGGCTGGCTCCACATCGCTTCCCCCTCTGCTTCGCTAAGTGGCTGCAAAACAAATTACAGCCAACATCCTCTCATCAGGGTGACGCTGCGTAACTTCGCAGCCCGCTTCGGTTTGGGCCCGCTAACGCCTTCGCCGAAGCGGCGCTGGCGGAGCCCTGGAGGAGCGTCACGGAAGGACGCCAGCCCTTGGGGACCTCATTTGCTGGCTCGTCAGCCATCCGGCACCCGCGATGTGGGCTCGAAGGAAAGTGGCGTAATCGCCTCCTGCTACCGTGGCCGCCGAGGCTGTAGAAACAGGTTTGGTGTATTCACATCGCGGGGAAACGTGCGCGTGGCTGCGTACGAGGGCGCTGCTGGGCATACGACGCTGCCGTACCCGCTTTACCTCCCTCGCCTGCTGCGCCGCGGCCGGCGAGACTTGCAAACTTAATTCAGCGCCAGGGTTCACCTACCGATGCTCAGCAAGACGTGATCAATTAAAACTGCCCAGGGAACCGGATAGGGGCAGGCAGCCCCCCCCCCCCCCCAGGGCTTTTACGTCGCCCTTTCGCCAAAACCGCGGCGTCTCCGAGGAACGTGCTGGTTTCGGTGGCTCAGCCAAGAAACGGTCACCAGCTCTTGCTGCCAGCGGTGTGCGCCCCGCTGCTCCCTCCCGGCGGCGGCCCCCCGCTCCGCGCCAGCCTGGCCCGAGGAGGCGCTGCGTCTCCGCGGGGTTCCTCATCCCGGCTGCCATGTGGCTTTACCATGTCCCACCTCTTCTGTGTGATTGCATTGGGTTTTTTTTTTTTTTGGAAAAGGCTGGGCATAAAGTAGTTGTGCTGCTGCCTGTGCCGCTCTGCGCTGTCGCAGGTAATATAACAGCATCCCATAACGTGGGTGTTACTCGCATCCCGGCTCTGCTTCTCACTTTCCTATTATTTTCATTTTGTGGTTATTTTTGCACGTGCAGTGAAGTAAATCGAGGTGTTATCATCTCTTTAATAGCTGGGCCTTGCAGCATTTTTAGCTGCAATGTTTGGGCTTCGTACTGTTGTGAATAATACCCAGAGGGTAAAAATCAATGTTCTTGGAAACAGCAGCGAAGGAGGAATCTAAAAATGCAACCGGACACGCAGGCACATACCCGTGCGCTCCCTCTTGAAGTTAGCTAAGAAAAACGTCCAGGGAAAGGTAAAAATCAGTTACGGAAAATGCACTCAGCTGCAAAAGCGTACTGGGCCCAGCTGGAAGCTAGCAGGGCCGTTCACGCTTCCCGTACTCCTGCATCCCTCTTAGAACTTTTAATTGCTAAAAATCCACTTTCGATTTGTTTGCAAGGCAGCGTGCCTGGACCCGAAAATACTCCAGCTTTACGTGTCTGTGGGACCGTTGTTCCACAGTTAAGCCTCTACAACAAGTTATGGGAGCACTTCTTCCTCGGGTCAGCGCAGGGGTAGCTGAGGTCACGGCAGTGGGCCGGGCTAGCCAGAATGACCGTTTTGGGGGGGTGAGGGATGGCCGTGCTCTCTGCTGCTCTGTCTTACTGGTACGACAGAAACCTCCGCATCCTCGTAGCAGCAGCAACATCTCAAATTCGTATCTCTCTGTGCTCGGTCTGGGCTAGGCATTTCCATGTCTGAGCACACACTTGCTTTTCTGGTTCATCGTCATATTTCTAAGTTGTGCTTACGGTCTCAGGAAAAGGAGAGCAATTTCCGTTTAAGCCCATCAAGTCCTGGGGTTTCTTTTTTTATTACTGATCTACCCAACCCACCAGTCGGTTGAGAAGAATCAGTTTAACCATAATCGGCCTTGAGCAGCACCAAAAACTTACTGACCGGGGTGGTGGCGTCATGAACGATATTTCGTTTCTGGTCGCACCTCTGTTCTTTGTGGTTTCGTTTGTCTTTGGCTGATCTCTGCCTCTTGCCCGCACTTTTCCAGCCCGTTTCTGCGCTCTCGGCAGGTTTGCCAGCAGAACGTCCGGCGCCGGTGCCGGGGCGGTTTTGACGCGGAGATGCCGTCAGTTTTTAAAGGGAAATTAGGTGTCCCAGCTGCTCTTGTGGCTTAGCAAAGCTCAGGATCACACGCACCACCACAAATACGCTCATAACCATGCCTCCCCTCTTTACGTTAGCACGTGCACCCCACCAGAGAGACCCAAAGGGATTAGAAAAGCGACGGAAACATTCGTCTAGACAAGCAAATAGAGCCGGTCCCGGAGGCCAGCTGGCAGATTTTGTGCGCGGCTGCAAAAACGCCCTTTCGGCTGCCAGAGCCTGGCAGCCCCGCGCACCGGGTTTGCTTATTCGTACGGCGGCTCAGCGAGGCGCCCCCAAAAACGTCGGTCCCTTTGTCGCAGTTAAGGGCGGCGGAAAGACAAAGAGGTCTCCGGAGATGGGCGGTGGTTCGTGGCGGGGCGGCGGTGCCCTGGGCGGCAGGTTTTTCCCACTTTTTTCCCACTTTTCCCCCCCCAACCCCGCGCAGAAGAAGCCGCCCCCCCCCCTTCTGCAGGAAGAGCCTAACCTGAGGCCGCCAAACCTGATCATCCCCGTTTGCCGGGCTCCGTTAGTTGGGTAGGTTAAGTGACTTGCATGGGCAGTAACTGCCATGGGCCGTTTCTGTCCGGGCTCCGGTTTCGGGCAGGTGCCGAGCGGGGGGGAGTCGCATCCCCTCTGGGGCCTTCAGCAACCTGGGCTGATTCAGGAAAAAAAGCAAAAAAAAAAAAAAAAAAAAACCCAAAACCAAGCAAACCAACCCTCCCAAAGGGCGAAGGAGAGAAAAGCTTGGACGCTGCACAGCTCCCGGCCCTTCGTGTCAGCAAAAATTGTCTGTCTCTCCGGGCCTTTAGCTCCCAGCAGTATAAACATTTTCTACAGGAAACGGCAGGAGGAGGGCTGAAGAAAGCATTTTGGGGGGAGGAAAAAAACAAAACAAAACCAAACCAAAACCGTAACAGAGCTGAGAAGGAAGGGTGTCATCGCCACCGAGGAGGGGCTGCGCGTGGCGGGGAGGGTGACCCCGGCTCCGGCAGCCCCTCCGAGCACCCTTGGCCCTGCTCACACCCTGCAGCCCTTGAAACAGCGCGCTGCCAAGGGCGCAGGGGGAAAACAAGGCTGGGGCCGGGGCCGCCGAGCATAAACCACGCTAATTTTGCAGAGCTGGGTTTGAGCTGTAGGTTGGCGGCGTAGCGATGCCCAAACTAACCGCCGGGGCGCAAAGGCGGCGGCGGCGGGCTGGACGCGGCGGCCGGCCGGTCGGAGAGGTGCTCGCAAGCTGCGAATGCGACGGGCCAGCACCAGAAACGCCAGCCGTCACAGACCCGCGGTGAGCCACGTGGGCCTGTCGGCAATCACTGCCGAACAGCGAACAGCATGGGAAAAGAAAGATGTTGCAGGAAAACTTAAGACTTTTAAATCATGTTTAGTACCTCAGTGCCAGCGTGGGGAGGTTAAGCACTCTTGCCAAGTTAAGCTTTTTAATAGCCTAGTAAAACGTTTCTCTCTCAATTGCTTGTTTAAATCCAGCGTGGAGGGACAGCAACTGCAAATCCTCCGCAGCTGACGCTCGGTTGGTACTCGGTGAGCTCATTAGTCCCCTTGGTGAGCTGGGGTTCAGAGGCAAAAAGCCACCGGCAGGGCATAACTAGCGGATTTGGACCTTGAAAAAAGATGGGGCTCAAAGGCAGCCGCAGCGATGGCATGGGCAACGTGGGAGCCTGAGCCTGCAGCCTGCGTGGTGGCGGCGGTGGGTGCCGGTGAAGGTGTGGCCATCTGCTGCGTGTCCCCGGCGTGCCTGCTGGGACGTGTGTCCTGCTCATGGTGCCTTGTTCTCCTGCCGTTGGTGACGCTGCCCGGAGTCACGGCTCCCTGTGCCTGCAGGTCCCTTTTCTGTTGCTCTGTCGGCTCTGCGAGCGGCTCTCGGGACAGGACCAGCAGGTATAAAGTCTTACCCCTCCCCGTAGGAAGTGCAGCCCTCTGCTCGTGGGGCTCGTGCCCCTGCACTTTGCTATAGCTACCGTGGGTCTTGGGGCAAAGACTCTACTTATACCCCTGCTGCTCCGTATCAACCATATCCAAACAAAAAAGAAATCATATATGATTGCCCAAGCGGGAAGGGTGGGCTGTGACCGCCGCTAACGGCGGTGGGAACGCAGGCGTGCGAACGGAGGGAAACGACCGCTGCCTTCGCCGAGGTTGTCGGCGGTGCGTTAGCCACGCTTGCGACCCGTGCAAGAAGCAGGGCGTCCCCCGCGTGGGTGGGCGCACCAGGGGGCCGGGGCTGCGACGTGTCGGCTGCTCGGCCGTGAGCCGGCGGCCGGCTCTGCCGACCCACGCGGGGCCGGGGCGCCTGTGACCGCCGCGTCCCTCTTGCAGCGAGGGAGCGGTGCGAGCAGATGATGATTTGGGAGAAGGGGCTGGCAGCGAGGGCTGAGCATCTCAGCACGCTGTTCAGGACTCATCCCTGTCGGTGGCACACGCGGGGACAAAACTGCAGGCAGCTCGGCTTCAGCTGGGAGGGTGTTTCTTGGTGCGGGGCAGACAGCACAGCTGGGGCAGACCGGGCGCATGGTCGCCCTAGATCAGGCTGGATGCTACAAGTTCAGGAAAAGCTCCCCCTCGAGTCTCAGGGCTGATTTCACAGAGCTGATTTTGCCCCTTGGTGCAATCCCGTTTGAGCAGCTGGGGACCAGGGCTATCGCGCTGTCTCCCGCTGCGGCTCCCCATCCTGCCCTGCAGCACATGCAGAGGCAAGCGCGGGAAAGCGCGTCTTCGAGGACTCTGGTCTGGGGAGGAAGCAGCCGCCCGTGAATCACTGCAGCTCTCGCCTCCCGAGGGGCCGCCGCACCGCTCGGGCGCCTGCCCCCGCAGGACAACCGGCTGTTTCCCCGTGGCTGGAGCACGTTTCGCATCGATATTTGTGTGCTCTGCAGTTCTCAAGGTCAGGGGTCTGGGGCTGGTCAGCGGAAACGGAGAGGGCTGGAAAACAGGAGCGGAGGAAACCCAGTAGAGAGGCACAACAGGATTAGCGGAGCGAGGAATCTGACCCTTTCTGATCTGGATGATAAGAATTCTTCTCTGTTTTTCATCTTTAAAAAGAAACAACGTTTTTCCTTGTTTTTGTCTATATTTGGTGTAATCAGATCACTCACACCACTGAAGCTTATTTCCTGCTGTTGAGTACATTGAAGCTATGACTTTGAATATTTATTTTTCCATGGTCCTCTCTGTTTCTAATTACATGGCGCTGATGTTACGCGACTATGTGGAGGCCGGTCCACCTTTAATACCTGCCAAATGCTAGCTCTATTATATGCATTAGTATCCCAACACATTTTCAGATATTTCCTGCTATTTATCTTTTTATTTCTGAACTTAGCCCTTTTGGATGCATGGCAAGGTTGTTTTCTGATGGCATCGTAGGCCGGAAGGGCAGGCAAACAGACAGCATCTAGGTATGCGAGGGTGTTTAAAAGTAACATCTACTAGTAGTGACTGATGAAATCCTGTGCAGTGTGTATGTGTGTGAGGTTTGTGTGTGTGTGTGTGTGTGTGTTTTTTTTTTTTTTTTTAATGGAAGTCGGTCAGAGTTTTGCCGCAGGAGAGACGATGGAGATCGATGGTGCAGAAAAAAATCTGTCTGCTCACACATAAATAGTCTATGTGGCGCTGGTAGCGCTGCTCTCGCAACAGCTGCTTAGCTCTTTCGCCTATAAATCTCAACTTTTTTTTTTTTTTTTCGCCAGACATTGAAATTTTCCATGTGTGGGAGGTCTCTCATAAACTGATTTTATGTGGAAAATTGTAACAAAACCATTTTCTAAAAAAATGATTGGGGTGGGATGTAATGTGAGCTGTATTAAAACCCCAGGCGCTTGCTGTCCTGCCCCCAAGGCCAGCCCGGGGGCCGCGGGGTCCGGAGGAGCTCGCAGCGTCGTGCCGAGGCGCTTGCAGGTGCTGGGTGCTTGCGCAGCTCCCCGGGGAAGCATGCCTAAGTACATGAAATCCAGGCCTAAATACGGACAATTCCAGGATTCAGACCAGTCTGTTTTCAAGCAGTTTGGGCTCTTTCCATTTTCAAAACAAAGAGGAATGCAATTGGCTGTTTTATAGAAGATTCGGGGTTGGGTGGGGGGACGGACAGCTGGTTTACCAGGACTCCCAATGGGCTCCCCAGCTGGCGAGTCTGCCCAGCGCGACATAGCTGCAGCGTTAAATGAGTCAGGCGCTGCCAAAACACAGAGAAGCGCTAATCCACGGCTTTAAAAAAAGCTCTGTTTGGTTCTAATCAGCGTAACTTTAATTACCTATGTGGACGATAACATAGACTGTTTCCTGGCTCTGCTACCTATATTACACCTGGCCTCTTCAGCTGTGAACCATATAGAATTAGGAAAGAATCATCATTTTTCTGAAGACTGACAACAAACACAGTCAATGTACTTCAGCTATTTTTTTCCATGTGACTTTAAGAATCAACAATCATATGGTAAACACGCCATTTAAATTAAAAACTTTGTATTTCTATACCATACAGATACACAAATATATACAAAATGCACTTATTCCTGTCCCAATCTTAACATATATTCAGCTGCAGAATCCATTTGCCCCATGAAACTTAATTTAGAGATAACCCTCTTTTGCCCAGCCCTCCATATACTATATTCTTCGCTTCTCTGTTACTGCCTATGTTGGTAAAATCCAATACTCAATTTAAAATGTCTTTGCCCAGTTATTGACTTATTTTTTGCTCAAGTCCTTACCCTGGCACCTTATGTGAAATAAGAAATTTCACCTGAGCTGATTTGGGGCACCCGTGGCACTTTGGGTACCTACTGGGATGACCACTGTGGGCCTTACCTGAAGCTGCCAGTGCCTGTGTGTGTCAAAAAATTCTCTTTAAATGTATGAGGCACGCTAGAGCTATTCTGTGAGTTATCAGAAACTTGGGTTTCCGGTTTTGCCAAGTTTAACATATGCCAGCGTCACGGGAAGGAATCCCTTGACTCCACCGTCTCTGCAATTAAGCAGAGAACGCTGCAATTTACACAAGCGCTTTGGCAGGTTTCCTCGGAACCCAATTGTGCAATGAATGGCTTAGCCTGCAAAAACAGGCCTTGTTTTCCCATCTTTTGGCTAATGATAATCTGTATCTCATGCTGTATAACTACACGTGTAACGGCCAGCATGCTTTAAAAGGAAGGAAAAATAACAAGTCAGCATGATCCTATTAGCTTTGATTTGTTTGTGGTTCTTACATGTAATCAGAACGTTTTTGTTGTGTCAGCCTGGTTTAAAGAATGTGCTGTCACATAAATGTGCAACTCTGAAAAATAGGTGGGGATGTATTTTGCAATATAATTGTTAGTCATGGCGTTCTTTGCTTAACTAAGCACAGCAAAGAAAACAGGCAAGAGTTTTCAAATATTTGCAGCTTTACAATAAAAAAATTTTACTTTAAAATACAGTATTATAATCACTGTTAAAAAAAAAAAAAAAAAAAGCACTAGCGATCATTTGGATATCCAGTAAACAAAGAACATGGCTGCCCCTCAGATGAGGGGGCACAACTTCAGGTGTTTTAAGTTACTTCCACTGAAGTATATAAAGCTCAATATACCTAGGTAAAGGAGTTAGCCTTGGCATTGCAGCCAGCTACACATACTGCTCCCTTGCTTTTCCTAGTTTTGAAACAGGAAAAATGAAACAAATCAACAAGGCAGAGATTGCCCAAGCGGCTGTTCAAGCACAACATCCTCCCATCTCCCTTGGCCATACTTCACCAACAGCTGTTTGAGCATAATTGAAAAACGACAAATGAAACCCCAAGGCTTTTGACAACATTTAGCTCCCCTTCTGTACTCTTCATTTAGATTTAGGAGGCACAGGTGAGTTTCACGAGACTGTTAACGCATCGGTTTACGCTTTGGCAACTTTCTGAGTAATTTGCCTCAAGGGGTTTGCCAGCAAAAACAATGCTGAAAAAAATCAAAAATTCATCACGAAGTTAACACTAATGTCACCAAATTTTTCACCGTAACTATCTGTGAATCCATTTCTGGGTTTGTGTGTTTACACACAGTGAAGTGTGTGGCCACTCTCCATGGCCATTTCAAAAGAGGTGGCTGCCTTCTAACAGCCTTCAAGTGAATTCATTAATGCACTGGAACCTGAGAGTAAATAGTCTAATTAATCACACAAGGAACATACTACCACTTTGATAGGGCATACTGTACTTGAAACGGATATGCACGAACTATTAACTACAACTGGAGGCTCACAAATACCACTGTCTGGTAGTAGAAAACTAACCCAATCTCTGTTGATATTATATGAATGGAAGAAGTAGCTTCTAGGATTTGGAATGACTTGCCTTTCAGTGCAGGACGAACCAGCCACTTGCTTAGAGTATTAGGATTAAACAAATAATTCTGGAAGTCAAATAGGAGAAGACCCATAAGATATGCTATGATCCAAGTGACAACACCTATATGGATTTAATGGGGTTCCTTTTGCTGGCAATGATAAAGCACATCTTACTGCTTCCTTTTAAGTCGTTTTACCTAGACGCTGGCAATGAGGTTTGTCCCTACCTCCTTAAACGTGAATTATACATAAATCTAGCTAACAAGTCTGTCATTTGTTACGCTCCAGTTTAGTCTGTGGTTATAGTACAACAAAGTACTAGATTAGATAAATCAACAGAAATAAGATCTTGCTCTTTCAAATATGTAAGCCTGTTTTTAAACCAAAACAATTAAAAGTAAGCACTTCATATTTATATAAATAGCTTCATGCAAATTAACCAAAGTAGCTGGTACTTTTAGTCACAAAATGCTCTAGCAGAATTTGTACAAACATGATTAAACACTCAGATTCATCTGCCCTACATTTTTACTGGTCAAAGGGTTCAGTTCTCTTCCACTGGACTTTCAGTGATGTCATGTTGAACAGCTTTCATTTCTAGTAATGGAGGCAAAACTGCAAGTCAAATGATTCCCCGGGCTGCTTTCAATAACAATTTAAGAAAAACACTAGTAAACTAGCCACACTCTGTCAAACAGAGTACAAAATCTTTATTCACCAATAAGTTAAAAGTGTTCTCATAAATAGATGTTCTAGTCTTTTGTACGCTGCACTGAGTATAAAGCTAAGCTTCATTTACTCCTCAGACTCTGATCCTTCTTCATCTTGACTGATTTGGAAGTAGCGTAGTTCATACGTCTCCTTGTCAGATGCGACCACACGAAGCCAGTCACGAAGATTGTTCTTCTTGAGATACTTCTTAGTGAGGTATTTTAGATACCTTAAAAACATTAATCGTATATTGGAACTTTGTCATGGTACCTTTAACGATTCTTACTGTTGTCTGCCTTCCATCCAAGACACGGCTCTGGCAGTGCCACAAACAGCACAACTTTCAGATGCTGAATTTTTCAAGAGGTTGCTCCATTTGACACAAATTACATCCAGAAATCAAAAATTATTATCTATTACAGATAATATATCTAAATTTTCATTCTTGGTGTATGAGAATAATTTATTATATGATACTATTGGATGACACAGCACAATGCTAATAACTCAAAAGCACTGAAAGTTAACTCTAAGCCTTGGTCTAACTCAATAGATATTAGTACAGCTGTACCACCAAAACGAAGGGGGGAAAAAGAACTGTACCTCTGCTCTAATCAACATATTGATCTACTGCATGCCCTAACACACTCAACAATTTAAGGCTACATATGACTTCATGCATTCCTTTAGCATATACACATAGAGCATAGACATAACATTGTAATACAACCACTAAAATAATAAAACAACCGCCTGTGATATGAATGCAGTTATGCTTTTTAAAAGCATATCTTAGCTCAATGCACTTTAACAAGCTATATCAAGAATCTAGGTATTACTACGTCTGTATTAAAAGGAGCACTGATTTGCAATCTAAAGAGTTAACATTTTTAATAGTTAATATTGATAAACTCTGTCTGCATCGTGTTTGTCATTAATATTTATAGGTGTTAGTAAGACTAATACTTGCTCTGAAAAAGTGTGTCATGTTCAAAATATTGCTGTTCAAAATCCACTACCACAAAGACAACAAAAGGAAACCTATGCCGACCTTTTAGAAAATTGCTTCTCAGATGTCACTGTGATCTTGTTCTTGAAACGTTCAATGTGAACAGTGCTCCCCAAGTTTCCAGTTTTTCCGTTGACCTTAACCTTCTCCTTTAGGAACTGTTCCTGTTTCAACATTAGAGCAGAAATACAACACTAGGGAATGGTACCCTAGGTATGCGCTAGGGAAGGGACCCTAGCCATATAGCACGCATTAAAATTCAGTTTATTGAGACCTGAAAGTAAGTATTTGCAAAGAAGTAAGGTATTACAACGTGCAATTAAAAAATGCCCTTGCGTTAGCACATGACTGAATTTAACACAGTTCTGTTCATGGATATGCACAGATCTTTTCCACGAATGAAATTTAAATCCAAGCAGCTTTTAAAAAACGACTGAAAAGCTGAAGAACGCGTGCTGATTTTGCAAATTTAGAAGGTAACGTGCAGCTGTGGTTCAGGTTTTGCACGTGCTAACGCTCTGATTACAACACGCACCACCAAAGGCACGAACAAAACCCCCGCTTACGAAATTCCCGGAGTCAAAGATTCCATCTTCAACAGGATGGGTCAGGTCAAGGCAAAATTTCCAAGTTGATTTTTTAGATTTTCTGTCCTTTTGCTGGGGGGAAAGAAGAAAGGGGGGAGAATAAAACAAACGGCGGCTGTCAGCGGTATGCTCTTCCCCGCTCCCTGCGGGCCCCGGCCCGGCCCCACCGCCGCAGGCCGCGCGGGGGACACGAGGGCCGCCGGGTGGGACGGGGCGGGGGTGGCCGGTCCCACCCGCCGGTTGCCGGGACCCCGCCCGCACCCCCCCCCCCCCGGCAGCACACTCACCGGCGCCATGTTACCCCCAGCGCTGCGGCGGAAAGGAAGGCCCAGGCCGCACGGCACGCTTTTATAGCTGCGCCCGTGATGTCACCGCGCACGCGCCGTCACTGCGCGCGCGCCGCGGGGAGGGGCCTAAGCGCGCCTGCGCGCCGAGCCGGGGCGCTGCAGCGGCTCCTGGCGGGGGCGGGGGCAGCGGCCTCGCCCTCTTCCCCCCCCCCCCCCCCCCCCAACCTTTCCCCGCGGAGAAACAGACAGGAGCCACGCTGGGTCGCATCACTGAGTCACCTTTATTTTTCTCAAATTTTATTTCTTTTTGACAGGAACGTAAGCACTTTCTCTTTCCGCATACAAATTCTATGACAAGCTCTCCTAGCTGTAAAGTGTTTCTCATCCGGAAAGTACAGAGGTATTTGCTAACAGTAACAAAGGAAGAAAATACTTAAGAGAATGGACCTAAAGTCTAACTCCTTTTTTCCTTACTGTAACTAAAGAGGCAAAGTTCATCTGATAAAACCCTTCATCAGCTTCACCTAAATGCAAAAGATTCTCCACGTAACCTTAAACATCACTCAACTTTTCACAACACTGAGATTTTTATTATTTATGTGTGAAACAGACATGTATCGCTTTCAAGTGACTGTTTTTAATGGTGTTAAAAACATACTTTAAAACACACAGACCCTCCCAGCTGGCAACCCCCCAGGCCTACCGTTGACTTACAGATCACAGTTCGCAGAGTTGTTTTTGCTCTGATCACTTAAGTCACTCATCACTGTCACTTCTTTCCCCCAACCTTTTCCGAGCTACACTGAATAGTGGTTATGTTTACAATACAACAAAAGATGACCCAAAACAGGGGGTTTCGGTGACAGGGCGATACGTAGCAAACATTAGGATCAACTGCTAAGTCCACAAATAGAGTTACTCTCAGATGCCAAACACTTTAGGGCTAGACTGCAGATGTTAAAGCGACTTTTGCCGTTCTCAGTGAGCCCTGCTGAACGCTCCATCCCGCGCCCAGCACGACGCCTTCAAGATCTATGCCTTCCGTAAAATCTCAGTGTGTAATCGAGATGCTCAAAACATCCTCAACAAGTTTCCCCCCCCGCCCCGAAGTTTACTTCTACTGTAACAAACTACATTCTAATTACTCAACCAAAAAAACTGGGATTTATTGACTTTTGAATTCTGTAAGACTGACCTGCAGTAACCATAAGTTTGAACTGTCAACAAATTGACTTCCTTAGATTATGTAAAATTACCTGTATTGTGAAACTACAGACTGTGCACCATTTCAGGTACGTTATGGATTAGAAAAACCTGCAAGAGGCTTGAGAGCAGTTACATTAAGATAATGAAATTCAGCTAACTTCTTTAAAAAAAGAAAAGGAAAAAAAAAAACAGCCCTGAGAACATGGCTCAACTAGCAAGAGTCTAGTTGAAAAACCACCTTTATAAGCAAAAATTAGAAGAATCTATTGAAATCTTGAAATATTATTTGCCAACATTTGAGGCAGGAAACACTGCAGTCTTCCTAATTCTGTAAAGTAGTAAGAGAAACTCACCAAATTAGAGCCATAAAAAAATGCGTTATTAGAAGTGGAAATACTTTTCTTAACCTCCTAGTTTTCACAGCCTTTCTATGAAGCAATTGCATGAGCTACTAGAAGTTTGTAGTTATCAGTTTTGACACAGCTTAAAGTGTTAAGATAGTGCTACAAAACAAGTACATGGATAAGGTTTGTTTTAATGTAAAGCTTTGAGAGTAGAATTTCCCTAAACATTTGATAGAGCTCTTAAAAAATATGCAATTATATGGACTACTGATCACAAACAAAAGTTTGCTGCAAATGATCTTGACAGTAAACTGAAACATCTCTGAAAAAAAAATGGCTCAAGCATTTGTTCTAACTTAGAAGCAACTTCTTACTGAAACTTGGAGATTATGCTTAAGACTCATGCTAAACCACAGGTTTATGCATTACCTATGGGAAACTTCATGCATGATGCCACAATGCTCTGCACTTCCACAGCATTTGAAGTGCTTCACAAAAGACAAGTATATAATCAGAACAAACCTATATTGAAGTACTGAACCATCTCAATCTTGCAGAACTGAAGGCAGTAACAGAAGGACATCTTTAAGCCCCAAGGAGGGCTCTTCCAACAAGCTGGAGGTCATAAAACATGTATCTTTAGATTGCTGTAGCACGCGAAAACACCAGGCAGACCAGGACCCTGCTGTAGAAACCGAACCAAAAAAACAGCTCTTGTCCCAAAGAACTTAGTCTAAGTACATGCTTAGCTTGTGGGCCAGTGGCATCCAACACCTGACCTCCAACACACGTTCTAGAGGACAGACAGGCACCTAAAAGTGGACTAAAGCACTCTTAGAACAAACCCAAGTCTTACCATTTTCAAACATTTTTAGAAGTATTTTTAATACTAGTGATAACATCTAGAACTTGCATCAGTTTGATATAGCAGCCTAAGACTTCCCATTGGACATCACTAACACCATTATTAATGGTTTCAGTCATCTCCAAAACCAAAAAGACTCTCTCTCAGATATCAGTGTGATGGAGAGGCAGAAAGGAGCACAGTGCAGATCAGCTTAAACTAAGCACGCGCTCCAAGGCTATTTTGAACGCATTTCAATCTCTTGCATCTACAGCCCTTTTTAAGAGCAGTTTCGTCATTTCGGTCAAGATGCTATTTATAGAGTTCACCTACAATGCTTACTGTGCTAGGCAAGAGCATGTGGCAGTATCCTACTCTTGCCAGGTTTCACAGGTAACTGTGCTTTATTACCAAAGTATATTTATTGCTGTCTTTACCTTCATCGTGCTCCTCTCCCTGTCACGAGAAGTCTATGGAAAATACATGTTTTTGCCACCTGTATTAGGCCTCCAAGATTTGCTAAGCCCTAACACAGCATGTACAAGGGCGTATCAGGAGAGTTGCTGTGAGCCCTTTGGGAATTAGAGAATACATACCATTAAGCTCAAAACATTTTAAGTAGTTAAGGGCAGCATGAAGTCTGACTCTCACTGCCAACAAAGTATGAATTGTGCACGCTGTCCAGGGCAGCATGCCAAGCGTTTACAAGCTGTCCTCAATTAGCCAATAGCTACTGACGCTTAAGGCAAGTTTATGAAACAATTTACTAACTGCAAAGAGAGGTTTGAGCCGCGGGCTAACAAGTTCCTCCCTTATTAAGGGACACTAAGTATTAGAATTCAAGTGGAACACCATAAACAGGAGTAGGCTAGTTATCCTTCTGCGACTAGTTCTGTAAAGCTTTTTGTTTGCCTGTTAAGCTGCTAACAAGTTAGAGGCATGCATGTGCGTTTTAATGACTGGAAGAACTCCTGTGGATAGGAGCTAGCTTTCTAAACTATGTAGCAATTTACTTTTGTAATTAAGTCATGTATTGTCTGTCAAGTCTATATTTTGAAAATAATATAGTTTTGCTTTACTTTTTAAAAAGAATCACATGCATTTAGTTTAGGCTCAATGCTACAATCTGTCCCACTTTTTGAAAAACACATGGCCCTTGCGCTACAAAAATATGGTCTGAACCTGAAGATTAAAACCTAAAGCTGGAAGCACTGCAACAGATTCCCATGGAGTTTGTCACCATTTTATAGTTTAAGATAAATATAATAGAGGAAAGCAATTGAACTGCATTTTTCTGTTTTTATTTTTCAAGTCTGACAAAGGCCTCGAGTGAAAGTCTATAGCTTTAACATCCATCTCACCTTTGTGCCCCCTTAACCTATCTATATCATATCTACCCAATATTCCAATTGCCTGCCTAAACCAAAGGTAGGCTTTGACACCATTTTAACGTTACAATAAGCCAACATATCGGCAAAAGAGTACAGAGGTAATACAGTTAAGTTGCACATGGCCACGGGGGCTTTGTCAAGCCAGCTGGCATTTTTGATCACTTGAGTTTCTTGGTCTAAAACTTGTGATTGGCACCTACAGTTCTGCAAGAGTCCCAATCCACAAAATACTTAAGCTTAAAAAAAAAAAATGCTACTTTTATTGTCAGTTCTATCTAAACATGTCAAGAAAAATACTATTTGTGCTCTAGGTCACTTTATAATCCTAGATACCTACTAGCTTATCTAAAAGCCCCTGAATACTGTATTTTGTCTGTTCATACAGACAAACACTGTTTTGCTCAAGCAAATAAAAATATATCCACTAGTAACACCTGATTGGTTTCTCAGATCCATAGCTGAAACCCACAGGAATGTTAAAATAGTTACAATTAAGGAATTAAAATCTCAGTGATTTTGAAAACTGCCAGTTAGCCTGCAACACTAATCCAGAATCCAGCACTGCTTTTTAACAATTCGAAAAAGAAATGAGGTTGCTTGTGAAGGCCAGAGCTTTGGTGACAATCAGAATCAAATTTAAAGATCTGTGATTTGTCCAGACCTGAGCAGTTGCCCGAGCCTGGTGATCCTCTTTATTTGCAAGGCTTTATGGCTACAGCACATTCTTCATTCATTGCACTTATGACAGATATCTGGAAGAAAAGACAGACAGGTGAGGTACAACACGTGCCAGAGGAAGAACGCAGAGAAGTTACAGACTTTCGATCTACCTCCTATTGGAGGGGAAGGGAAGGCTGAAGCTGGTGATTCGCTCTTTATGTGACTCAAGTACTTGCCCTTCGGCTGCCTTCTGTTTGCCAAATTGCCTTAGCTGGCAGCTAGAGGTTTGTACAACAGTGGAAGGCAAACAAGCTCCTACAACAGAGCCATACCAGTAACTGGTACAGCCTACTACAGGCTTTAGCCTACACACCTACTTGTGGAAAAGTTTGCTAGCATAGCAAATTATACTACTGTAACTTTATAGTCATATCAACACATACTTTCATCAAAGTCAGCCCTACAGCTTTTGACAATTACCACAGTTTTTCCTTCTGAACAAGTTAGATCTTTACATTGCAAGATCTCGCCACATGAAGACTTCTTCTCAGCTTCAAACTGTTTCTGTAGCTGAAGTTACAATGCAAAGCTCTACACTTGGTCCTGGTTAAGTAAGCCTGGACGTTCCAATCCACACTGTACCGATCCTACACTGTATCTACAGCACCATTAAGATCTATCTAGACTTTTGAGAGACACCTGTATGGCCTGTCACCTGAGCCTGGCTTAGGTACTATATATAAAGTGCTCCAATACAGTAGATCTTCTGCATCTCAAAGGACGAATTCTCACACTTCTAACCCTCTTTTCATAAAGATATATAAATGGTAAATATCAGAATAAAAGAGTTCTTAGTAGAATCAAGTGGAATTAACTGTAGTTATTCTCATCTGCTTTCTATGCTTACCTGCACATCTTCACTGGCATTGAATTTTCCTTCTATTTCTTTACCAAGATCACCTTCTGGCAACTTTAGATCCTCACGAACTTCACCGCTTTCTGTCAGCAGGGAGAGATACCCATCCTGAATACCAATCAGCTACAAAGAGAAGTTCATTGTTAGGAAGCTTAACATTAGTAGTCATTAGTAGGCAGTCACCAAAGAAAAGCAGAAGGCACTGTGACCTCTACCTGTTACATTAATTATTTAGTGCTGCATTTGTAACAGTTAAGAAATTAATTTAAGTCCATTTTAAACAACAGTTTCAGAGTGCTGAGAGTTACAGGCAACTATGGCAAGAGCCACCCTACTACTCAAGAATCACTGAATCCCATTAGTTACTTGAGATCAACTGCAGCCAGCTTCCGCACATGGAGCGGAAAGCACCTGTAAGTTAGAACCGGCATCAGATGCAGCTTAAGACTGTCGCGTCAATTCACATACCCTAGGGTAAAGGGTGCAATTTAAATGATATTATATGCTTAGGTTCAAATTTACTTGAAGAGAGATCTTGGTTATCCTTTGGGTAATAGTAAGTTACAGGAGTTCTTTAGAATCTGGAAAGAGGCTGACCCTGCTGTAACTCAAAGAAAAGAGAAGTGATCTTACAAGATGAGCTAGAAGAAATGTTGCTCCGAACATGACCTCTTATGCCATTCACCTGTCATTTCTAAAGGCTGCTAACTACAGCACAAAGTTTGCAGTAGGATAAGCAGGAGCTCTCTATCAGTGAACTGCAGCCGATTTAACAATTCAGTTAACGCTACTGGTTCAGCAGTGTCATGCGTAGATGGGCAAGTTCACTGAGCCATCAACTCCTCAACTTCTCACCACAGCACTTTATTAGTTGACAGGCAGTTTCGGGGTGAAGATAGTTTACTTGTGCTATGAGGAATTTAAAGCTTCTTCGTCACTGTGA
This sequence comes from Struthio camelus, assembly GCF_040807025.1. Classification (NCBI taxonomy): domain Eukaryota; kingdom Metazoa; phylum Chordata; class Aves; order Struthioniformes; family Struthionidae; genus Struthio; species Struthio camelus. The sequence continues at coordinate 27,783,104 of NC_090950.1, read as the reverse complement.
GCTTCCACATACTATTAACTCACTTGATAATCATTCCTCTTGATGTTTGGAACATCCATATTATGAGTTGATGGGCAAATATCTTCATATTTTTTACCAGTGAAGATATCAATACCAACCAAGTGGACCTACAAGAAAGACAGAAAAAATCAGTAGTTATTGTTGGCCCTAGAGAAGCAAGATACCACTGCTGTCAGTATTGCTGGTTCCATGTAGTTGTATCAGAGATCGCATGCAGCCTACCCAACTCTGCCTGGCCCCTTTGCTTGTGGTATGAAAACAGTTTAAGCCTTCAGAGGAGGCCTCTCAGACACATGCTTGCACAGCCTACTAGAGAAACATTGCAGGAGAAGGAAGATCAGCCTAAGCTCTTCTTCCATAGCCAGTTTCACAATAAAAAAAAGATAAAGCTCAGCTAAGTATGTGGCTACTGAAAGAACATTTACTTCAAATTCTAGCTCTTCTAGGAGATAGAACAGCATCAGTGACAATGTGAAAGTTAAGGAGAAAAGACCCGGCACAGAGAGTAAAGCAACTCCCACCTCCCTTTATGCTAGCAGCAGCTGTCCATTGCAGCTAGCACTTGGATTACCAGTTTACAGCCTACTCTTATTGTGTTCTTTCACTCTCACAACTGTTTCAGTGTTTAAGAAAACTGAGTAAAACGTGCCATAAAAATAAAATAAAATAATTTAAAAAAAAGCACCCAACTCTGCACTGAGGGAGGGAGAAAAGAAGAAATTTTACCATACAAGTAATTTAGGCATACAGGATTGGTATACCCTAGGCCCGACAAATTCAAAGTACTGGTTTAACACATATCATACAAGGCTGTGGAAACGTAAGAATCTAATTAGTCCACGCTTGTAACAGATCTGTCTGCTCTTAAACTCTAATGTACCCACCCTAAAGCCTTGCTGAGTGAATTAAGGGGAAAGTCTAAACTTGATCCAAGCTCTGGACAGTTGCATAAACCAACTGCTTAGGCAGCAGGACTGCAGCCCCAGACAGCAGCCTAAGAATGTCCCTGCTGGGACACAGGAGGGGGAAGGCAGTCCACACTCAGCGCAGAGAGAAGGAAAGAAGGAGAAGGCAAGCAAGCAAAACAGGGCCAGACCAGGCCCACAGAGATATGATTATCCACTGAATTTCTCCTCTCAATTATGTAACAGAGGATGGGCATTTCTGGTGAGCGTTGGAGTCTAGTACAACACTGGAAGTCTGCTAGCACGAGCAGACTCAGAAGTGCTCTGGTGGGGAGGGAGAGCACAACCCCAACCACACCCTAGCGATTTCATCGGCCCCTTCCTTCCAGAATTTACTCTAGCCCTGCTACAAAGCCACGTTTTGCCCCATCATGCCTTTAAGCAAGTGTGTGTGTGCGTGTGTGTGTGTGGGGGGGAACTAAATCAAAACCAAACTGCCCCCATTCCTTTCTCCTTTATATTACTGGAAACCCTCGAGGTGGCTCCCGACCGAGGGAGCAGCGCTGTGAGAAGAGCGACGGCAGGACACGGGGCAGCCTGCCAGGTGAAACGCTGCCCTCGGCCCCGGCGGGGGCAGCGGTACCGCTCGGCGGGGCGGGGGCCGGGGCCGGCGGAGCCCGGCCGGTGTCTCACCTTGGCGTGGCCGTGCTTGCCCGTCTTGGAAGTGGACATCTCGACGATCTTGCAGGGGCGCCCCTTGAGCACCACGAAGCCGTTCTTCCGCAGCGCCGAGCACTGCATGGGGTAGGTGAAGGAAGCGCCGGCATCGCCCGTGGTGAAGTCCAGCTCGTCGGCCATGGCCGCGGCGGGGGCTGCGCGTAACGGAGAGAGCGTCGGCCCGGGCAGGGCAGGGCAGGGCCGGGGCCCGGCGGGGGAAGATTGGGAAAGCGGGGGGAGCCGCCACCGCTCCGCTGAGCGCCATGGCGGCGCCGCCGCACGTGCCCGCCGCCGCCGCCGCCCCCCGGCCCGGCCCGGCCCGGCCCGGCCCCTCAGCGCCGCGGCCCAACCGCCCTCCCGCCCGCCCAACCGCCTGCGCGCGCGCCGCCCCGGCCGTTGAGCCGTTGGGCCGCGGCCGTTCCTTACCTGGAGAGAGCGGGACCGGGGCGGGGGGGGAAGGGGGGGCGGCAGGAAGGAGGGGGAGGGGGGAGAGCGCGGCCCTGCGCACACGCGCCCGACCACTGCGGCGGCCGGCGAGAAGGGGCGGCGGGCACCGGGGGAGCGCGCGCACGCCGCCCCGCCCCGCTCTTCCGCCGCGCGCCCGCGCTCATTGGCTGCTCCCCGCGGGGGGCGGTGCCCGCCCGTCCCGCCTCCTCCTCTCACCCCTTCCCCCCGCCCTCCCAGTTTCACCGCCCCGGCGCTTCCCGCGCTCGCCCGTCCCGCCACCCCCCTCCCCTCCCGTCTCTACGGAGCGCGGTTGGGCTCACACTGCCCGCACACCAATCACGTGCCGCTGCCCGCCATTGCTACCGAGGCAAACCCTTCCCGACACCCCCCCGCCCCCCCGCTGCCCGCCTCAGGCGCGCGGAGCAGGGCGCGCCGTGGCCGCTAGGCGGCGCCGTGGCGCTCGCCGCACTGCGCGGCACCCGCTCCCCGCCCCCGCCGCGGGTGTGAGGCCGCGGGGGCTCCGCCCTGTGGCCCCCCCCTCGCCCCCCCGAAACAACACACAAAAACACACACGCAAACACAAACACACACACAGGTGTTCCCCTGGCTGCTGCTTGGGCTGGCCGGCATCTCCCTGCGCCGGGGCGTCCCGTCCCGCCACGCACCCGCCATCTCCCCACACGCCCTCGCCGCGGCCAAGATGGCGCCCAGGCCTGGCTGCCGCCGCCCCAACGGTCCGGTTCTGCCCCGCCGCCACACAGGCCGGCAGAGGTGACGCCTGCCCGGTGCTGGCGGTGGCTCGGGGTGAAACGGGAGCCGTTTGGGCGACGCTGGCAATCCCCGCCACGGCATCTCCGCTCTCGTCCTTAGAAGCAGCGGGCAGCCCTCAGGGTTTTGTAAGGGTGATAACAGTGGCGTTATCATGGCTGAGGCCGAGGGATCCTCAGGCTTGTTTTTCTCCACTATTTCTTTCGCACTGAAAAGCCACGGGCGTGCAATGCCGATGCAGGACAGGCAGCCGCGGGCGCGCCCGGCTGCTTTCCGGCGTGCTGGCAGTTCCAGCAAAGAGCAGGTTTCTGGCTGTGCGTTGCCTTGCGTTTTTTGAAAAGCCGGGGTGCTCCGCCGGGTGCAGGGCCTGCCTCGACAGCCCGTAGGGGCGCGCGCGCTTGTTTTGGCCTCTCTGTTTCTATCAGTTGGTGCCGTGGCTTTTCTGGCAGCACGTTTCTGCTGGCGGGCAGTCAGATAGCTTTTCAAAAGACGAAAGTCGGTTTTAAACAAATCAGCTGTTTCCAAAGTCTGGCGTGGTAAGACTTCTTTCACAAAACATGTTTAACTGTCCCCGCAAAGGTCATTTTTCAGCCTAACATTTCTCCTTTGCTGTCAGAAAATAATCAGGAAGGAGCATTTTGCAAGCGCCGGGTGATCAGTCAGTCAGAAGGACATTAAACTGTCTGGAAGCAATGATGAAAGCTTGCTTTAATTAATTAAAATAAGACTCAGATGTCTCTACATAAGGTGTCCTACCCACAATCAGCAATGTTCCTGGCAAGGCCTTCGTTGGCCTTGGGCATCAATCCTGCTTTCCTGTCCGGGGGGAAGACGTTCCCGAATGCAGTGATGAGTTTTACCTCCTCTGTCCCAGTGGGACTGCAAAGGGAATCAGTTGGAACTTCATATTTTTAAATGGTTCATTGGTGGTTCCTGTAGGATCTTTTGTCTCACTCACATTGGTGTGTGATATGTTTCCACGTGGTCCAGCCCATGATTACATGGATCCCACTCAATATTTGCGCTGCGTGTACCCGAGGGGGTAGGTTTGGCTTTCGTTTACGCTGGGCCTCCTTTATAAATGCTCCAGCATGCCAAGATGGAGACTGCCTTCCGCTGGAAGCTTTGTGGCAGATGCTGCCTCATCCACGTTGCCCTGAGGAACTGCCCATTTTTCTCCTTCTGTCTCTGTTGATAAGCAGAGTCTGGGTCATTTTGTTAAGTGTTTTTACACGTGCGCTGCGCGTTTGTTTACCTGCCAGTGTATGACTAGCTGAACGTGCTCTGGGGCATTTTATCCTGTGATAAAATGCTTTGTGAGAGAGTTACCAACTGTTCTGACCCTGAACCGGAGCGGACTAATGAGCACTAATGATATTTTCTTTTCTCGAGTGGCAGTTTATAGATTTGGTTGATTTTTGCAATTAACACATTCCTTTTGGATGACTTGAGAGTTCTGTACAAAAATCAAATCTCTTTGCTGAGGTAGAACTGTAGATAATGTGTTTTTCTGAGACACATAAAACAAATATTCCAAGGCAACTTTTATCAGAGATTCAATAAAAAATTGTAAATCAGCTTCATCAGTCACAGCTTGCAGGCATCATTCCTTTGTATGGATCAACAGTTGTTTTCCAAAATGTGTTTCATAAAATGCGATTGTGCCACTTTTCTACACAACAATAGCAATTCGATTTCAAAGCATGTTTGCAAATACCGTTGCCCTTCCTACCTAAATGTATTTCCTTTCCTTCTGTTCATGGGTGCTCTGAATGTTACACGGCCGGCTCACACACATTTCTTTTCTTTCTGGGAGACTCAGTATGCTACCAAGCTTTGGCTCTCCTGTGGAAGTTCTTTATATAAATTGGATTGCAAAAATGACCAGGGGCTAGAGAGCAGCTTTTGGAAGTTGTATCCCTAACTCAGTTATGTTCCGGATAAATTTCTGATGCCCTAAAACACCTTGTCAAAGCCTAGCCTTGGCAGTATGAATCTGAGCCAGCTTGGGGGTAAACATACGCCCTTGCTTCCAGGGTCTGGGAGCCCCCAGGACGGCAAGAGGTTGCTGGAGGAAAGCCGTGCAGGCTGGCTGGGAGAGGGACAGTCACAGAGCGTCGCCGAGCAAGTTAACCCACCCTTGCGCCCCTCAGCGCTAGGTAAGCTGCTCAGTAAAGTAAAGAGAAGGTGCCTTTGGCAGGGCTTGGGTCACAAGATTAGAAATAACCCGTCATGGGCAAAGCAACGTAAACACAACCCTGTTCTGACTTTAGCAAGGGGCTGTTTTAATCGCTGACCTCTCTTACCTTGAGATCTCGCAGATATGTCCTGATCGCTGGGGCCGAGGGTTCACTGAACAGCCCCGGTTTCTGGGCACAGCCTTGAGTTGTGCACATGTAAGAGGCAGGGGACCGATGATCTACCCCTGCATGGGATGACTGCTGTGCTTGGTGGACCCTCTGAGATCCCCCCACAATCTCTCTGTGTAGCGTGAGCCAGACTAAAGAGCCTGTGCTGTGACCTTGCCGCAGGCATCCCGCTCTGCTCCAGGCACTGCTTTAATCCTGCCGTCCATGCTTCTCATGAAGAACTGATGCAGTGGCCGTGACTCATCCCACGTTTGCATCAGCTTCGGGAGCTGCATTCCCCGGATCCTGGGTAGTTCCTACGATTATTCGGGGCTGCATGTCCAGGGATGCTGAAAACCTCCTCCAGTGCTGCCTCTGCCTGTTGCGCAGTCGCCCTTGCTTCTTCTGTGGTCTCCACAGTGGCCCAGCTGGACACGCATGATCCAGATCAGGATCTGCGCTCCCAGTGGATTACCCAGAGCGCACGCTGGAGTTAATGGAAGGGGTGCGACAGTGCCAGGGAGGCTGAGCTGGTTGAAAACACCATCAAGATGGAAAACCCAGAGCAACTCTGGTTGTTCCCTCCTTCCCGAGGCTGCGATGGTGATAGAGCAGTGGTCCCTGGCCCGTGGCCTCCGAGGCCCTGATGCCTTTCAACACTGTGAGCGCTGCTCTCTCCCTGTGCAGAGTACGGGGCGGGGGGGGGGGGGCAAGATACTGCCAACGTGCCTGATCTGTATTTATATCTACATCCAGTAAAACTGAAGGAGCACTGATCTACAGCCAGGATTTGTTGCTACCCGGCCGCCTCCTGGGGAGGAGGTTCCTCCCCTATCAGCAGAGTTATTCAGGCTATGCCTCTGGGTAAAATTTGTCAGCATTGCTCTAGGATTTAGGGAGGCATCTGAGCATAGGCTCAGTTGCCTTAAATTAAACCTCGTGCTTAGGTGCATTGCTGACCCAGGCCTGATGTCCTGATGCCTCGTAATTCCTCAGCTCCCGTTGACTGCAATGAAATACAAGGACATTCAGCCTCAGAAAATGCCCCACACCTCAAAGAGGTGGTCCTCGAATATATAACTTCATATATGTAAGGGATTATATATGCTTGAGTATAACTTGGTTCAGCTTCATCCTCATCAGCTCTCTGCCTTAGCAGATGGAGGTTACCTCTCCTCACGGAAATGATGAAAAACAAGTTGAAGTGAGGCAGAAAAATCTATGATAAATTAGTATGGAAATCATTAATGGAGCCAAATGTCCCGAGTTTATTGGATTAAGGAAGTCAAACTAATTTTAAAATTACGCTTAGAAAGTGGGGAAGTGGATGTTGTTAGCCGTTCGTCTGACACAACAGAAAAGTCCTAATGGCAATCATCTCAGCACATTAGGAAAACACCACCAAAGCTCTTGCTGACAAGATGCTTTCTCAGGGATTATTAATTATATTGCATTATTAGCTAACCACACTATGGCAAGATGTTTTGCATGCTACCTAAAGTGCAATGACCATTTAGCTAATAAGCATGTCTTGGTCTTCTGAATTTTCTTAATGATTAGCAACTTAGTAAAACTATAACACCGAGAGATAAAAATAATGATTGAACAGGCTATATCTCAAGAACAAGTTTTACCTGGAACTTGGATGTGGTGAGGGCAGATAAAGTGTAGCAGTCCTAATTGCTAGCCTGTTGTGACAAGAGGAAAATAAACACGCTTGCAGATTTGACCGACTCCTATGACCCTTTCCTGCAGCGATCACCATACAAGGTAAAACCACGCTTGCGACAGTCTCGCCCAGCCTCTGAGATAAACCTTCTGCAGCAGCCCTGGTGCGGACGGGAAGAGCCGAAGTGCTTAGCAGCGATGAGCCCTGCACAGCCTTTCCCGTGCTGCAGCCTGCACCACCGCAAGCGTTAGCAAAACCGAATTGAAACCCCTCCCAGGATCAGCAGAGCCTCATCCCCAGGGGGATTTAGAGACAGATGAAATGATAATAGTAAAACGCATGAAGGACTGTTGTCTGATTGTGGCCGAAGAAGCCCAGAGAGGATCTCCCCTGGGAGGTCCCGCTCAGCCCAGAAAGAGAAGACCTGCTTCGCTTGGCCACCGTGGCAGCCGAGGAGTCCAAGAAGCAAGACCTGAAACTCAACACCACCCACTCACATGGTACATCACCATAGCCCACAGGATTCACAAGGTGCTGGCAGCAGACCGTAGAAAAGCAGACGGGATGCAAAAAAAAAAAAAAAAAAGAAAAGGCGCAAAATTTATTGACGTTTGAGGTCTGTTAGCTCTGAGGCTCCTGTTTCAAACTACATGGTCTTAACTATAGCTCAGCCAAAAGCTTCCCAGAGGTGTGGGGTAAAATAAGGAGGGAAAGTCTGGTTGAACATACACATGGCTTTCATCTGATAACTGCTTTTAGAGAATCATTTTAGTTTTAACTGCCTCTAGACCCTAGGTAGATGTTATGTGAAGTTCAGGAATATTTCTATTGGTACATGGCTTTTGTTAAACTAATGTATGTGCTACATTGCAATAATTGAATCAGGCTTTTTATTGTTATTCATGTAGTAATACTCAGGAAAAGCCAGACTGGCTGGATCAGAGTGTTACTAAATGAATGACCCCTCACCGCTGAGTTATTAATTCTGAGTCTAACCCATCCTGACAGTGTCATTGACTGATACCCCTCAGGCATTAGGACAAAGCTCAGCGGAAATTTAGTGAAGACTTTTTGGACATCCTTTCCCATGTTAAACAATCTGTATCAAAGTGTGACGGAGAATTCACTTAGAATGGAGTTTGGTGGGGGGAATTCTTGAAATTAGGACTGGTTAAACATTTTCACTTAAATTATTTTTATAGGAAAAAGTTATTCTGATGAAACTATTTTTCTTCTTTAATTCTCTTGACCTTTCTTTAAAATATTCAATTAACTTGCACGTATGCCACAGAGAGGCACTGACTTGCTCCCTTGTCCTCCAGCAATGGGGGTGACCGTAATCTCTTCCTCCTCCTCCTCCTCCTCCTCCTCCTCCTCCTCCCCCCTGTCCAGCTGCTTCTCCCCTCTCCAGCACCGCGGCTCTCCTGCTGACCTGTGCCTCATACCCCACCGGCCATTCTGGAGCTTTTGCTCGTCTTTTTTCCGCCCTGGTTCAGGACTCCCCCTGTGAGTCCGGAGGCCTGCTCTGCTCCAAGGCCGGTGGAAAGCTCTGTAAAGCACACAAAAGAGCTCAGTATTTTTGCACAGGGAAGAACGAAGAGCATCCTCTCTTGCTTGCCATCTCGCGTGGCCTGGCACGCTGTGCCATCATGCAGCATCGCTTCAGCCTGTTGTCTGCTTAGAAGGCTTTGATTTCATTTTAAATGCTGGCTGGGTCAGAAGGGCCAAGTGGGGACATCAGGGGAAGGTGCCCGTGGGGCCCTCCGCACCCCTCCGCACCCTGCCTCTGCTGTCCCATCCACCGCTTCCTGGAGGGAACCTCGTCCGGCTCTGCCCCTGGAGCAGGGCCAAAACTGCTTCAAATCCCATCTGCAGGGGTAGAGGGAGAGTCCAAAGCCTCAGCTGTGCCAGCTTTGCAGTTACGCAAGCTGCACATCCTGTGCACCGCACTCACTGCTGCCTGATTTCTCCCTGCCTCTTTGCTGTGTGTCCGTGTGGGACAGATTTCTCCCCGAATATGCCTCCTGCCTCCCATTCCCAGCGAGGCACCAGGACCGACACCCTGGAGCGGTCTGGGGGCAGGCTGACGCTGTAGAGCTGTTAGCTCTGAGGAGGATGGATCCAGGAGCATGGGCTCAAGGGACAGGCGAGCACCTGCTATAAGCAAGCCAGCACCCCGCTGCCAAGGCATGGGAGGAAACGGAGCAGGAGGAGCACAGGGATGTGGGGATGGCGCTAGGTCAGCCTGGTTTTAAGCTTAAAGCATTAAACTGGACTAGCATGCATGCGCGCAGGTGCGTGTTCAGAGAACGCATTGTCCCGGACAGGCGGGTTTTACAGATGGATGGTGGGAACTGCTGGGGTTAGAAGTAGCTACACCTCCAGGGAGGGTTCATCCTGGCTCGGGGAGCCAGCTCCAACCAGCTCCAGGGCTATCTGGCCCCAGGATGGCTGACTCCCAGCCCTGCAGCCTCACCTCTGCACCATGCATTTCAAAAGGATTTAGCTGAGAGCCTGCATAGCAAATGCCATCTATGGAGCAAACATATCCTACCAGGAAGATACCTCTCATCTGGAGCTGGACATACGTCTGAGATGTATAGGGGGAAAAATCAGCAGCACAAGCCAACACATGACATAGATTTTGTTCATTGTCACTTTTATGTAACAGACGTAGATGACGTCGCTGAAAGCAAGAACCCATCTCTCTCTTTTTTCCTTTTTTACATTCAGAAAGTCCATTATAATATTTAACTGCCTGCAGTAGGCACCATGAAGAGCTTCTGAGTTTGCCATCTCAGCTAGTCACTTCTGGGGAGACCTGTTCGCTGTAAATGGACTCGGGCAGTTCGACCCAGAGCCTGCACCCCGGCTCTGCTACTCTCCTTTGTACACTGCAGCCCACGGTCCTGGTTTTTACATACTCTCCATGTACAGTTTCAGCTCCAGGTTCCCTGTCTTGTGTAGCTCATGACAGCTATTGACCCAGTTCTTCTCTAGCAAAATCCAGCTGTCGCTTCAGGAAAGCCTTTGGTGCAGTCTCATTACTTCAGTGCACACAGTGGGGCCAAATGCATCCTCCTTGACCCATCTGTTCTGATGCTTTTCGTTATGTTTGATCCTCTGTTACGGTATTGTTACTGCTCCACCTAGTCGTTATGAGCTGCCAGGGACTGAGCAAAGCTAGCGTTCCTCACTAAATAAATAATGGGTTTCTGCCCTGAGAAAGTTGCTAGAAAGTATCCTGGTATCACAACAAAGAACATGCGATCTTAAAAGCTCAAGCAAATAGCAGGGTCTTATAATGGTTCCAACATATCCCCGAAAAAGGAAGAAAAATCCTTGCAGTTTGATTTTCTCACATGGAAGTATCTCATAAAGAAGCAAAAGGAGCACAAATAATGATACAGAAACAAAACAATCCCCTCTTTGCGTGTTATCTTTGCTGAAGCGCACCCCAGCCAGCAAAACTATAGACGGTGCAAAGTGGGATTCAAATCAGCAGGGCATCTTGCAGTTAATGGGGCAGTACCGATTTACCCTTTGGGTTATTATTAATGGTTATGGTACAGGGGCTTATGCCCGTGGGCCTAAGCATTGTACAAAAGGGGAGAGGGAGACCCTGCTTGAAAGAGCTTACAGCCTAAATAGGGAAGGCAGACAAAGAGGGTGAGGAAGGAGGAGCAGCGAGGGGAGGTGACCTGGTGATGGTCACACCACGTGAGGGATGGCAGCAGGACTCAGGTGTCCTGATCTGTGGGCCAGAAGCGCACAGGCATGCCTGAGTCTCATGCTGGAGCAGAGATAAGGGAGAGAGGGAAGGCTTTCTGAGAGGAAAGAGCGGTTAAACAGTTTGGCTGAAACAAAAAAAACAATGCACTTCAACACAGCCAGAGTTTCTAAGATTCTCCTCAAATATGTTGGGACTCGAGAAATCCTTATGAGATTGGGCACCCATTCCATGATGCTTAGACAGCAAAGCAAGAGAGGTGCATCCCAACCAATTCAAATGGGATCTACCTTCTTTCTCTGTACAGGTAAGAGTAAGAAGGACTTTGCCGAGTCTATCATACTTAGCACCTAACGTGGTCAGTGCTGATAATACAACTACAGTAGCGCTTGGCTTCCAAGCTTTCAGATCACTCAGCTGCTTAGCAGACGCGAACAGAAAAGGTGAACATGTAAAAATACAGAATCACCCAATTCCTTTTTCCTTCGTTCCATCTGACTTATGACCCTGTTCAATTTATATGCTCTGCCAGCTAAGACCATTATTCTACTGGGCTGTTTCAGCGGGGCATGAAGACGTGCACGTAACATATTCCTTCCTTCCTTTCACGTGGCTCTTTATGGAATCCAGTTATATGGAGTATTTTAGAGTAAAATACCAAGTTAGCACCTGCAGCTCTAAGGTGCAAACATTACTAGCCACAGCAGTAAGAAGGCATCAGACTGGTTTATCTTCCTGGTTTTTAAGCTGCAAGGTTTTTGTGAAATGATACTTTTGCCTAAGGTTCTTTCCATTGTGTTTAAAGGAAGTCGACGCTTAATCCCTTCTTTTTGTTGTGTGTTGTGATTTCTAGGCCTCCTCGCTGCCTCGCAGGTCTTCCAGCTCAGTCATGGCTTTGGCACCTTTAATGGCTGAGTGCTTCTTGCGGCGGAACACAGCTGAGATCTCTTCAAACGACTTTCCTTTTGTTTCTGGTACTTTAAAATATGCAAATAGAAAGAAGGCTAAAAGCAGAGCTGCAAAGATCACAAACACATATGGTCCACACAGATCCTGCAATGGGAAAAGTGAGAAAAGAGGAACCATCATGAGCACTGCAGGGATTCCTTATCATTTGTACCACAGATGGTTAAGATTTTCAGAGGGATTTGGGTATCTGGGAGATACATGCATGTCCCACTAGGCTCCTTTGGAAACCTCACCCAGCACCGGGATCACACAAGTCATTTATTTGTAAGGTTTTAGAAGGATTTCTTACTGCAATGTACTGGAAACACATTCCAATGATGAAGTTGCAGGTCCAGTTGCAGAAGCCAGCGATTGCGATGGCAGCAGGGCGAGGGCCTTGGCTGAAGAGTTCGGCTACGATAAACCAGGGGATGGGCCCAGGCCCAACTTCAAAGAAAATGACGAAGAGAAAGATTGCGACCATGCTAACATAGCTCATCCAGGCAAACTGGCTCTGCAAGAGAGTGAATTCAGTGTTACAGTCCCAACATGACTCTCATTAGCTAGCGCTAACTACTTTAATCGCAGTTCTCTTTCAGAAATTTCTTCCTACTCAGACAAGCGAGGAAAAGGACTGGACATGCATGAATAAAACTCCCAGCGGATGAACAGTAGCAGGTCAGATACTGCTGTTTGCTGCACTGGGATAATCTATGAGATCACCAGTAACACGAATTGTGTTATCCTGGGTCCCAGCAGCAAGAATCAGAGTTTGCCTGGGGCTGTAGCCACGACTAAGGTGCGACCGCTGGCTCTTCGCAGCCTCCCTGGATGGGCTCCCTGAATGGATGCCAGGTCGCACACATCCAGGTGGCTTTGGAGAGCTCTGCTGACCGGTCTAGACACCTGGCCCATGTGAATCTGTGTCGTCTAGGTGGTGATTTCACTGTTCAACTAAGCTGATCTAGCTCTGCAGGGGTAGTTCTGCCTGGCTGTGCCCCTAGAGCCAGCTGAGCTTGGTGCCAGTGTCATTGCTGGCAGAAGGAGGTGGCAGTTCACTGCTACATCAGCTCAGTTGCACCTTCAAACCCTCTCCTTATCTGGGGAGTGGCCAGAGAGGCTAAATAGTGTTGTCGTTGATAAACAGGATGAGGAGGCCACCCACTGCTTTATTTTCCACCGTGACAGAAACTTGTGCCAGTGTTTTGAACTAACTTCAATGGGCTGGCTCCATTCTCTACCTGTTCTCATGTGCTGCCCTATACCTTTCACAGCCTTACCTCTCTCCTGGGGTCTTGAAGGAACAATTTGTCCCTTTTTCTATGACAAGATACCAGTCTAGCATCCGTGCACCAAACCAAGGAGACACAGGTTGAGGGTTTAGGGTACCCAGTGTTTGCGTGTGGAGGTATGCCCAGAGTTTACTTAGCAGGTGTGAGGTCACCCTGTGGGAATAGCGTATATCTATGGGTAAGAGAGAGTTGAGTTTGCCCAAGAGCTCAGGCAAAAAAACACACATGTTTTCTAGCAGCAGTTAAATGAGCACTGGGGTATCATGGGGCTGGAGAGAACAACCTCCTCAGGCACTGCTGTAACCACAGTGGACTCCACCAATGGCCATTTTGAACTGTCCCTTTTGAGAACAAATGTTTTCCAGACTTCTTTGAGATGAACATGCAAAACAATCAGTTTAAGGGGTGGTTTGTCTTCTCTTGCTTGCAAAACACGGAGAAAAAAATGGAGAGAAATCCTTACCAGGAGTGCAAGTCCAACCGTCATGGCCACAGCACTTGCCAACATACCCATCAAACCAGACAGGAACAGGGAGCGTCTCCCTGCCTTCTCCACAAGAAAGACCTACAGAAATACATGCAGCGAATTAGTTTCTGGCATCCCTGTTCTCAGGAGGTTCATTCAGGTCTATTAGCTGTGAACAGCTTACCACTCTTAGCAGTGGACGATCACCTGCTGCTCTCCTAGCTCACATGGTAGAGATTTCTGTGCTGTTTCCAAGAGTCACAACTGAAACTCTGCTCGTGTCTATTGGGGAGGCATATTAAAGAGCGGCTTTGCCAAGGGCAAGGCAATGCCATGTACACACACAGATCTCATGCATTTCCAAACCCTGAGGACTTCCCACTGTTCTTACACATGTATTGCTATCCAGGAACTTTTTTATTTATTTTTTTTAAGGAAGAATAAAGTCACAAGGTATGCACTAGTTTGGAAATAGCCTTCAAAATGTAACATGATACAAGTTGTATCACATGCCATTGCACGGCACCTGTACTAGAGCAGGGATAGTTTTGTAGCTACAGCCTGGTCCAGGCAGCTGGAGACAGGATTTTTTCCTCCTATGGCTTCAAGACTTTTTCCTTCCCTGGTAGCCACAAGGGACTTAACTTGCCCCTTCTTGGCATCTCTTGGGGGATACCAGTCGTCTCACCCAACTTTAGACATCTAAGTCTGAATCAATCACTTCACCCAATGGAGAACTGTAGGTAACTCCAGAAAGCAAAGCACCTGGCCTCCTGTAAGATACCATACGTACTCAGCCTCTGAAGCTGCTCCTTGCCTTCCCTGTTAAAGGACACCTTTGGCTGTAAGTTCAGTCTAATTTTCCAGAAATTATGGCAGTTGATTTCTGCTTCTAGGAGACTGTCTCTTTTTCTGAAGGCAATTCATCCTGCTAACTCATTAAGTTGCAGATAGCAAGCCTCCGTGATCCCTTCTCCCCTTGCCAAGAGCCTCCCGACTGTCAGGGGTTCTGCAGACATGCCTTTTGATCAGGGTCTGTCATTTATTGACAAACTGTAGATAATTTTTAAGTGCTCATGGCCAAAAGAAGCAAAGAGCAAATGCTCTCAGGCTGCAAGTACAGCACACCCATTGCTGATATCGAATTGCAGGAGAACAGATGAGCTACAGGCTCTCATACAAGTCCACACAGCCTAGGTCCTTCATTTCACAATAAACACATTTCATCTTCTTTATTGGGGCTGGCTGTACTTTCTATAAAGCTGTTACACCCAGAGAACTCCTATCTCACTGACAGTAAGATGTGACATTTTATGGTGGACTAAGACCTCTCTGAGCTGTGTATTTCTACCTTGCGTCTAGTCCTGCTTCATGGTGGGTAAAAGGCCTTTGCTCCCCAAGACTCTCTGGAGATATGAGGGAAATGGTTTGGCTTGGAATTTCCTGCTCTTCTGATAACTATGGCCACCTTAAAAATAATTATCTGCTGATTGGAATTGTGTTAATACTCTCTGGAGAGTGCCAAGTGATGAGAAAGACTGTGAAAATTGGCACCATCCTTTTATTGCTACAGAGCAGTGCATAGATATGACGAGGATGGGTGCTATATTAATTTTATTACTGTACAATAGTCTCTGGCTATTTCTCAGATAGGTGCTATGTATATACAGAAGAGAATTTGGAAGATAATAGGTAAGAGAGAGGTTGTGGGCAACTGGCTTTCCCCATCACAACCCAGAGCACCTACCTGTTCCCAGATGAATATAGAACCACCAGAATTTCAGTCTCAAAGGTCTCTCTTATTTTTGTGGAAATGCCAAGCTACCTGAGCTTCCCTGAACATGGCAATGCATTTTTAATTCACGGAGCGTTTAGCAATGCTGTTTGATAGCAATGGATTGTATTTCAAGGCTTGATTTTCAAATGGGACATGTCTAAGGAAAGATGTGCAGGGTCAGCCCTGCAAAACTGCAAATCTCAGCCCCAGCTCCAGGATAGATTTTTGTTTTAAAATAAAATTGTAGCTTACTTATTTTTGAAATCTAGGCCAGAAATATTTACTTACAGAGATAACAGTGAAGACTGTGTTCACCACTCCAACGCCAATGGTTGCGTAAACTGGTTGATCAACTCCAGCTCTCTCAAAAATGTTTGTAGAGTAGTAAAAGATCTATCAAAACACATTAGGATGAAGGATTAGATAACAAGGCTTGTAGAACTTTTTGTCCTCTTGAGGGAAGAGTTGTATTTGGCTGCCTGAGATTTGAAGTAATTTAATTATGATTAGTTTTTCAACTTTTTAATGGTTTGTTATAATAATTAAAGCTGAAACTTTCAAAGGAGCCTAAGGGAGTTTAAAATCCCATTGAAATTCCCCTCCTGAACTACAGCAGTTGCACATTTAAAAATGTTTTCTTCCACGTAGTTCTGGGTTTAATCTTGAAAGTGAGTCACCAGCATAGTATGTTGGAGACCTTAATACGGCCGAGTTTTAAATGAATTTTATAATATTCTTGCTGCATTGGAATGACTCACATTTCTCTTTCCTCTCAAAGAACAAGGTGATTCCTATTTTGTGGAATTTAAGGATGGGAAATAAATGGCTCTGTGATCCAGGGGTTGGCATGTGTGGCTGGGCATTGTGTTGGGCTGGGGAATCCAGGCTCTGTGAAGCCTCACAGTCCTGGGGATCAGATCTCCGCAAGGCTGGGCATCTCCGCATGGTCCTCCGCTTTGCAATGTAGAAAATGCTCTTAACCTTTTGCAGGTTAATGGGGTAGAGGCCTCTAGGGCCAACCTCTGTAAAGCTGCCATCAGACCTTCAAAAATGTAAGTCACTTTTGAAAAGGAGGCTCTGTGCTCCCATGCGTAAAATGGTAATTTCTGGTAACTCAGGAGGTGCTGCAAAGGCTGGAATAGAATAGTTATTCTGGACTCTTCATGGGTGTGCACATAGCCATTGAAAAGAGCAAACTGCTGATAAATTCGGGTACAATGAGGGCCACAGAAGTACTCAGCAGGGACCCGTTGTGCTAGTGGATGTGTTGTGCAGAGCTCTCCAAACCATCTCAACCCTGCTCTCCACTCATGGCTGTTCTCAGCAATGGGGAATTCCTTAAATACTAACGGTGGTGGCCTAGGAGGCTACTGAAGTCCCAGAAAAGATTCCTATTCCCCCTCCCCCCTGCCCCATGTTTGGACCAAGCCAGAATAGACTTTTCATGCTTGGTGTGGATTTCTTTGAAGAGAAAGGTTGAGAGACTTACCGCATTGATTCCTGAGAACTGCTGGGATATCTGAACCATCAGCGCCGCTATGACTGCCTGCCTGTATTTCGAAGAGGTGAAAAGCTGCCTTATGGAGACTTTCTTTTCACTAGCAGCTTCTTGTTTTTCCTTTTCCATCTCGGCAATCTCTTTCATTGGGTCACAGTTTCCTCTAAGCCTTTTCAGACCTCAGGAAAAAGACGACCACTGTTTCATTTCCAAAGGGAAAAATGCAAACTAGGAATACAGTAACAAGAGCCATCTCTTTAGCCAAAATTCAAGGTAAGCCATTTGAACGGACAATAGTAGGCACTTCTGAAACTCGAGCTCTGAGGACTCCAGCCTCATCTGGTGCTCATTAATGACCCAGGGAAGCCCCTAAACGTGTCTGCTTGGCAAGATGCAGCTGTACAGTAGTTTTACGTGAGCTCTGAGACACCGGGTTCAAGCTTCATCTTTCAGTAATGCGTATTAGTCCCATACAAACATATCTTAATAGTTCCTGGTCCAGAACTAATTTATACCTTGGCAGCTCAGAGCACAGGTGTGCAATTCTCTGCCCCTAAGCATGTGGACTTGCCCTGTTTTAATCAAAGCTCGCTTCTCATCTCACTTTTCCGCTGGTTCCTACCATTGACTGCTCTTATTCCTTGTAGAGAGAGCTGGAACCAGCTAAGAGGTGCCATGCTGAGATACATAAGCTACTGCAGTAACCGCTCTGGATTTGCAGTGCAATTGTGAATAACAGTGAGGAGAGAGAACAGCTGTCCCCCAGAAGATGTCTATTTTACACCTGATTCAAAACCTTTCCAAATGAACAGGGATTTGGGGGGGAGGGGGTGAGAGGGGAAGGAAGGAGAATTGATTTGCCAGAATCAAAGCGTATCCCAGAAACATGCCCATGTCGCCCACACAATGAAGTGGAAAAGAAGTCAAAAATTATGAAGCAGAACAAAACCTTCTGGTAGATCTCCAAGCGGGATTTCTTCCTCCACTACAGTTTCACTTTGCAGAACATTTCAGATTTCTCTATTTTGTTCTCATTCAGAAAAAAAAACCACTTTCTGGAAGGGAGAATTTCCCCCAGAACTGCAGTTTTGGTTGTATCAGAAAACTCTGTTCCATCCATTTGATGGAAAGGAGTAACAGAATAAGGCTCATAGCACAAGTAGTAACTTATAAGCACACATGCATTAGTCAGTGAATATTTGTGGGTGTCCGAAATCCCTGTGGTGAGTGTGCTTGCCGTGGGATGGAGCAACTATACCCGGTTACATATGTATGCACTCAGCCAGACTTTTCCCTTTTCCTGTTTAATTCTAAGAGGGTAATAGAGTAAAAACAACTTCAGAGAAAACCAGAAATTATGTCTTACTTTTTTTAGCTTCCTCCACTTTTCCCAGTTTGATGTAAAGGTATCTGGGGCTCTCAGGACACAGCAAGAGCAGGAAGAACTGCAGGAGAGCAGCCGCACCAGACAGAGCAAGGAGCAGGGGCCACATCTCATCATTGCCCAGCAGAAAGTCTAGTCCAAGGACCTGGAATAATTGGGTCGTGTTTGAATGGAGCTGATATATATTATGCCTTATGACAGGAAAATGATTGACTTCTATGGCATTTCTAAGTGACAACACAGAAAAAAACTAGAAGCAACTAGCTCTTCTCAGTCCCAACAATTTGATTTCTTTAGTTATGATACACATTTGCAATGAGGAAATGAACAGATGGCATAAAATGTCATGAACAAGGCATAGACAGGCCTATCTGTGCTGTGGGACAAGCCTCTGAAACCCCTCTGCCCATGTGGCTCAATGCTCCAGCAAAGCCACGCATAACCTGTGCCGCTGGCGGCGTGAGTTCGTCTTCAGAGTTTGACACTGGCTGGAGACTGGCTGTGTCTGGCCAAGCAGAGAGCGAGTGTTTGGTTAGCGCTGCTTTGTTAGTCCGTGATCATGTTGTCCCACCTACACTGCTATGTGACTTTGCAGATACCAAGTCACAGGTGAAAGTCTATTTGTAAGGCTATGCAATAAATAAATGGTAAAAGAGAGCCAGAATTAGCCCTCTATGTAAAGAGGCTGGCAAATATAGATATGCAGATGAAATATTTTCTCCTCAGACCTCGCACTCCTGGATTTTGTGTACAATGCTTTTTGCTTTCTGTAATTGCTCTTAGGAGAACATAAAGGAGAAAAAATGTCATCGAATGCACTTTGAGGAAAACTCTCCTGTATTCATGAATCTGCGTGTCTTTGGTGTTGACACCCGCATATATATAAGAATATAATTTAGCCCTCTTGAGTTCTCCTTGTCAAGCTCTCCTCTCTGCTTCCTCCGTGCTCGCTTCTGGCAGAATCACAATTAGCTCACGCAGGTGTGCCTGCATAGCTGCCCTAAGGAGCTCCACAAAGGTCTGGAGCTCAATTGAAAGTCATGCTGCGTGGGACGCCTGATGCACCAACACAGAGTGAACTCTGGGGCCACAAAACAGCATTTGAGGTTGACTTTCAGCAAATATGCTGACTGCAGCTTTGTTTTGTGTGTGTGCTTATGGTATTGAAATAGGTGTTCCAAAGAGGTTGCGAGGACTTCAAAATTGAAATGAACTTTCTAAGCGAAGCATTGGCAAACTTTTTCTTCAACTATTTGCAAAGCTTTTTTTTTTTTTTGTATTCTCACAGCTAATGAAGGAACCTACCTTACAGTCTTTTTTCCCACATTTTTTCCAGAAAAGAACAGTAAGCAATATTCTTTGGCTAAGTCAGATAAGATGAATTTTGTGGTTACTGTAAGTTTTCTGGATGTGTTGGTTCCAGGTACGTTTATGTGCCAGCCTGCAACATACCTGGGACTCCTGCCACAGTAGACAATGCTGATAGGGACATTCCTAGTTTTCTGATAAAGCCATTTTTGAGTACCTGAATATGAAGGACCTCATGTTCAGGATCCAGTCTGGCTCTGATGAGATGCACGCAAAAACTTTGCAGGGGAGGAGAGAAATTGTTTGCAGAAGTATTTTTGATTTCGTGAGAAGAAGCGCTCTTTGGTAAGGATGCCTCTGAATCAAGGTAGGAATTCAATCCCATCAGAGCAAATTGCTTCAAATTCTCCCTCAGTTTTGGGGTGAAATTATAAGAGATTTCTTAAGAGTTTCCTCAGATGCTCCCTGGGGGTCTGCCTAATCACAAAAACCGCTCTGGTCCTGCGCGTATTCCCTCTTACCTGGCTGATGAGAATACCCGTGACGATAGCAAGCTGGTGCAGTGTTCCCAGCGCTCCTCGGAGGGCCGTGGGAGAGACCTCGCTGACGTACAAGGGTACCAGTCCAGAGGACAGTCCTGCACAGAGCATACACGGGCGTCACGTCTTCCAGCTGGCAGCTCGGCAATCACAGAAACAGCTTCCCAAACTGGAAAGGAGGATGGAGCCTGTGTGCTGTTTCTTGTGTCCTGCCGAACCCTTACGTGCCCTTTTCCCTGGCCAGGAGTGGGAAATGCCTGGCACTTTGCAAAAAGTGCTCAAATGTGCCCTGATTCAGAACCACAGTTCAGTAGCTCTTAACATTAGAACATGTACCTAGCACAGAGCAGAAAGGATCTGCTAAGAGAGGTTATTTCAGACCAAAGAGCTTTCAAAACCTTGCCTTGAACCTTCAAAAGGCAGTATTATATCTGCCCACCAGTGACAATGGTAACCACTTGTTTTTCTAAGGTAATTCTAAAGCAGCTCCATCTTATCAACCTCCCGTCTTCCCTTTCCACTATCTACAGTACTACCACAGATAGCACTGTTATCTAGGGAACATTTAAAACCCCGTGAACAACAACATACTGCTGTAACAACAACGACGACCAAGAGCAAGCCTTAAGGCGCTGCTCACCAAGGCAGGGCTAGTCTCTAGTATAAGTAAAACAAACAGACTTCATGACGGAGCTGGCCCAAATACTTCTGAAAAAGATTTTGAAGTGAGGAGGGCAGGCGTGAGTGGGAAGAGGGAAATCCCCACCCTTGGTTAGATAAAGAAAAGTTTTAAAAATAGGAGGAACTCTTTAACCGCAGCCCTGGTTTGGCACAGCGCAGCCCTTCTCCTGGTTGCTCCTGGGTCAAGCCTGTTCCTGACTCACCGGGGTGCCCAGAGGGGCACAAGCCCCCGTCCCCCGCAGGGGAGCCAGCGAGCTGGGGGCTGTAGCATGTGTCCCCCACTGCCTCTCTGCGGGTGTCCGTGCCACGCAGGTGCCCAGCCCTGCCGCCGGCACGCTGGCGTGGCCTCGCCACCTTTGAGCCTGCCGTGACTTACCGCAGTACAGGCCTGTGATGGCTCTCCCGGCGATGATGAGGATGTGAGAAGGTCCAAATTTTGCCAGCCCCATGAGGAGGTTCCCGGCGATGGAGAGGACGTTCACAACCAGCATAGCTTTAACCCTGCAATTTCGGAACAGCAGAGCGACATTGGGATTGTCAGTCTGGCCCGGAAATCGTGTATATGCCAGATGGGGCTGAGCGCTGCCAGGAAAGGCTGAATGCCCGGGGAGGGGGGGGACCCTGCTTAACACTGGCGCGCGTAACGCACGGCGATGCCCTGTGCCTCGCAAGGTGCGCGCCGCGTTTCTCAGCGGCGTCGGGGGCGAGGAGCGGGATCGGAGCAGGAGGGCTAGCGAGGATCGGCGCACAAGGCAGCCAGCCTGCATCGCGGGAGGGAAAACCCTCGGCCCTTGCTTTGCCATTTCATTCTGGCCCCCTCTCTTATTGAAAACCTTGCTGGTATCCGCACAGGCTGCGGTCAGTCGAACCCAATTGCAAGAGTGCTTCATGTGGGCTTTGCACGCGCCCAGCCGGAGTAACGCACCGTCCCGCGCGCGTTGTTGGTAGAAAATCAGAGCAAATGTCAAGTGAGCTACAGGGGAACGAAAAATAATCGCATGCGAGGAAAGCTGTACGGCAGGGGCGCAATCAGAGCAGCTAAAAGCATATCATACATCCTGTGCAAACGCTATTCAAATGTCCTCCTCTCCCCTTTGTCACAAAAAAGCAGAGCAGAATTAAGCAGGTGATAGAGGCTTCTCATCAATTTCTTGTCTGAAGTGCTAAAAGTTACCATGAAAAGTCTGATTTATAATTTAGGATTTTAATAAGCTAAACGCTTGTCATGTTTGGAACAATATTTTGGAAGGTTGATTTTGTTTTTTGCATTAAATTGGGAAAAAAAATACAAAAGGTATTTCTACGGGGAGGAAACAGTTCTAGGGGGGAAAATCAAACAACAAGGCTTAGACTGTAATAATTTGAAATCAGTAGACGGGAACGCATGTGCTGTCACTCGCATGCCCGGAGAGAGACTGCGGAGGTGGAGGAGGGCTAATGCCGACTTGTAGCTGCAGGCTCTCAGCTCCCAGAAAGTTATGAAAACCAGAATTGCCGAGTTTCGCCTCTGCCAGCGGGAGCGGGCGCCGCGGCCGGCTCTCACCTCCCCAGCCGGTCGCCGATCCAGCCCACGGTGAAGGAAGAGATCATGCCGCCGACGGCAAACACAGACACCGAGAGGGACCAGTACATGGTGAGGACGGGGTGGGGGCCGGCGTCCCGCACTGTCAGCTGGGGCTCCGCCGTGCCCCCGGAGCCCTCCCACGCCGCCGGGCTGGGGAGGGCCGTGCCGCCGTCGGCTCCGGAGGCGTCGAGGGCACGGCTCTCCGCAGGGGCCACCCCCAGCACCCGCCCGTAGTGGGCCTCTATCACCTGCAGCGGGCAAAGAGGAGAAACACCATCAGCCCGGGGGCCTTCCCCCACCACCCGGCCCTATTTCGGGGGGGGGGGGTTGTCCCCAAGGTGCTGAGCCCCTCTGGGCACAGGCGTCGCTTCTGCGTTTAAAAACGGCAGCGAGACGTTCAGCGCCCCGCTGCTTTCGCTGCGGGATGGCGGCGGAGGGATGCAAATAGCTTTCTCACCACCCTAACTTATCACGGGAGTTTTACACTGTGGGCGATAACTCCTGGGAGAGGGACAGTGCCCTCCGGGTGCTTCTGCAAGTTAAAGCCCGGCCCCAGCGCCTCCTTGGGATGCCCCAGTTCCTCTGACAGGCTCACCTCCTGGCGATGTGCGCTTTTGCAGGGCTGACCCTCTCCGCTTACCTTCTGGGGAGCGTTGATGACGCCCAGGCTGTAGCCGTACTGGAAGAAGCCCAGCACCGCGGTGAAGACGGAGAGCACCAGCGTTCCCGTGAGGTGCTGCGAGAGGAAGCGGAGACCAGCCTCACCGCGCTGTCCCGCAGGCACCCCGCGTCCGGCCCCGCTGCCCCTGCGCAAACCCTGGGCGTTTCCGCGGCGGGGACATCGTGCCACCCCGTCCCTGCCCCGGGAGAGCCCCCGCGGGACCCTGCTCCCCGGCTGGCAGCGGAGGGGGCACCCAGAGCTGCCGCTGCCGTAATGCTGCTGCTCCGAAACCCTGGTGCCGAGGGCACTGGGCGCAGGGCATAGCTGGGTGCCAAGGAGGTATTTCCCAGCGGGGCTTGTTGCCTCCTTCGTTTCACGGGGAGCTGGAGGCTTGCAGGCTCTTTTGGGGATGCTCCGGGCAGGATCAGCCCCCAGAGCAGAGTGACATTGCCTTGCTTGAAGCAGTCTGCCATCTGCACGCTGCTCCTCGCAGATGCTCTCTGATCAGATGCCCTCGTCCCCTAAAGAGATGCTTTTGATGAGCGCTCCTTCACATCTAACAAGTTAATGTAAATAAGCCCGGGAATATGCGCTGCTCAGTGCCCAGCCGTTCTACAGGTGGCCATCCTACTGAGGCAGAACAACCGGTTAAAAATGACCAAGAGGGTGCGTTTCGGCAATGCCGTCTCATGAATTATTTTCTTCCATCGTAGTTAAAATTATCTTATAAGCTGTCAGAATTCCTAAAAACAAAAAACGATCCCCCAGCCCTCTCCCCCAGCACTCAGGATGCAGATGTCAAAGACCAGTTAATGGGAGGAGATTTTTTTTTGTTGTTGCTTTTGGTCTTCACAAGCAATAAATGCCAGTGCTCCGTGCTGATTTCCCTCAGAAATTCTAGTGTAAAAATACTACTGCGCTTTGGTTACCTTCTCTGCTTGCATTTTATTTTTCTTCTCCATCTTCTGAGTCTTCTGCAGTCCTCCTGGGAGCACTTGCTGTCCTGGACTGAGGAGGGCTTTTCCGGAGTGTGGTTAGAGCTCAGGCACAGAAGGAGGGACAACGGGAACGGGACGGAGGGAGCAGGATCGGCAAAACTGACTTGTGCTCCGGCAGATGAGCCTATATCAGCTCTGAAGTTAATGAAAAACCCAAGCCTTCCTAACATTTCTATGGGTTGTTTGGTCGCTGCTTAGCTCCGAGCAGTCACTACTAATCCTCATATTTAGGGGACAAACGAAACAATGGGAGACTTGCAAAGTCATAGAATGAACCTGTGAAATTTGAATTATCCAGCTAAAAGACTGTTTTTTGACTGTCCTTCGATCAAACAGTCTGCAACACCGAGAACCACTGCTATGTTGCATGCCAGGGACTTGGGAATGTGCTAACAGCCTGTTTCTAGATGTTCCTCAACACCTTTCTTGGCTTCTGTGTTGGATTTGTTTGCTAAATTACAAACCTTGTTACTGAATTTTAGCAAGAAAAACCTTCCAGCATATGTAGCTAAGGAGTTAGAAAATGAATAAGAATGTTGTACTTCAATAGCACTTGGCACCTGCTTTAAAATATATTTTTGTGTGTATATAACATATGCACACTCAAACATACACAAATACAGATGTATACAGGTCTCTGACTGCATATACAAACACATAAACCTTACAACAAGTAGATGTAATGCTAATACCCACACATTTAGATGTATCCTGGGAATTTAAAGGAGGAGAACGCTGTATATGCATACAGAGACATAACACAGTAAACTTACCCAGAATATTACAATAACATACATTTTCACGGGAAGACCTACACCGGTTTGAACGCTTAGCATTTTCAGCTTCACCAGCTGATCTCTGTGTTCTCGAATACTGTTAACCTTTGGCTTGACTTAGTCAGTAGTCATGCACTTTGCACGTTAGTGCAAATCTGGTCTGAGCTGGTCTGTGCAGCTCGTCCTTGCCAGACTCGCTCAGTCTTGGGCTTTGTAATCCCTGACATCATCAGCAGACAGCGACTGCCTCACTGGGGCAGATCGCAGCATCCGTAGCAGAGATACCAAAGTCTGAATCAGCCAAGAAGCTGATTAATCCCATTACCTTCCAGATAAGCTCCGATGGGTTGGGTCAGGGTTTTCATGCCAGCAGCCGAGTTACTGCTAGTCACTGGATGATGCTCTCCTGCTGCCAGACTTCCCATGGGTATAAAATACACTTTCTAGAGAGGAAGAGGAGGAGAAAAAAAAAAGGTGAGAGAAAAACCACTAATCTTTGCACTGCCCTCAGAGTAAAACTTTAACTTGAGGAGAAAAGTTCAGCGCATTAATCTGTCAATTGATTCCAGCCACAGCACCTGCATTCCCCTCGAAAGCCCGCGTTTCTGGAAGAGGGGGGCACTGAGTCTGAGCTTTTTGAAGTTTTCCCCATATTTACCCTTCCAGCTGGCATCTTTGACCATTTCCATTGTATGCATTTGCTCTGTGTGTTTGTGGATACCGAGGCATTTACAAGCCATTCTAATCGCTTTGCATTGCAGTCAGACACTGTGAAATACCTCCATACAGGTGGGCTGGCAGGATAACGGATTAACAGGCTGCTCAAGTTTGGCCTGGATAACAAATGAGGGGCCTAAACCAATCTCCCAAACTGAAACCTTGAACACTGTGAAATTCCAGGTCGGGACCGAACCCCGCTCCCACACCTCCAGGCGATGGTAATAAGCTGCTTTTTCCCCCAACTCTTCCCAGCATGTCAGTCGCAGTCTGTGGCTCCTGAGAGGTCTGAGATAAAGGAAAGCAACAGGACTCCCAGCGGGGTGCAGGTTTCGCTGCTGGAGAAAGGCCGTCTAGATACCGGAGATGGAGGGCGGGGTGGCGCTTCCATTGCTTTTAGCCCTCCCCAAATGTGTTTTTCCATCAAGAAAACTGCTGTGTGCATTTACAAGAGAGAAACTCTGATACCTGCCACTTCAGCTCCTCCGTCTGGACAGGCTTCAGCCCTCGCAGCTCGGCAGCGGCCGTCGGGTTCCTTGCCGTGCTCGGCTGCATGCCGCTCGCAGGGGTGCATGCTGGAGCCCCTGGGCGTCACGTGCACGCTCGCTGGGGGAATAAGGTTGTCCTGCTGCACAAATGCTAGCCTCATGCGGTGGCCAGGACCCAGACGTTATTGCTCCAGTCTCGCCGCAGCTCAGACCCACTGCCAGCACAAACCCTGCAGTTTCTGGGCTCTGTGCCACAGGGCTATGCTGGCCTCCTGGTCCAGGATCATGCCTCCCCCTTCCCCACACCCTCCTACCGTTCCTCCCATGGTAGGTGCCGTGAGCCAGTTTCGTGGTGCTTCCTTTTCTTCCTCATTCGGCCCCCCTGGCCAAGGCGCCTGGTCCTCTGCCCAAGCGGGAAAGCTCACTGGCTGCTCTGCTAGAAACCTGGAGGGTCCACATGGCCCCTGGGGTGGAGACCCATGATAGAGAGGGGGGACCGGTGTCAGCCTCCTTCATGAAGGAAACGCTTGCAGCTGCCTGGCTTTAACGTGAAGGCCCGTTGCATTGCTAGCTGTCACCTTCTGAGGCAGCTCCCTCTGCTTTTGCTTCAGCTCCTGCTTGGAAAGCTTACTTTCAAGATGTGGAGTAGACTGGGCACCTGGAGCAGAAAGCATCTCTTAACCATCTCTGGCCAAGTCCCCAGCTTGCGCTGGGAACACAGCTACAGGAGGCCCCCTGCTATACGATACGCTCGTCTAAAGCCTGGGCCCCACAAAGCAGTGATGCAGCGTTTAAGCCCATATTTAACTCTCAGTAACGCAAATAGAGTCAAGCCTGTGTTTTTCTCAGAGCTGGGGTACTGGCTTTGGCGCTGTGTCTCCTTTCGCTGGTTAGGAGAGATCAGCTCAAAGCTTGTCAGGAGACCCACTGGATTGGAAAGACTGGCGCGTAAATCTCTGCTTCCCACTGGAAACACCTTGCGGAGGATATGCCAGAGTATCACCTGTTGCCTGTTAGCTTGGAAAAATCAAAGAGCAACACACTGCAGCCTCCTACACGCTAGAACAGCATGCTACGCTCCGCCGGTATAAATGATTAGCCATTCTAATCTCTTGTACTTTTAATGGCCTGTTGCTGTGCCACAGACCTTATAGCGCATTTATCAACACGATATAGTGCAGCTCAGGAGCAATATCATCCCAATTTGCAGCTGGCGAGCCAAAGCATGCAGCAGTTAAGTGACTCAGCCAAGGCCACACAGATCACAGAGGCGAAAGGGAAGGCGGAGGCTGAACCCGAGGCCGAGAGCATCTTCACTGCAGGGCCAGCCCTGCAGTGCTTATTGCTAGGACCCAGGCTTTGCCAGCTTGCCTAGGGCTCATTTATGCTTTTTCTTGTACGTTTTCAGATGGTCTTTGAATGCGTCTAAGGGTGACAAGAGCATGCATAACTGATGCAACTGCATAGGGCTGTTTAGCATCACACCTACAGCAGCCCAAGCCCCACCTCAGGCACCAGGAGAAAGATGCCCCTTCTTTGCAGATGCAATAGCCGCGCAAACCGCAACCGGGCTGATTCTAGTTGCCGATGCTCACCATTTTACCCAGTTGCTAGCGATGCTAGAAAAAAACGTCCTACACCAAACCGCAGGAGGCCTCCGAATAAAAAATAAATAAATGAAACGTATGCTGGAAGGTTCTGACAGCCTTCAGCTGGCTCAGACACCGTGTCCCGCAGCTGGAGACCGTCCCTCGTATGCAAGGGGGGGTCTTTGCCATGGCAAACGGAGCGGTTCGGAGAGATAACGTTCTTCCTGCAATGATTTGGGGAAACGTTTACAGTGTGGAAGGGTTTGGAGTCAGTGACATGCTGTCTGTCGGCTGTCCGAGGTGCAGTGCAGGCAGGACTGAGTTCTTGCT
The DNA here is from genome assembly GCF_040807025.1 of Struthio camelus. Lineage (NCBI taxonomy): Eukaryota > Metazoa > Chordata > Aves > Struthioniformes > Struthionidae > Struthio > Struthio camelus. Next base: position 27,755,483 of record NC_090950.1, on the reverse strand, counting down.
GACTTACCGTTTCGCTGTCTGCTCTGGTCAGCTGTTGCTTAGGCCGACCAGCGGCCCGAGCAGCACCCACAGAGGAGCCGCTAGCGCCTCTGTCTGCCAACGGGAGGAGCGTACGATTCTGCCCTATCTGTTTTAAAAGCAGAGTTTGCGCTGCTGCGCGCAAACCGCCAGGTCTCCGACGGGCACGAGCGCCTCGCAAAGCAGCGGGCCGCAGCAGACCCAGGCGTGCGCCGCAGGGGCTTCGCGCCAGCCCGGGGGCGCCGAGCGGCCTGGGCGAAGAGCCCAAGTCATAGTGCGGCTCCCTCATTTATCAAACGGTGCTAAAGATACGTTAGCGCGCTGATGGGGAGCGGGGGGAAGCAACCCGTTAAAGCCAGGACACGTGCTGCTCGGGTGAAAGGCAGAAATAACAGCCTCAGTTTCCCGCGCTGCTCGGTTTAGCGCTGCGGTTAGCCCAGGTTGAACAGCTAAATCTAGACTCTTTTCTTATCTTGCAATTACCTGAGCGTGCGAAGTATTTAAATGACAGGGATCCCAAACATCAGCAGCATCCAACGCCTTCATCGGTGTGATGTTCCCTTGCATCCACGAATCTCTCCGTGCTTACCTTTCCCGACGGGCATAATTTACATCATTTGCAAACGCCACCACTTGCGTAATGCTGTATTGCCGTCTATATTGCTAAATATAATCAGCACTGTACAATGCTAGGTGTTAAAAGCAAGGGGTTAAAATTTTGCGGCCAGACTTTGCTTTTGAACAACCAAACGCGTTCCCACAGCAATGAAAGTAATTTAAAGATACGACACGGACAGTGACGTTTCCTCCGTGGCTGAGGTAATTTACACACCGTATTTACCGTGTTTGGGTTTTTCAGGGGCAGCTTTGAGGGCTTCCTCTCCGACGGCCGCCGCGTTTAACGGCGGGTAGCGCGGGGTTTCGGGAGGCCTTTGCTGCCGTTCCCGTAGGTTTTCGTTAACTTACCGCGGAGGGTACGACTCTTGCCCTAAGGTCGTGACGTATTTCGCGGGAACTCTGTAAATAACTGAATCGGCTACGGGCTCAAATTGCTCCCGCCTGCCTGAACGTCATTCCCTTCTTTCCTCCAAAAGCACTGCTTGGCTGGGCAAATATTAAGTTTTCTGTCCTAGGTAAAAGCTCCCAGAAACGGGGTTTTAAAAGGAGCCGCGGTTTTTATTTCTTTAAACACTTGGAATTGAGTCATTTCCGATAGCATCAATCGGCCACGAGCAGCTGGTTTTTTTTTTTTTTTACAACAAAAGATAAGTAAATCAAAGGCAGAAATATCTGTAGGGAAAAGCGCGTCTTTCTCGTGACGTTCGCCTCTTGGCGGCGGGCCGGAGGGTTTTGGAGGTGCCTGCGAGCGGAGGGGGAAGGCGGACGAGCCACCCCGGGGCCGCGGCGCCGGCAACCTTCGCGCCTGGCGAGCGGCTAACGCCGCGGGGAAGAGCGCCAGCGCGAAGATGCACAAGGCACGGCTTGGTGTTGAAGTGTTGTGTTTTATTGTCGTTGGCACCAGAAAGGCGTTTGATCTACGTTATGTCCCCGTACGTACGCGGGCTGTGAACAAGACTGCGTTAATACTGCGTTCTCATGATTTCGCTTCAAACGACTCCAAGGTTTTTAAAAAATACATTCACATACTACCTTATGTTTAAACACAACGACTCCCTTTTATTTCATAACTGCACCGCAAAACCCCACGATAAAAAAGAAAAAAAATCATTTAAAGCTGTGTGTTCTGAACTCGTCACTTTGGGGGGGGGAGGGGAAAGAAAAGGAGAGAAGTGTCACCAGTTGGCAACATAAACTCAATAACAAGCTCTGGTTTAAGGTAACCACAGTGAGAATATAAAGAGCTGGCGGCAATCCCGTGAGGGGAACCCCGGCGTCGCGGGCGCGAAGCTGAGCCGCCATGTTGTGGCCTCACAAAGGCGGGTGCTGGTGGTGGCAGGAGGAGATGGCGGCCAGGCGGTGGGAGAAGATGGCGGCCGGGCAGCGCGGGGGAGAAGATGGCGGCCGGGCGGCAGCAGGAGAAGATGGTGGCTGGGCAGTGGGGAGAAAAGATAGTGGCTGGGCAGCGGGGGAAGAAGACGGTGACTGGATGGTGGAGGGAGAAGATGGCGGCCAGGCGGTGGTGGGAGAAGATGGCGGCGGGGTGGCGCCAGCCCCCCGGGGCAGGAGGGCCTGTCACCGCGGCGCCAGGCCGGCCGCCCAGCGAGCAAGCAGCCAAAGATTTTCCTGCGGTTCGTAAAAGATTCAAGTTTGACCAACTGCTGTTGATTTTTTAAAATCATTTTTTAATAAAGCCATCGTTGCTGAGTACACCAAGATTGCCAGCTAAGCTCTCTATATGTCGCTGGAGGTAACAGTGCTGTGATAAACAGCTAAACGAAAAAAATAAACAAACACAACGAGGTAGGTTAAAAACCAGCAACACAGATCTTGTTATGCGACACCCTAATACCACAGGCGGCCATGCTTGTAGCTACTGAGAAACGAAAAAACCCCAGATAACGCACTTAAAATTTAAATCAATTGAGCAGAGTTTATAAGGACACAATTCAACCCGAACTAAATACATACACATTTCGGCACAGATGTCGTCTTTCATTGGATGTTGGGTAATTCGCAGGGAGTGGAGGGTGGGAGGCAGAAAACGAGTACAGATTCAGACCCTTGGCCAAAGAAACCACATATATATGTATATATATTTTTTTCCTTTTTCTTTTAAGCTCTTTACAAGCCCGATCCGGTGAGGCGCCTGCGCACGCGGGGTTCGTCGCTCGCTTTGCCCCACGGCGCCTGCGGCCGGTGCTCGCGCCGCGTGCCGGCTACGCCCCGCGTGGGGACGCCGGGCCCCGGCTCCGGCGGCCGCCCCAGCGCCCCGGGGCGGCGCGTGACGATGGCGACGATGGCGGCGAGGCCGGCGGCCTCCCCCTCCGCCCGGCCGGCCCCTCGCCCGCCGGCGGCCGGAGCCACCGCCCCTACCGCGACACAGCCTTACGTGAAGACCCATATAGAAATATGGATTGACAGACCGACGAGAGCGGTAGCTGGCTTGTATTAGTCTAAGGCTAGTAGTTTAGCCATTTAAAATCCATTTCCCAAAAGAGGGGAAAACAAACCCACCTATTACTTCTCTCTCCTTTAAAAATCCGTCCAGCTGTTGCTGCCAAAAGCAACATGTAAAATGTTGGTGAAGGCAAAAGATTTCTAAAATTACCCAGCTATATACGGCTACGGCCTTCATCATAAAGATAAAAGGTACATTTATTGTGCTGTCTCTCACCAGATTTAATTGGTAACTTTACAACATACTATAATATTTGATGCTAGCAGGCAGACAGAATTAAAAACAGACTCTTTGACACGGTTTCTTTCCCCGTTCTTACAAAGTAGGGGACAAAGAAAAAAGTAAAATAATAATAAAAAAAAATTCATAACCCACTATAACACAGCTTAATCAGGAGCCCCAGAAAGGCCGGTTTCCCGAGCCCCGAGCGCGGCCGCCCGTTGGGGCCGCGCTCCCGCGGGCCCCCTCTCCCCCGGGGCAACGGCGGCGGCGCAGACGGGGCAGGAGCGCAGGCAGCGGTGGTCCACCCGCATTTGCCGCCGCGGCGTTAGTCCACGTGTTCAATGTCCTTTAAATCAGAAATAATGCCATGACGGGAAGCGCCCCGTGCTCTTCTGTTACCAGTTCATCATGGAGTTTCTGTTGAGGGTCATGAAAAACACTTGGCTACTTCCTCCGGACCTCACCGACGCAAAAAACACCTGTTTTGGGGAAAAAAACCGCATAGCACGTGGTCAGCTCTGAAGCAGCCAGGCAGCATCACCGACTGTGGCGGGCTGCGTTTTGAGCAAATCAAAAACTCTGATCGAATCAAAACCACTTAGTAACGGACACGGTAATAAAACCCTGAGTCATCTCTGTTTTGCTATCAATATCAAGGACAGCAAGGTTTAGAATGCCTTAAAAATACTAAGTTTATCACATATTTACACATATTATCACATAGTGCCACGGCACCATTTGTAAGTAAGTCATAATTAGCAAATTCTTACGGGGACACATCTTCAGCTCCTGCAGCTAAAATATCTGAAGTCTCTGTCCTTTTTTAAATAAAAATTAATCAATCTTCACATGTCTTTTAATGCTAACCGTTTCTCCAGAAAGACAAACATCTGTGTTTAGCACTTCAAATCTACCAGTGATCAGTTGGTTCCAGTATTATAGCAAGATAGCAAGATATAGCAAGATTATAGCAAGACTGGAGTATGTTTTTCAGTTTGCTTAAAAAAAGAAAAAAACTAATAGGAATAAAACAGAAAAACAATCATTTAAAAACTGTATAAACCCTGCAGAGTCAAGTACTCAAAAGTTAGAAAAAAACCAATCTATGGCTATTTGGGCAACTTAAATTCAGCTTCTTGGGAAACTTCCTTAGGACACACTTTAATTGTATGCTTAAGATATATTTTTTCTTCAGAATTCCAGACTAACTCCGTGCAATGCTAGGTCAATGCTCGTTTAATGAGCAGCTATTCAATAAAATGATTCTGGCCTGCAACCTTATTTATTGCGTGCTATTAAACCCTGCTCTGACGACAGAACAATCAGCTTCTTCACGTGTTTCATGATCGTGATAATTACGAAAGAATTCCCTACTGCAGAGTCCCAATTTATCCTTGTGAAACCTTCTGAGATGAGCAAACACTATCGTCCCCGTTCTGCAGGTTCTTGCATTCAAAATAAAACTCTCCCTGTTCTAAGAGCGGCTGTCAAGTGCTCCACAACTCTGTTAATGAGATATAGGGCTCTATGTCGAACACCCCAAAATGGCATAAATCTATGAAAAGGTGCCCAAAATCAAAGAACAACTCAATAGCAGAAATGAGGGTAGAAGCCAGATCTGCAGCTCAGCCTTCAACCATCTCTTCCATGAAAATATTCCTCTTCCTCCTGCAATTTCTCCTTCCTGCATTCCCTACACTTATTACTTAGAGGCAACACTAGAGAGAAATTCAAGCCAAGTCAATGCAGATCTCAGCCTGTGGTGGAAGAGATCTTGGAGATCTTCCCACCACAGGCTGAGATCTGCATCTACTGAAGGGAATGAATTGGAGTGGGTTTACGGGTACTGTTTATTAAAGAGGACCTTCAAATTAATTACTTATTAACTTCAAGATAAACTAAACTTAAAGTCAAAAAGTAGCTGGTTGTAGCTTAAAGCATAGATACAAGCTTTGACGTGGACTTACCTTATCATTTCTTTCACATAGAAACTTTAACCTTTGAGCTCGTTTGTGCATAAATACTCCATCCAAATGTCCTGTCTCCACTGACCGGATTTCAATAGCTTTCTCTCCCCAGCCCATTATTTGATTGGAATGAATGTAGGCTGTCAAAAGGAAGTGTTTGGTAGGTGTTACAATATGTGTTGAGCTAAATATTACACAAGGGGCAGAAAACCTCTCATCAGCTGTTATTCAAAGCCTATTTAGATGAACGATAGAGCTCTGACTGCCAGAGGCACAGAAGCCAGACACAGGCCCTCAGCAATAATAGCCTTTATATAGCACTTTTCATCCATAAGTTGCTGAGTACTTTAGTCAGAAGAATTATCACTTCTTCCTCTTTCTGTAGATGAGAAGCTGGGTCATTGAGCAGGTTGATGAGCAGCCTGCACATGTCATGGACCTGAGTAACAGCAAAGCCAGAAGAGCAGCCCAGATTCTCCTAGCTACACGCACAGTACCTTTTCCACTCAGCACAGGCTCTCACCATTGCAACAGCTTATACTTCAGATAAACCGGACCTAAAATCTTTAAGTCGCTTGCTCTTGCTGTGCAGGACCAAACTGTAGACATTTTGCAATTACATCTATTATCTGGCTATGAGAGGTCTACCTTGATCAACGAGAGCCCAAACGACTCATCTCATCCTTGACTCCTCATCTTTATTTGTCAATTTTATTCTATGAAGGTGAAGAGGAAGGGTTGACCTACCCACAGAAGTCGGCATTTCTCCCCACTGGAGCACCACATCTTTAGTTATCCGTCCATAGGTGTTCACATATACGCCTTCATCCTCATAGCACACAAGCATCTCCATCCCGTCTGTTTTAGGCAGGATGACAATGGCGTGAGGAGTAATATTGCCCTGAATCTGCAGTCAAAATAAACCCTCAAAGTCAGAATTACACTGAATAGAGGAAGAGGTAGGGGGAAGGGAGCCGAGCCTTAGAAAAACAAAATCCCAAAACCTAACCAGGAACAAACCCCTCACTCCATTCAACAAACAGGCATTGGCTTTTAGAGCTAAGCTTGAAGGAGAATAAACTGTCATGTTTACCCTACCATCAAAGCTGTCATATATATCAAGGATAAACAGGTTCAGCAATTATGAAGTGATCACAACATATACACCCCCAAAAATGATGGCTGACATTTGGCAGTAACACAAATCAGCTACTACTGACTGATGAATCCATCTTCTATTCAAATTAAGGGAAACAAAAACAGAATTTCACATGCAGCTCTGGGGAGGAAATATTCCCATTTCTTGAGCAATCAGTTACAAGCTCCAAGGGTAGCTACAGTAACTTTCAACCTTGACCTTCCAAAGCTAAGACAACATAACCGTCCCAAACTGCCCCAGTATTTCTCGTAGCACCTCTCATAGAGGATGCTCTGTTGCTCAGATTACATTCAGCAACTCCTGGATTTGATTAAAAACACAATTCTTGCTAGGCTAGTTTCTCCCACTGCTTGATCCAACAGCATGGACAGAGCTTAAACGAGCACACAAGAAAATCGTCATCTAAACTATCTTTTACAGCGCTGTGATAGCCTATGGACCTGAGAGAGATCCTCTGGTGAGTCCCACCCGGCAGTGGGGTTTCAGGAATTTCGAGCAGCAGACTTCCTGAGATACGGGCTACCCTTATCCTGCAACCCTCGCCTGGGAAACCTGTGCTGCCTCAGGCAGGGAGCAAGGACCTGTTGGTGAGCACATCTGCTACTCCACACCAAGGGAGAGCGCACTGGGCAGCCAGTGCTTCACGGATCTATCCTGTCTAATAAGCGAGAACCTGGTTTCGTGGTATCTTGCCTTACAAAGACTCCATTACTGCTCCATGCAGTGTATGGACAGTCTCCCTTCCATGGGACCTGTCAATCTTTAACTGGACTGCTTGGGCGCTGGGACAGAAACAGCCTGTGTAAATAACGAATATTAAGTACATGATACCTCCAAGTCCTCTTTAACCGATTATCAACTAGGACAGCACTGGAGCATGCCGTACCCATGGCAAGATGTCACCTGACTGGTCACCCTTTCTGACACACTGAAAGCCCGTCCAAACCTTGCTGGTGACCTGCGTTACTCATGCAGCAGCACTCCTCCATGTACTCACGTGAGATGGTATATAGATATCATAAGAGTTCCCAGAATCTACATCAATCACATGGAAACCAGTGTGTGATCCAAAGATAACCTTGAGTCTCTGACCCTCTTCTACAGTGAGATCCACAAGCAACGGTTTGTGCTGGAGATCTGCAAAAGACTTTTATAATCCCTTCAGTGAGTACCACGGAAAACAAACAAATCCCCATAGCAACAGCCTGATAATTTTGAAATCATATTTGTCTGAATGTTTCCTATTAAATAAGTTATTTATATTCCTGTCTCTCTGTTCCTGTGTCAGATGCCTCGGAGGGTATTACTCAGTCACTCCGGCCATCTTAGCAGATTTGCTGCTGGAGCTTTTTTACAGCGATGCATCTTAGGAGAAGCTACTGAGCACGGATGCATCTTCCTCCCTCCCCGCAGAAGTGACAGCCTGGCTTCTGACATGGTACATACATGTTGCATTTGCCACGAGGGGCTGCCAGTCCCTGTAAAATATGACTCCAGCAGCTGGAATGAAAGCTTGAAAATCAGGCCTCTGTGGGTAGGAGTACCGCAATGTGGCTGCACAAAAGACCTCCATGGGCTCTCCCTCCCGAGGCTGCCGCAAAGCACTTACCCTTGCCAAACACAGCCCTCTTCCCCCCAGAAACCTGAGGCTAGCCCCAGAACTCAGTCTCTAAAAGGGCGACGGAGAGCTCGATTTTACCTGAGCAGGCTGTTCAGCTGGCATGTGGGGGGCTGCATGTCTGCCTGCGCTGCTCAGGCTGACAAGAGTGAAGTCTGCAAACAGCAGTGAGCACCCACCTCCCCTTTTGCAGGGATCACCGCTCCACTGAGGCAGCTGACATGAGCCAGATGAGCAAAGAGCTACTTTTCTCTGTTCCAGCCAACCTGGTGGATGCGGGTGAGGGACCAGCTGTCTGGCACAGCAGAGTCTGGGACAGATTCTCTCTCCATAACTTAGCTTCCCAACAGAAGTGTGAAACACCACCAGGGAGGGAGAGAAACAGGCTATTTGCTCTCCGCACAGGGACCGGGCCAAATCTGGACGGTGGAAATCAGGGAATGGTGCTTGCTACTGTCCCCAGGGATCCCTGTGTAGAGGGCATGGAAAGGATGCTCAGCCCACAGGCTGGAAAAGCAGCACTAGGGGCACTAACCAGCATCCTCGCTACCTGCCTACAGGGTGCAGAGGCTGGATCCTACCCTCTTTTAACACTGCTGCACTTCTCATGTCACCGAGGCCATTTATTCTGCCCTTTGTTCAGGGAAAGCAAATGTGACCTAATACTAGATAAACCGATTTATGCTGCAATGATGCAAAATAAGATTACTCAGCATGAAAGTCTCTGGAAGACACTGCCCCTTGTGACTTGCCTCTGCACAGAGCTTAGGATGGTAAGTGTTTTAAAGTACTAAGTGCAAAATACTCTTTGGCAGGTTATACAGGAGAAAGGTCTCACTGAAGGAAGTCGAGGGAGATGAAAGGGAGAAAAATAGAGAAAGAGTAGGTCATTCTCTTGGACTTTATATCCTGAAAACGAACCCACATTGCAGAAGGCAAGAGGACCTTGCAAAATAAAAATGGAAAGTAATGCCAAATGGTTTTCAAACTATACCCTAAAAACTAGTTCAAGGTAAAACAAACAAACACTCCTCCCCCCCGCCCCCACCACAACCCCCATTTTGCTCATGGACATTCAGTCAGCTTTCTGCACACTTCCCAAAGCCTCCCAGCACAAGCTACTACCAACACTTAATCGTGAGCCATACAAAGCATGTATCAGCATCTCTTCAGGCACGGATTTCAGAGTACTCTCCTGCCAGGGGAAGTGCAATGACTGTTATGTTTTCGCAGAGTAGTTCTGTTTGCACCTTTCAAGGTCTGAAAGCCCCTGGCAGCTCGCAGGGAGTCTGCTGGGCAATGCTGCGGGTGCTCCTCTTCGTTGCCCCAGGAGAGGCTGCCCCCAGCTCGCTGCCATAGCTTGCTAGGGGTCCCAGAGAGCACAACTGCATAAGCAAGAAACTTTTCTACTCTGCACAGTAAAGAAATCCCATGTATTTACAATTACAGAGTGTATTTTGGTAATAAGATAAACATACCTTAAATGCCATAAACTTGTGATATGGTTTAGGAGCCCAAGCATATATCTCTACAGCATTCTTTAAGGCAATCACCAAGAACTTGATTCTTTCATATTTCACTAAAATCAAAATAAAACTGATTTTTAAAACATCCACTTTCATTCAAAAAAGACTGAACAATTCATCTCCAGGAAGAGCTTCTAAGGCTATCTCTCTGTTGGTTGCCATCTGGTAAGGTGTGCACCTATAGATGAACATCAAGTTTATTCATGCTACACACACTCCTTGTCCAGTCTTCCTATCTTTGTTCAAAATACCATCTGTGCAATAGTGTTTTCACAGAACTAATCACCTACAAATATGGAGAAATCCTTGTTTTCCTTTTTGCTCAGATCAGACCAGACCAGACTATAGGCTAAAAATCCCAAAAGACATCAAGCATCTTTTGCCAGTAATTAATGCAGTAAATGACTGATCGGATAAATTGGAAGATTTTTAACAACAAGCTATTTTAACACAGATATTTTCTTCACAAATCCTTCCTTCAGATTAAGCTTTCCTCCACCCACAGCAGACAGTGAAAAAAGCAGCACAGCCTCCAGGCTTATTCCCAGAGAGGCCACCCCAGCACGGCAGCCCCTGGCCACTCACCAACTTTGTAGTGGATGCAGCCCTCCAAGTCTCCGACTGTGATCCAGCCCTGCTTCTTCTCTACTTCGGGGTCGTTGTGTAAAATTCTGTTTCTTAACCAGGAGAGATAGTACACTCGCAGCTTGTTCTTCTTTCCTGTTGGGAAAGGAAACTTCCCAGTAAGAGCTAACAAGAAGTAACAAAGAGAAAACACGCAGCAGCAACCACGCAGGCACAGTCCTGGGCTCCAGCTCTCCTTGTGGCACAACCACTGTGGGTGAGCAGAAAGATTCCTCTTTCATGGAAAATCTTGAGATTTCAGTGTCTGCTTTTACTTACAATAAGATAAAAGTGAAGTTTTTTGTCACAGTGAAGTTGAAAATAATAATCTAATGGGTTTTAGGGTTTTTTTCTTGTGAAAAAACCTGATATCTGCACATATCTAATGCAAAGCAGAGACCAGACTTCAGCCTCCCACACTGCAGGTGGATGCTCTCAGAGACAGACTCTCTCGCGTGCCCACAGGTTGGAAATGTTCCATTTTGTGTAAATAAACGTGCACAGAGAGAGAATCAGGCAAAGCAGGGCCATGAACCCAGCTCTCTTGCATCTTGTGAGTTATCCAACCACTACACTACCTGGCATTTGGTTTCTTTTTCTCTCTGCTTCACACAACACCAATTCCACCCTGGAACTAAGGCACCTCCCCAGCGAGTGTTACAGACACAATTACGTAGCTGAGAAGTTTCCCGGATTTTATAAACGAGCATTCTCTGATGAAAATATTCCTAATCAGAAAACTTCTGACTAGCTCTCCCAGCTATCACAGCAATTCTTTAGAGATACGGCTAAGCAAAATGTGCCTTTGGCTCAGGCAAGAAAGGCTCTCACTTTTGGTGGCAAAAATTCTGGGAACAGCTCACCCACGCTTACCGTGTTGCCGCTCTGGGCAGTATTCCCACACTACCTTCCTCATTTACTGTTCCCACGTGTATGCAGTTTCTGACATATGCTATTCACTACCCTTTCTAGGCACGTCCCGACACCTGATTTTAATTTAGCGCACGAGCTCCTCCGTTTGCGATATGGGCTGCTATTTGATGATAAGCTCCGTGCTGGGCTATACGGCACTGAGGCAGTGCCACATTTCTGCAAGTCTCTGTACCCTCTAGTGGCTACAGCCTGGCTAGAAACCTCGCTGCTGCAAAGCCCTGCTGCAGGGACGCAAAATAGCTTCCAGCAAGGTCAGTGGGAGCAGACTGAAATTATAAACCAAGAGGCCTGTCGGCTAATCCGCACTCACGTATTTCCACAGTCCCCTACAGCTCTTTCTCAGTGCTGCCTCAGAGGCCAATAATCCCTGGGGCACTCCACCCTCCTGTTAATCTTTCAGCTGTACTAAAACCCCTTGCTCCTACAGCTGCATTATCAAAAACACAAGTGGAGCCACAAAACAAAGCAAATCACAAAGCAGCATTTTTTGAAGAGACCTACCTGAATTAGGGAAACAATAATTCATATTTTAACAGACAGTAAGTCACGGGAAAATTGTTGAACAGCAAGAAAGTAAACAGAAGCATGATATTAAGCAACCCTCCTAAAGAGCATTTCTCTCGCTCTCCTCCATGAGAGCTGCCACGCAGGCATCAGCAGGAGAAGGCTCTGCCCTGGCTCTTCCCCCTGTGTTTTTGGGGACTGGAGGCCGTGCTCCCCTCTCTACAGGAAGGGCAGCTGGGCACTCTCCCGTGAGGTTTGACTACGGAGGTGTTACCCACTTGCCAGAAAGTACCCATGGGCATGAGCTGGGAGCTCCAGAGCTGCTGGCTGAACCCTGAGGCAAGACAAGCCCTTGGCTCCTGCCATGCCCAGGGCACCCAGACACGTAAGCGGAAGCCTGCACATATGCTCAGACCCAAAAGCAGAGCTCGCTGCCTTGTCAAGGCATGACTGCCCTTCTTGCTGGGTTTTGTCTAAGCGGGACCTGCTCAGGGAATAGGAACGAAAAGGTTAACAAACTGCAGAGAGAGCAGCAGCTCTACCTGATATTGTCACGAGGACGTTAAGGCCCTCTAGTACGTCCATCTGTTGAAATCGCCGTCTGTTGATCAGGTTGTAGACCTTCCCTTGTCCACTTCGATCCAGCAGCATCAGGCCATTTTCTGTGCCCACCAGGAGATTTACACCTGTGCACGAAACAGAGAGGATAACTGGCACCGGGATCCACGGCTGCAGGCCGGCGCCAAAGGATTATATCCTAAGCTCGCTCTCTCCTACTTCAGATACCATCAAATGAGTGACGCTCACAACGAAAAGGTGGTGTTCCTATAAACATCAAGGATCACTCTTACAGCAAAAACAAGACTTAAAATACTTCACACTTTGGTTCCTTTTCGCATTGCTATCATTAGTGGAAGTAAAACAATGTTTATATTCAGGCAAAAACCAGGAAGAAAAAAGCTTCAACGCTAGGGCCAGAGTTACCACTGACTTGAAGCCACAAAGGTACTTTTGATAGCTTAATCTCATTCTGCCTCTTAGGAGCCAGACTGCCACATCATGGCCTCGGCAGGAAGGCTAAGCAAGGCAAACTGCTGCATGACACCCAGGAAACAAGTACGGGTCTTGCTGAGACAGCGAGCTCAATCTTCAAGCTGTCACACACATACGCAGGTACCCATGGCTGCGACGGGGGGCTGAGCGCCCCTGTGAACCTCCTGGCCCAGTTAGCGCACGCGAGCGTGCTCAGGGATGCAAGGACAGAACTGGTATTTGCCTTGTCCAGGATGGAGAGTGGGGGCCCCCGAGGCAGAGGCTCAGTTTGTGCTTTCCTGCTAGCCACATGCTCCTGGAAACTTTGCAGAGAGTAGTTGCGTCATGAGGAGCTTACCCCACAGTGCAGCACAGAGTATTTCCGAGTTGAAGCGCTTCTTATACTTCCGGATCTCGGGGGTATCGCTGTGGGGGCGGATGTTGGTGGGGTTCACGTTCACCACCGAGATCTTCCGTGCTTCGTTCAGCTTGGCCTGCTCTTGTCTGAGCAGCTCACTGGTAAACAGTGCTGGAAAGAAACAAAATAAAACCACAAGCCATGACTGACTAACTCTATATATCTGTTGTCTCAGGATTTTGGGGAATAGGAAGGAATGACTCAGTTTATTTTCTGATGGGGTGTCATCACTACGTTACAAGCTGGTTTTTTTGAGGGAGGAGCTCAGTGTCTCATTGTGGGTTTGAACCAACTCCAAGTGCGTGAGCAGATGCTGTGCCCAGACCCCCAGCCCAGCCTACAAAGCTGACCAACACTGTTCTCTGCCTGTTCTCTGTCCACATCCAACCATTTTCCTGTGATTTCTGAGCAACTGTAAGCTTTCTGGAGCTGTCTGTCACCTCCCAATTCTGCAAAGGAGGCCTAACCATTTTTCCCAGATGCAAGTACAGACAGGAATGGATGCATTTTTGCTATTCCCTGTTCTCTCTCAGAACTTTCCTGTAGTATTTTACTGGCGGGGAGAAAAGGACTTGTATGAAATTGGAGAGCACAAGGATACAAACATGAGCAATATTTGGATAAGAGTAAGTGAAATCTGAAAGAGATTCAGTGGGGTTACGGAGCTTCCATGAGCTGGCTTTTGTGAGGCCTCCCCTTCCACACTGGCCACATTGCTTCCTACCAGTAGCAGATGATTCTTCATCCTCATCTTCATCTTCATCAGTAGGCGAGGTCTGATACACTCTGGTGTCCACAAACGGCGTGAAAGAGGCTTTGGTGCTACTTCCCATACCATACTGGAAAACAAAGAGCAGAGCGAGAGCTCAGAGCACAGAAATAATGATAACAGTGGTGGGGGGGAGCTTCCAGCTAGCACACCCAGCACCTGCCCCTGCGGTGCTCTTCACAAACCCTCTGCTTTTGGTGACTTTCTATGAACATTTGCTCCTCCTCCCACAATAATTCATCAGGGAAGTCATGAGAGGGGATGTAGGGAAGTCTGTGGAGCACCGGCAGGCGAAAGGACGCGAGCGGCCAGGCGAGCGGTGCCGGGGCCCGGCGGAGCGGCTCATCTCGCCGCTGAAGCACAGCGCAGCTGCGAGCTGTGTTAGCTGAGAAGCTGCAGTGTCGGAGTCAAAAGTAAACGTGGGTAAAAACAACCTCTCCATGTCTAATACACCTGCCTCAAAAGTCCAATGTGGGATGTCTAGCAGGCAAGGGTTGGTTTATTTTCCCCATTAACGTGATCTCTTGCCCCCCATACTTGCCAACGAGCCTTGCAGGACAGCTCTGGGAGCCCCAGGAAAGCCCACTGCGTCGCACTGCTCCACGGCGTAACCAGTGCCTGCAACACGTCACACCGACAAGGCACCACACAAGTAATTTAGAGTTTCAAAAAGCGTGACTGCTGCTCTCCTCGTGCCAATGCCTTAGCCAAACGCCCACCTAGCACAGTCTGAAGGAAGATTTTTTTTTTAAACAGGTTGTAAAAACCTGTTTTAGAACCTGTACAACTTCCACAAGAGAGCTCATGTAGCCATAATACTGCTTCAGGTTTATTGTCCATTATCTAGTGATTAGCTGGGCTAAGCCCAAAATACTGATTCTCCCAGGAAAGCAGCACATGTCAGCTCTCGAGCAAAATGCCTATTTTTGAATCTCCTGGGCTCTGTGATCACTGGTCCCCAAATCTATCAGAGGAGCGACTGAGCAGTGCCTCTTTAGTACGCCTGGCTACTTAGATTTTGGGAGAAAGTTATGCACTTGAAGTGGGAAGGGGAAGAAAAGGTTTGTGGGTGAGTTGCATGGTTATTTAGGGAGAGCGTTTTAGGCAGAGCCCATGTGCAAAACCGTTAGAAGACGGCCTTACCCACATCGCTCCATCCCCTCTCAAATTCTACTATTTAACACCTATCGTGTATGTCACACACAGTATCACGTATAGGTTATTTGTAATTTCAATAAAATATTTTAAATCTTTAAAACGTTTCAAGTGAGAATGCAGAAAAGCCCGTTCCTAAGCTAATGCAACTTAACCTGAACGTATCACAGGGAATGACAGAGCCAATACTTCACCAAGGGAATTTGAAGAGGAACAGATTATAACATCACATCACCTTTTTTTTTAAGCCATTGCTTTGTTAAGGCAGAAAATGAGGCTAAGACCTTCTCCCAAGCAAAATGAAATCCTTAACTTGGGAGTCAAAGTGACATGATTTCCACCCCTTGTTGAGCAGCTTATTTTTCTTATTACATTATTTACCCAGGATATTCTTTATTGATGACCTATATTAAGAGCTGTTACAGTAGCAAAAATCAAATCTTTCAGCAGCAACAGCAGGATTGTTCACATTTTCCTTCCTCAGGACATTTTCCTTCCCTAAAGTAAATCTTCCTTAGCTTTCTTTTAAGTCACAAAGACACCATCATCACGCCTGCTATCCGTGTCCAAAGCCAAAGCCGGCAGCCACCGCGCTGGCTAACTGCCCGGATAAGAAGATCAGCACCCACGGGAGAGCCACTGCGTCCCTCACGGCTCTGCCCTGCTCTGAAGAAGCCGCTTGAGCTTCTTGGAAAAAACGCAGCTCTCATGGTACAGGCAGGAAGAACTAATGCAACGAGTTTAAGAGTGAATATATAGTTGAAAAGAGTGCTCTCAAGTTTTAAATGTTTCAGCTATTTTGCCGTGGCAAATCCAACCTTGACCGTGGGGGCCAGAGGCGACGGGGGACGGACACTACTAGGAGAGGCTTCCTGGCCGGAGCGTGCCAGGCAGGAGAAGAGCCCCGGGGGAGGCCGGAGCGGCTCCTGGCTTGGGTCCCTTGCTGTCGGCACCGAACACGCTGCGGCGCTGCTAGGAGCCTACATCCATCTCCCGCGCCTGCCGACGCGCTGCGCCTCCAGCTTCGCTCGCTATCTGTATGCCAACAGCTTCGTCACATCACTTCTGTTTCCATAGAAACAGGATGAATTTCCAAAAAATAAAGGGTAGCTAAGACCTGTGCAAGGAGTTATCCGCCTGAGGCAGAAAACACTGCAGGAAAAGATATTGTGTTTGCGTGTACAGTATGCCCAAAATGTCTGTACGTGCGTACCACATGCACCCCCTCCTCTGTTTCATTCACACACAATAAACACACATTTTTTCCTGCATAGCATGTCTTTTCCATAAGACCAGCAGTTCAAGGAGGAAAAAAATCCAGTATTTACAGGAATCCTTTCCTGAACCAGATGCTTTCAAATAAATGAATTATGATGTACGAATCCTTCATTTGGATGCACCTAGCATCATTCCAAATCTCTTATTTAAATATTAAGACCTCACCTTGCTGCAGGTCCTGTTCAACCCTCTATAAACCTGTCTCAGCTTATAGAGACAGTATCCCACTGCGGATGAGATAACGTGAGGTCCCTTTCAATCTCCTTCATCCTGACACATCGCAGCCGGTTCTGCAGAGCAATACATTTGCAGTAATCACTGACCTGCCGCTCCTGCCGCCCAGGCAGAAACCTATTCTGACAGTGGCCAAAACCAAATAAATAAATAAAAGAACTCTAATTACCAGCAGCCATTTTGCAAATGATTGCAAACGGGCCACAAGCTGCAAGAGTCCCAATATTATCGTTGGCATGAGCCAGCATGACTGACACTATTTCACAGAGGCAACGTGACCTTGGGCGCAGCACGGAGCCCGTGGAGGTCAGGAGCCCCCTCGGGGAGCAGTCAGTCCCATTTGCTGCCAACATATCCAAAAGCCACGTGAGCACTCCTCTAAGGGCTTCCCCGCACGCACGATACCTCCCGTCTCTGAGCGCTGCTGTCCTAAAACGCCAGCGGGACACCACCCTAAGGCCAACGCTGCAGATGGAGCGCATGGACGCGGCCGTCGGCACACCAAAGCCCACTGTCTGCTTCGCTGCGTGGGTCAAGCACAGGACTCTCGGATGGGCGTACTACCAGGACAATGTCCAGCTTGCAAACAAGATGTCTGTGCAGCTGCTGGCCAGGCGGGGAGAGTTTCGCTTGTGCTACTGGAAGCCTGCAAACTAAATCCACATCTTTCTGCTTCCCCTTGCTCCGGGCTCAGTCAGCCCTAAAAATGCAGTTTAAGAAATGATAAAGATCTTGGTTGGTATCCCATAAATGAATATATTTAAACCCGATCCTTGTAGCTTGCCTGCCCATGGTTAAGCAGTCTCAGAAGAACTTTGGAAGGTGTTACTTTCAGGATCAGCTCCCTCATCATTGCTTTCAAAGGAAATGGACAAAACCCTAAGGTCAAGTCATGCACCATCTGTTCTTATATTTTTTCAATGCACAATTTCAAGCACTTTTTATACTACTAGTAAAAGTAAACCACAAAATGGGTGCATCAAACCCGTAAGAGAGAACAAGATGACACAACTTTTAATGTGTGTCCAACCAAAAGAAAAGAAAAAACAAAATAAGCTAGCTTATCTATCAACAAATGGGTTGATTTTTCATGGGAAAATAGAGGAAAATGTGCATGATCCCCACAGCTGGTAATGGTAAGCAAGACACACCAATTCACTTGTCTTATGTGTAACATCTTGTGCTTGTTAGGAATTTTTGCATTCCGTACAAAGATTATGTTCAACCATGTCCCTGTAAAACAGCTCCCAGGAAGAACTACTCTGCCATGACTAGAAACACACAGTTTTAAAGGCGTGTAAAATTTTTTTAGCCTGAAGAACTAAATAGAACTGTTTGGCTTAGCAATTTTTGTTAAACTCTCAGGTCCTGTTAAGTATCAGAGATGGCAACAGGCAGAAGCCTGGCCCAGAGGAAGTCAATGGCATCACTGGGTCTCAGGTTCTTCTCGTACTTCCAAGCGCCAAAAGATCGGGACTTTCACATATGTTCGCAGCATTCCAGTTATCATTGCCAAAGAAACAGGTGGTGGCTTGAGAGTACATCTGGTACAAACTTGCACCATCAAACATTTACCACTCTACCAATAATCCAGCGTATTCCCTTTTATTTCCACTAGACTCACAATCATCCACATGGACCGGAGACAAAGAGAGAGAAGAGCAAAGAAAGCCAGGGAAAAAAGTGAGAAAGCCCCTTCATCAGACAGAGGTGTTAATACTCGTGTAAAGCAATGCAAAAGAAAAAGAAGAGCCCCCACCACCTACTTCAGGCACCGAGTCCATGTCTTGCGCATGCGTGGAGCCTCGGCCCAGGGCCTCGGTCGGTGTGCCCGCAGGCGAGTGGCTCTGCTGCACCAGATCAGGCAGATTGATGTGGCCTGCAAAGCCATTGCTGGCTGCGTGGCCTGAACGCTTTTTTTCACCAGAGGTCTGCAGAGACACAAGGCATGACGAAGAAAGAGAGGGGGGGAAAAAAGAGAAAAAGAGGAGAAAAAACCCAAAACCAAGTCGATTGCAGTCACCCAGTTCCCGAAGCAAGCACAGCACAAGGACTCTCTCTGCTGTTTCCGTCCTCATGCAATCTGGCAAGCAGCAGATCAGATCAAACCAACTCCCCTCCAGGAGAAATAAAGATAGGATTAATCACAAAGTCAATCCAGAGTAATTAGGCACATTACAGCAAGAGGAAAAGCCTGATCACCGTCATTTTGAAAAAGGGATCTCAGGCCAGATTCTGGTCTTGCCACCATGGGTGGTGCCAGTCCCATGGCCACGCCAAAGCCAGCTCTGGTCCCTACACTGGTGACACCAGCTGGTGACACGGCTGACAGCAGAATCTGATCCTTTGATCAGCGTTAGCTTTAACGGCTTTTCAAAGCTACCGTGGCAAGTAGCCTGACTGCAGGATTTGCAAATGCTAACACAGCCCCCATGGCATGTTTCTGTACCACAAAACAGCAGTGAACAGCATCAGCGCTTCCCCTGCGCGCGTCAGCACAACTACTCTTACTGTGCTCTGTGCGCAAGGGTCCTCTTAGAGTCAACAAGAGTTGCACATCTCTGTGGAGAAAAGCTTCTTCCTTAGATGTTTTTAGGTAAATACTCTAATACAAGATAGAATCTTATTCAATTCCCTTCTCTCCCACAGACTCTCCGTTGGCAGCCGACAAACCCAACTGTCTCCCTAAATCGGACACCTTACACTGGAGACCCTCTTGGAGAGCTCCGGGTGTCTAGCAGAGCTGCCCAGCCAGCTGCTACGAATACCTGTTATTAAAGAGGCTTCTGAGCAGGCTGGCGTGCCGGGAAGAGGTGCCGGGGGCTGTGACAGGCAGCGCACAGGGCATAGCCCCGTCCATGCTGCTGGCAAATTCTCAGCACCCTCAAGTAGCAAAGGTGGAGGGAGGAGGAACAACTTACCTGACACACCTCTTGTACGCCCCAAATTTGAAACACGAGGTCATCCCCATGCCAAAACAGGCCTCTCTTCTAGATGCTGCCATTTAAGACAACAATAAGCGCTTATGTCAAGCAAGCGCTTCCCCATTCTAACACGTATTTCCCCTTTCTCTCCATCCCCACTATGTGCAAGACAGGTGCTGCGAAATTTCTCCCTTCCCTTCCTAACTCTGAGGTCCCTGTCGTTCTGATGACCCCATGTACCCGTAGCACATCAATGAGATTGTTAGAGACTTGTCCATTGACAGGATTAGTGGGAAAATCCCTCTGAATGGGCTCACCAACTTTCTGATTGCTTCTGATTCATTTCTGAAGATTTTCTACTCATTACCACCACCTTAAACCACCCTCCTCCTGCCTAAGGAGGAAGGCACAAAAGCCAGGGCAACTTGGCAGCCAGAGAGAGTCTCGCCATTGACTGCTACAGCTGCGGATTGGGAGCAAAAGAGTGTGTCTTCAGCACAAGACTGCTGTTTAGGTTCCTGATGACATTTCCTCCTCCCAAATAGATCTTCCAGCTGCTTTTCTTCCCTGTGGCTTTTCAATCCTTCTGTGACATTGGCTTTCTCGTACGGCCTTGTTTGTTTGGTACGTATTTTACAGTAGCAATGCTTAAAAACCAAGCCGATTTCTGAAACGGCTGCCTGTTAAGACAGTGACTTGTACTCCTATTTGATACCAGGAAGGGTGCAAGACTGACCAAGCTTTGGGGATCTCTGCTCTGAAGAGAGGGACCTGCATTTACAGTTCTGCCCAACTTCAAAACTCATGGTGGGAGGCAGCAAACACTCTGTGGCTTCTTTTGTTAGCTCTTTTCTTTCTTTTAAAATTGCACAGAACTTTTTCCCTTCATATGTGAATATTTTATATAAAGAAAGAAATGAAAAAAACTCAAGCCTACTTAATCTAAAGGTTCCTCCTTTACGATTGCCCAGTCCAAACTCCCCTCTCTCCTCATCCTCTCGCATCCATCTCCCTTACAGCTAGGCAGGAGAACAACACCCCAGTTGTACTGACTCGCAGAGCCTAATTCCTCCTCACCCAGGAGAGCCGCTACCAGCCTACGTTTCAGACAACATCACCAGCATGTTACAGGAACAGAAAAACTGAGAAACACTGGGGGAGACAGGAGGAATCTGAGATCTCCTATAGCCGACTGAACACGCCTTCCCCTGCCTCGTTCCTTCAGTGCACACCGTTAGAAATGGCAAAGCCACATCGCTTTGTTTATCCACTGCACTCCTCTCTCTACCATCTGAGCGCCTCAGAATTAGGCAGGTTGGGACAAGGGGGAGATTTGATTTCTGAGAATTTGATAAATGCAGTGGCCCAAGATTTCCAACTGGAAAAGCAGAAAAAATGCGTGGGGGGGGGGGTCAACGGCACCCGTACCACCGCTCCGCCAGAGCCAAGGAGCTGCCTTCGTCGGGCTGCAGAGCCCACTCGCTTGGCAAGCCCAGGTTGCTGGGGAGCGGGCGCTTGGCCCTCCCCGAAAAGGACCGGCGCACTGTGATCAGCGTTCAAGTAAAGGCCTGCAGCTGCCCTATGTCAGCCAGACGCCTCTGATAGCGAGAGGGTGGTAACGGTTGGAAAGAACAGACGCTTTGGGCCAGATTCCAAATGTATGAAACAAATGCTGTAAACTGAAGATAACTTCTGTTCCCTGGAGCTATTTTGGGATTACAGCAGAGTAATTTATAGTGGAATCCACTCCATTGTGCCACGGTATTACTATTCACTGCTGTTTGTAGTTCCGAGAAACATTTGCACTTGTCACATTTGCTCAGAGTGTAAATTGCCTTGCGAGGTCATTAACGAGCACAATTTACTCAGTCATTTTGTGTTCCAGATACACAGCACAGTTATTTTTTGTGCTTACATGGACAAAAACCTCCTGAAGATGCTCCATGGAAACGTTTGCTTTACAACTTACCTCCCTCACCATTAAAGTCCCTTCCCTTGAAATATTGCTAAACGTATCTGCATGGGATGTCTCCAGACCGTGGGTTGCCACCATTCCCAGGTTGTACGGCTCGTTGCTTCCAGGAATTCCTGTGGGTCTGAGGTCAGAAAGGAAAAGCATTAGGGACAGAGATATGCTTGCTAGGCTTGATTAAAAATCCTTCAGTACAGTATTATTTCAAGCCAGGGTGAGGCTTCTTTGTATCTCGTTGGAAGAGCGGTAAAGAAGTAGGTTTTCATGCAGTTTCACTATGTGCCTGCATACACATTGTCTCTCTTTGCTCACCTATTACAGTCTTGTGTTGTGTAAATGGTGCCGGGTGTCCCTGGGACAGACATTTCACTGCCTGCAGTGGAAACCCCTGCACCAGGGAGCACGAGAGGAGAACAGGGTGGAGGGATGACCTACCGCACGAGTGAAAGCTGCAGCATGTCTTCTGCTACTCTAATTTCCACCAAGATTAGGCAGACATACCTGTCTTCCCAGGGACGCCCCCCGCCCAAGGTCCTGTGTCAAGATTTCTGCACTTTGGTACCGGACGTGTGCTTCCCCAGGGTTAGGGCAACCACAACAGTCTCAGACGGGGCTACATTTGAGAACAAGTAGGTGATGAGTCTTTCTTAAGCACATATCCTTTATGTGCTCTGTGAATCTGAGATTTGTGGATTCTATGCTTATGTTTATTCCCTAGTGAAACTGTCCTGGGCTCCTTGGAAGTTATAAAGTGCAATTGTGATAATAAAGTATTGTTGTGATCTACTGCAAACCTTAGAAAAGATTTCATTAGCTAAATATATGAGGAAACTATTTCTGTTGTCACAACACAGCATCACAGTCTGGTCAATCTACTACAGGTAAAGCACAGAGACCCAAAGAAAAAGGCCTTTTTCCTCCCAAGGTGCACTAGGAGTAGCACTGCCTATTAAGTAATGAGGAGCTGTAGTCCGGCTCTAGCCTGCGTCTTTTTTTTTTTTTCAAGAAAGGTTTTAAAAAAAAAAAAAAATCCACAACCTTTATTCCTCATCTTGACCTGTGAAAGAGGAGCAATGTGCTGGAGGATCCAACATGTCAGAGAACAACTCTTCACAAATACAGGGTGGGTTTTTTGCCACCTGATTTGAAGACCAGATTTGAAGCCTAATGTGGGCTTGCTTAGGCTTCCCATGTCAGGGCTAAACTAAACATCCCGGCTCTGTTCAGCACACAGTGGCATTGCCCAGTGGAGAGGGTAATGCCACCAAGGAGCCACCGCAGCAGGGCCGCGCTTGCATGGGCAGGAGTACCAGCTTCCTCTTGCCGTGATACCAACACGCAGGCCAAGGCGATGGTGTTTGGAGGAGGTGCAGGCAGGAGTATAAGCTCTGTCCTGTAGCTCTCCCCTCTGTTTTTCAGGTGAAACATAGCCCTAAGCTATGATTTAGCCCTGAAGTCATTAGAGATGGAGAGGCAAAAAGCATTTACAGGTTTCTGATGCTAATTCGAAAGACCCACTAAAAGAAGGTATCATCAGCGATACAAGAGAGCACAAAACTAGGGAACTCCACATGGGTGGCCTACACTGAATAACGCGTTTAAAATCACCTCCTCCTCCAGTATCTCCAAATTTGGCAAAACCAAACCCAATGGCAGACGTACACTTACATTCAAGGACCCAATTTGACCTAGCTCTGCTCTGGCTTTTTCCTGTAACAACCGAAGAGGCTGATTTTTACAGTAACATTACGGCAAAATGTCTGAAGGAGCAATTCATAATGTGGTGTGGTATCAGTCCATATGAGAATTTAGCTTTTTTAATAGAAACATTCGTATAAAAACGTTGCCAATGTCTTCATGGGACCCAGGACCAAAGGACACTGGAGTGCCATGGGATGTGTTGAGTTTATTTCTGCGCTCGTATGTCCAGACAAAGACTGGAATTTATTCTTAAAAGATAATTAATTTTAGGATTGCCTGCGAGTGGATAGCACAGGTGGTAAGCACTCTCCATTCTTATTAGCAGACCAGCTGCTTAAATACAATTCAAATGAAATCAAAAGCAAACGATAAACCGAGCCTGGATTACTCAGCCTTGCCTGTGGGCCAAAAAATGTCTATGGCTGTTAGGAAGTTGCTGCTGCTGAGACCTGTTACTCCGCATGTAAAAGCCTTACACGCCGGTGGCTTTCAATTATATGAAATGATTCACTTTTTAACATGCCTCCCCTGTGCACACCTCCTTGTCAATACCCAGAGGACCGCGAGGGAGCTGAGAAAGCACAGGCGGCTCCCCGTCTCATTAGAGACAGGAGCCCACAGGAACTCTGTGCATGGGTATGGCTTGAATACACAAAAAATGGGGAGATATGCACACCCCGCAGCCTTGCCTTCATCGGATCAAAGCATATGACCAGACTGGCCCAACCAAAGTGCATCAAACAACAGCGCACTGTACTTCTGCAGGAACTTTTGCATAAGGAGCTTGCAACTCCTTCCAACTGTAGCTACCAATGTTAGGAAAAATAACACAAGTATTCCACTTTTAGAAATAAGGAAACTGAGGGAAAGGAAGTTCTGAAAGCAGCTGAAAGCGAGGAGCAGGCTCTGGAGGCTGCCAGCGGCTGCCTCGCACCGTTGTCGCGCCCTTCTGCAAGCCCTCCGGATACCTCTCACAGTTACTGTGTCTCCAGATAGTGAACACCCAGCAGTTTCATCATGTGCCCCCCAAAGAAACGGCTCCTTACATCAGCCTCGGGATGTCGCTGACAGGCACAGTCCCATCATGTGTCTCATTTTCACCATCCTCCTCCTCCTCCTCACTGCTCTCTGACTCCTCGCTGGAGGAGGAGTAGTCGGTCACCTTCTTCAGAGGGCGATTGGTCTCCTCGATGCGCAGCTCCCTCAACTCTTTGGCTAAGGCCGTCAGATCCTAGAGGGGATGGGGGCAAGGAAACAGGAAACCAATGGCTATTATATTTACAGCAAGGAAAATGTCAACACACATCTCTTCAAAAGCCAATGCTAACAGCACGAGCAACAAGAAATAGCTGTACAGAGTTGTTACAAACATGAGACAAATGTAAGACAATGTTTGTAGCATGTAGCATTTATTAAACAAAACAAAACTGATTTATGCTCACTGAAAAATCAATAGGCAACCTGTTCTTTTTCTGTTTGGAACGTGTATGTATATATATATATATATACACTTATATGTATATACACAGCAAAAGTATACTTATTGGAAAAGGTGAAGTTCAGTCACCATCATAGTAAACTGGAAAACAGTGTAAATTCAAAGACAGGCTTGGAGAATTTCTCCTGCAGGGCTTTCTCTTCTTTCAAACTTCTCAAAGAGACCCCATAAACTGTATTTACTCTGTAATAAATGCATTTGGGAAGAAAGCAATGCGAGCATCTCCCATGGAGTGGTGCAATCCCCAAGTCAGGAGATGCTTCAGTGATCAGCCTGCGCTGCCGGGCAGCGGCTGCGAGGCCATGATGGGCGTCCACGGAGAAGCGCCCCGCTCGCTGCAGCACCCTGCTCAGCGACACTTGTGAGTCACAGCTCTGAGTCAGCCACAGGATAAAAAAAAAAAAATTAAAAAAAATCCTGCAGTGGGAACCATTAAGCACTTTATGTGAAATGCGACAGCCTACAAGCTAAGGGAGAAAAAAAAAAGAACTTGAAACCAGAAAAAGGTAGGAACAGTCCCAAAACCTATTAGAAATTTTTCAGTTTTCAGTTTCAGTTTTCAGTTTACCATGACTTTGATGAGGCCTGAGACCCGACAGTCATATAAAATAGACACTGTTATTTCAAAACAAGAAACATTGCAGGCACCGTGTAGAAAATAGACTTGTTGTTATCTTACATGCTTTTATAGCAATGCAGGGGGAAGCAGTAGGGCAAAAAAGCATGAGAGCTCTAATTAGAATGGGTTAGAGTACTCTGTTGCACAACACATGCACATGACGAACAAAGCATCACAATTGCCAGTCTTACCATTTCTCCCTATATTAGTGACCGAGGTAGCCATCAGTGCATTCGGTCAGAGATAAAGGATTAGGGAGAAAGAAACTCATTGAAAAATACTAAATTCCACAGTTGTCTTATGGCCATATTCTCTCTTTACTGCATTCCACAAATTTCCAGTTTCCCGTTCCAGCAGAGCGACTAGAGCAATATTAATTACATTTGCAAAGGGAGTTCTTAAAATCTATCCTGTCGACATTGGAAGAAAACGATGAAAAAACTTCTATTGCTGAGATGGAAACTCAGTTTATTTTTAATCATGAATCAGTAATATTTTGCAAGCAATTTATACTGCAGTTATGGGTTATTCTTAAGGACATAATAAGCTCTGTTGTGTCATTGGGATTAGAACCTAAAACGAAGCACTCGTTGCTTTGAGTGGAGTAATCGTTTATCCCTAATTCTATACAAATCAAAAGCAACGCTTTATTGACATTTAAATTTGCCCTCAAGTCACACCGCTTTGTGGCTGTTGCAATGAGAAATTCTCAGGAACGATCCATCATTGAAATTAAAAGGAAGGTGACTCCCCCCGGTGCCCGGTGGGGTTGGCGGCTCACGGGTGGCGCCGCGTGTGGACAACCACATTCTGCTCCCAGGTGTGCCCTGCCGGGCTCCTGCCATGCCGGACTGGCTCGCCTCCGGCCGGGGTACCAAACCGAGGTAACCACGCACGTGCTTTGGCTGCTTGTGCAAATATCTTTCCAGTTGCGCTAGCTGTGCCATCTGAAAATCTTGTCTTTCCCTTTCCCCTCCAACAACGCTAATCATGTTCCACATGGCAAGAGAAGAAACAAGAGGAGCAATTTTAATCTTCTAGCAAAACCTATTATTCAAGTGCCTCATTTTATCCATGCTCTGAATGCAGCTAAGAAATTTGGTGCATGCTAAAGAGCATGGCCGTTGAGTTCATGACTAGACGTTACGGTGGGGTTCAAAGTCCACGGAGGTAAAGAAGAACCTCCCACGTACATCAGAGGGCTTTGCATCAGACCCATAAATATTAGTATGCAAAAAAATCTACTTTAAGAACAGAAATTGATCTCTGCTTCACAGCAAACCCAGCTGGCAGGTATCACGTAACCCTCTCCAAATCAAAACGCTCTCTGTAACTTTAAGGAAAGGCTCTTTATCATGATGAGAGAGAGAACATGGTATTTAAAGAGTTATTTTTGATGCCAACATGTCTGGGATTGAAGCACAGTCAAATCTACAGTCACGACATCTAATTACTCTAATTAATGCTGCAGCAGCTTCTGTGACATGATTGTTTCTGTTCCTAAATAAGTCAATGAAATTTGAACAGCCTAACAACGCTCTCAGTTTAGAGCACGAAATATGCTCTTTATTGAACGCTTTCCTTTGATTTGGCTCGGAGCTTCCTCAGCTTCGCAAAGGACTTTAAGGGAAGACTGTGCAAGAGCCTCTTAAAACTGTAATTGAGCTTCCTGCATTAACTACAGAAAATTAGGCTACTTTTTTATACCTTCCATATCTAAGCAAAGTTTATCAGGGCAACAAAAACTCCAGTCCTTGCTACTGCGCAGAGCGGCCAGCAGAGATTTCAGCTAGGGCAGAGATGGCATTTCTAGTGGCTGAGGTCCTAAGCTGCTGCAAGGACCAATGTGTGTGCCCAGCAGCTCCCAGCCAGTGCTGCAGGTAGAGGCCAGACACGCTCGGTGCGCCCAGCTAGTTTGTCTGTGCACCCAAAGAGCGTCTGTGGGCTGCCCTGGGCTGCTCTCAACGCTGGGGCCGGTTTGGGGGGATGCCGGGATCCCTCCCCGATGCCGGGATCCCATCTCAACGCCTCTCCCCCATCCTCGCGCTGACCTTGCCACCGAACTGAATGAGATTGCTCAGAGAGTAAGGGTCCGACTCGGCAGCGCTGCGACGAAATCCAGACGTCCCAACACAGGCACGTCATTTCTCCCGCGCGTCAGAAAAGCGTGGGCTTACTGAAATTCTTCCATCAAGCAGATAGCTGATTAATGTACATATGCTATCAGCCTTCTGCAGTCATCAGCAGAAGGTAGCTAGCCAAATATTTTAAAAATCAGCTTAATTAGTTTTTAATAACTAATTTGGAAGTTATAAAGCAATAATAGTCCCAGACGATATCATCAGATAACTCATATCTTCTACTTAAAGCTTTGCCTCAGGATGGTTAATTCTTCGATGCTATCATTTCTGCCAGATAATGAGCACTTTGTAGGATTAAGTGGCTTCACTGACTTGCTCTTGGACTAAAAACAATCTGACAACAAGAAAGCAAGCGCTCTGTAGCTCCAAATGTGTTTCAACTGTTATTACTGAAGGTGACATAATACATAAGTTAGCAGTATCAGTGCTCTTTTAATTACTTCTAATTGCAAAGACTTCTCTGGATTTAATATTTGCTGGATTCAAGTCAGTCTGGTTTCCAAACTCATATAGCTCATTTAACTTGAATTTAACATCCAGGCTGCCTCTACTTGGATACTGATTTATGTGCTTTTTCCTTAACAAACCACCTCATTAAACAAACCCCATTGCTAATGTTTTATCCAAGAGAACATGTTAGCTAACCAGCATGTTGTTTTCCTTCTTCCATATATTCTACTTTTTAAAGGAAACAGCCTGCAGGAGAGGCTGCTAATCCCGGGGCTTTCACTGACAGTCGCACAGTTAAGAGAGGTGTGTGCACTTTAAAGCACGTGGGAGACAAGTTAAATGCTAGCTGAAGAATGTTCAGTCTCTTCCCATGAAAATTTAAAAATTCACCATCATCAGATGTGCACATATTTTAAAATATTATATGGTAAAAATGCTCTAATTCCGGAATCTGCTGTTTTAATAGGATAGACCAAGACTAGCATCGCCAATCAACCTCCTTCACATTAACACTAGTTTTGAAACTTTTACTTTCAATCCAATTATCTGAACGCCATTGTATCGCAGTTACCAGGGTGAAAATGGGTAAATCTAGAAACGAGGATAGGTATTTCTTACGAAACGGGGTGATGGAGAAGTCCTCAAGACCCAACCAGACAGAATAACAAAGTCCACGTGCAGAACTTTGCTAGCAGCAATTAGCTCATACCCAGACTTCCTGCAATGGCCTCGGCAAAGCTTGCGCTTCGGCATCTGACCCTCCAGCCACACCGAGCCGCAAGTTGAAGGTATTCATCGCCACCTTGCTAGAGAGATGTTCAGCACAAGGCAGGATCTGGCCCTTGTTTTACACTATAACGTTGTCCATAGCGTCCTTCTCTTCTATATTTTCCAGGAATACTGTGTAGCACCATAAGCACCCTAAATGTTTTAAAAGTAATTTGCAAAGACAGGCGTTACGTTGTCTGTCTGGAGGGGTGAGCTCCTGCTACATCCCCTAAAGGATTCTGCATGGACTCTGACCATGCAATTTTTAACTGACGCTCTGGCCATGCAATTTTTAACTGACGCTGCCTCAAACCTTGCTCTTCAGGCACCCCGCAGCCCATGCTTTCAGGTCCCCAACAACCCGCCTGCAAACTCTTCCCCATTTGGCATTAGACAAGCCAATCTAGCTGTTGTCTGGGACGAGAGACCCCATGTTCTCAGATATGTGCCCTCACACCTACTAATTAGGGAGAAACAGCTTTTTGAGCTCAGTAAGCTTATACTATTCATGGGAAGTACATACAGTTTTCTACCCAGCAGCATATTTTAACAGGATATCACTGATCTCCTGCTTCAAACATTGTTATTGTCCATCCCGGTCCCTGTCCCTCTACTTTCTACTAGGCTGTAATTTTAAAACACACACAATAAAACCTTTAGATGGGAAAAATGAAAATGTCTGAAACACTTCTCAAGATCTGGAGCGCACCGTGCATGGACACTATCAACTTACTCTCTTCGCAGTCTCATTGCACTCGGCAGAGGCAGTGGCTGAGCAAACCTGGCCAAACTTGGCCCTGCTGCTTCCAGCAAGAAGCTTGGGCTTTGGGTTTGACAGCGGCCCTGATTCCAGCCAGGAACAGTTGTCACTGTAAAACCCCGGTGCTGGCAAGAAAGGCAAGAACTCAGGACAGCTGAGATCACCTCCTTTTGCAGTGTGCCACCTGGGTAATTATCAATTTCAGTGTCTGTCCTGGGGATTACACATTCACCTACACTGGCCCCTGGTAGAGGAAGAGCATCTGCATAAGAGGCTGAGGTTCTCAGCTGGTGTAAACCAAGATAGCTCCCGGGACCCTATCTTTGCAGCTGACGGTCTGGTTCATAGCAATGAATTAATCACTGTATTCCACTACTCTGTTTTCCTCTACTTGCCAAGTGCCTTCATTTGAATTAGGTCTGAATTGCGTCTCAATATAGCTCAGTCTTCCCACTGAAATCAATGGGCTCCCGTGGGCTGTAGCTGAGAGCAGAATTTGATGTGCAGCACAGTCTGTCCAGATCCCCTCCATCCAGTGTAAGAAAATTCTGTTCTTGGTCTTTCTCTTTCAAATATGCAGAACAACAGTAACACGATTTGCCCTGCACGTGAGCGTTCATGTACTTCTCGCCACGGCCTCCATGCAAGTGGTCCGCAAGTGGATTTCACACAGCCCACGTATGAGCAGAACATACCGACCGATCCATCTCCCTCCCCTCAGGCAGGCCCACTATGCCAAAACACAATCTTTCGATCTGAAAAGATTGCATTACCACCTTTTTGAACGTCAGCACCAAGAAAACCCGGTTTGGTATTAAGCGCTAACTAGGCAACCTTGCATAGGCATGACCCACTGAGAAAAGATATCACTAACCTCATCTATAGCTTTCTTATAGCTCTGTGAGTAAGGGAAGATTAATCAGCATCAGAGGAAACAGATCGGGACAGGAAAAAGCCAGAGGAAGGGCAAGCAGGTTAGAAATAAAATTAGAATTGTTAGCTCAACGCTGTGGAGTGTAAAGAAAAAACAACATCAACAAAACATTAATACACATTAAAAAAGAGAAAGCAGTGGAAATTCATTTCAGTTATTAGGCCGACTCTGCAGTCTTAAAATACAAACGTCAACAATATTAAACCAGAAAGAAACACTTTGGGTGAGACTTTGCTGGGCCTTTGCCAGCGGAGTAATAAAACGAGAGCGTACAGAAATTACTGCAGGTTTGTTTGTAAACCGTGAAGACTATGGGTGGCTGGTTCCCCAGCCTCTCCCGTGAGGAGCATCCCCGCGGCGGGACCTACCATGCAGTTCGGAACACAACAATGCGCTGTATGCAAACACCAGCCCCAAGCTAGCAAAGCACTTAAGCCTCTGCTTGATTTTAAATCGCAGCCTTAAGTGCTTTCCCCTAGACTTGGGTTACTGATAGAAATCATGCACTCCCTTAAGCATTCAAATCTCCCACAGGCTCTTGCCAGAGTGTTGTTTTCGAGTCTCTCAGCTGGAGAAGCAATGGCACTAGCCTCTTTTTATGGGTTCCCAAGGTTGTGCTATGGCACCAAATGGAAACATGGCCAATCCGGTTGGCAACATTCCTGCAGGAAATAAGTTAAGACTCACAGCAGGTCGGCTCGGTCGTGTCACATCTCTGTTGTCTTCCTGTTTTATCTTAGCGGGCTCGTGGGAGAGCACAGGTGATCCTTCCGGCTTGACGTTTCCTGGGCAAAAGGAAAGCAGAGACGGTGGGGAATTACAACCCTGCCGAGGCAGGAGGCTGTGTGCGCTGCCACACGCCACCACTGCAAAGTACCTGCTCACCTGGGAAAGTGGGTTTCCCCCTTCTAAAACCTTTCAGGAGGCTATGTCATCATGGGAATCATCTCTCCTCAGTCCCTCCTGCTGTCTGGAAATACCCTCCTGGGCCTCTCCGCTTGGTTCAACAAGTCTCCCTCAGTTTAGCAACACATCTATAACCAGGTCCAACCTCCACAGACAGCCCTCTCTCAACATCACTGCCCTTCTGCTATGGAAACAAATTCAGCAGCTCTGCAGCATCTGACATTGCTAGGAGATTATTTGTCACAGGATTCCTCATTAGTAAAAGCAAAAACAAACCAAAAAAGGACAACTGGTGATAAGTTACCTTTATCGACTACCTAGAGAAGTGATTATTTCAACAACAGACACATCATCCTCCAGTCAAGTCATAAAAAATTCAAAGCATGGATGCAGCACTTGTTTTAATGCGCTTTAGCTCTGTGGATTTATATTCCAGGGCTGTGACAGAAATGCAGATAAACTGGCTGTATGTGCCTTAGCAGCTCCTAGTGTGACTAAACAGGGGAACAGAAGATCTTTAAGAATGGCTTTAAGATGTTAGGGAGCAATTCAGCTAGGAACATAAATCCAGTGTAAACACAGTTTCCTTCTGAAAGTATTTTAGAGAAAGTTGCTTATAGGCTAATTCATTTCTCTGCTCCCATCTCATGCTTCGTGCAGAGATGCAGTCCCCCAAAAAACCTCCCAAAGCCACTATACATCCCACCCAAACTTTAACACACTCCCAAAGAAACCCACACAGAAGAAGTGAATTTGGGGTCAATTTGGCAACAGGAGGCATGTCGGTATTCATTTTATTACCCTGCAGCGCAACCCCTGTCTCCTTGGCACAAATTACATGCCCCTGTGACATTTAGGTAGAGGGTAGTGCCCCAAGGCATGCTGTCACTCTGCAGGCAGCACCTTCGCCAGCCTCGGCACAAGGGAGTGTTGCCACCTTGGGTTGCAAAGGGGCAAGTTGGTCCCAGAGGTAGATTAGAAAACATCAGTTACCTGATGAAGCCTTTGGCAAATTTTTTTCTTAAACACAAATGAGATTAGAGACATCCTGCCTTTCCCGCTCACCAAGTGACCTCCAAAAACAGGTCGGGCACTATGAACATTTGACAGGAAAAACCACCTCACCTCTGACTCTGTTGCGCTCACTGGAGCCCGCCTGGGAGCCGGGCTGGGAGCCCCCTTGGGAGCTGGGCTGGGAGCTGGGCGTGCTGGAGCTGGAGGAGCTGCCGCTGCTGGTGCGCTGCAGCGGGCTCTCGATGATGGGCTCCGTCCGCCTCAGGTCCGGGTTGCTGCAGGAGCACAGAGCAGAGATGGTGTCAGCGGGCGCCACGCATGCCTCAGCAGCTTCAGCTCCTTCCAAATCTGGCCTGAGACAGTGGACTTATCACGGCCATAGGTAGTGTGACAGAAAGCACTGTCACAGCCACAAAACAGTATATGACATTTTGCAAAGACAACTCTGCGGGTAACAGCTTCCACAAGCTCTAAAATCACCATGGCATCTTATGGTCTCTTGCAAAAATGCTTAAATGATCTAGGAGTTGAGGAATCACTGCAAATTGACAAAGCCTGTAAGGCTCCACCAATGCATCTTCATTTCTAAGGTATACGCTAACACTGCTTGCAGAGATCGAAGTAACCCATAAGTGTTAACAGGCCACGGGAAAGTCATGGGTCCCCCACAGTCTTCACTTGACCTGCTAATTTAATGAAGACTCCAGTCTGCCTCTCACCGATGTTTGTTATGCAAGGTAATGTCACCTAACGCAAGGTAAGAGGACACCTTTTCTGCTGGAGAAGACAGGGCTGAAGTCTTGTCTTCTCGAGCTATTGATCCTGCAAGCCCTACTAAAATCCATGGGAGCTGAGTGACTGCACAGAATCAGGCACTCTTATCTTTATGGAGCTGGACCATAACCACACAGAAAAATCACTAGAGCAATTTTATACTCCTTTTTTTGGCCAGATTTAGCAAAAATTAAAAGGTTGCTTGCTTAGAACTCCATTGCAGCCCCAAGATATGCAATGCTGGATTTATCCGCATTCAACAATATTCATTCTAAAATTAGGAATTTGCAACTTGCTATTAAACAGAGAAAGAAATCTTTTAGTGGAGAAAAAAATCTCAAGTTGGCAACAAGGCTGCAGATTACTTTTGCTGCTTATTGACATCTCCTAGGTTTCATGGCTTCACATCACAGCCACTTCAGACTTGCATTAAGTTACCCACTTCAGGCATTTTCTTCCTTGATTTCTTTCCCCCCTGTGAACATACATAAATCTAGAATAAAAAGTGTCCTTGATATACAAAGAGTGACTAATATTTCTCAGATGCCTCCAGGACATTAATTCTTATTTGGCACTGAAATGACACCAGAAGACATGCTCATGCAGAGTTATGCAATTTGTTTTTATGCAAGACTTCTGTTAAGTGATCTTATTATTCAAAGTCCTGTTAAAAATGCATAGAAAGCTTTTTCCACAGAGTCCAATTAGGACCTTGCGTACATAAAAATTACGCTGTAATACTGCCACATTACACAATGCAATTGCAATCAAAGACATCGAACACTGATATAAAGTGTGCGCTATGCATCATTCAAAGCTGCTCAGAGACTATCAGAATGGCACAAACTGGATGGATTGTGCAAAGCCCCATTGCCATAACTGGGTGACTGACAGAATCATTTGGACGTGGCCTAATACGAACATTATATTGAATTGCTGCCTAGTGTTATCTTGCATTTACGTGGGCACTTATTAAAATGACAAAAGCAAGATAGTAAGGAAAAAAAAAAAGCAAAAGCAAGGAAATATCCCCGTAGTCGTTACAATAGTATTACAAATAAAAGAAAGCATATTTTTACCATATTAACATTTATGCATGGGAGGAATCAAGAACCGACAGGAGAGCCGGTTAAAAAAAGGTAATGTGAGAAATGCTACATTATCATGACCGAAATAAATGTTATAATTTCACTGATTAGTTAGTTTAATGGATTTTTTTGCTGCCTTATCGTTTTCAATCTTCCTCAAGCTGAAGGCTTCCAGCTCAAGTTGTACGGCTGATGAAATTAACTCACGAAATGTATTTGAAAACTTTGGCAACTTATGAATTTGCCTGCATTGACTGGGACCGTGCAGCTGAGGGAAAACACTGTAACCTTCAACTTGAATCCTACAGTCTTATGCTATCATTTTTACTCTCAAGACCTTCACATCCTAGGACTACATAGTCCAACATCCTACTGCATTTTGTATTGTCTTTCAGGGTGTAGCCTGAAAATTAAAATTAAATTACTATTTAAGAATTAAATTCAAAGAACAACATTTTCAAGAACTCAGACTGCTTCAGCCTTGAGCAATAAAAAATCTATGATACAAATGCTTTTTTCTCTCATTAAAAAAAAAAAAAAAGACTCTTGCCTTCCTCCTTCTGCTATCCCTGCCAGCTACTTAAGCTGTTGCCTGCTGTATGCGAGGTTGCTGATGCGTGATTCAGGCACTCAGCTGGAAAGAAAAAGGCATATGCTGAAAGGCTGGTTACAGAGCACAGCATATGGCTACGAATATGCCAGCATTCACTATTTGACCTAACCCCAGAAGGACAAGGCAGGAAATGGAAACTAAAGAGCTCCATCATATCAAGCTACATAGATCACATGTTTATTCGGAGATTTACCTGTCTACCAGTGTCTTTACTTCTCTGTCTTCCTCAGTAACATTTTAACGTCAGTGGCATGCTAGCTGGGAAAAGATCCTAGTCCTAGGAGGTCAAAACAGATTTAATACTTGATCTCTATCTCAGCAGGATCTGGCTCTCACCACGACGTACCAGTGCATGTCCCCAGCACACTCAGGCTTTCCCTGTGAAAATCTGCTGCTCTGACTAGTTGGAAACTTGTAGTACTGAGATCTCCCCACTGGCTTCGTATGGCATGATTCCCCCTACACACAAAGAGGCGATGCTGGGAGAACTAGGACCTGTTTCCACTAAATCGTTCAAATTCTTGTTCCATTCCACAGCAATAGGCACGGCACCCAGCTACAAACCCCTGGTCATCCAAGAACAGATTCAGGCCAGCTCGAAGGGAGCAAAACAGCCAGGAATCCAAAAGCTCACAGCCCTTGGGTGTGATACAAAATACTAATGAATGGGACCCCAGCTTATCGCAGCCCTAAGCTGTGATGAAAGTATTGCAAATCTCTTGTTTTCACCGTTTCACCATCAGGGTTAGGTCGTATACCAGTGCTCCCACTCTGCTCACAGGACTCGCAAGCTGGTGCATCAGGAAGAAACCCGGAATGAGCTACGGGAAATGCTGAGGGGCTATTTCTGCCCCCCGCACTCAACCTCCCCTACCTTGCGCGAATCGGCTGGGATCCTAGTCGGGGTCCCAGTGCGCTGCCGTTGCCTGGGGAGTTCTTCCTCGCCAGAGCGGGGGATATGGAAGTGGTTCGCTGAGGCACCTGGAAAAGAAACGGAGAGAGTCACAGTTACCGAGTTCACCCAATTAAATCAGGCTGCTGCTCACACTTCGGAGAGATTAGGCTTCAGCGTTTCCTTAAGACTCAATTTATAATTGATTTCCTACTGAGAGATATGCAATATTTATAGCAATTATAAAACATAACGCTCTCGGCTTTTACGAGGAACCACCTGAGCGTGAGACAGAAAGGAGCTGCAAAGATGTGCAACGCAGGGCCGTTCCCTGCAGAAAAGCCCTCAGCAACACACAAAGCAGCCCTGTTACCATCAAACAAATAATTTTTCTTTTCCAAAAGCTGAATGTGTACACACATATATACATATATAAGTAGTCTAAATTTAACAAAAAACACAGTGTGGTATTTTTAAGATAACGCTCTGAATGCAGTTCACTTCGTCAGCCACTGTGGAGTTTTTAGGGGTGTCTAGATCGGATATAACACACACATTGTATC
The DNA here is from genome assembly GCF_040807025.1 of Struthio camelus. Lineage (NCBI taxonomy): Eukaryota > Metazoa > Chordata > Aves > Struthioniformes > Struthionidae > Struthio > Struthio camelus. Next base: position 27,719,330 of record NC_090950.1, on the reverse strand, counting down.
AGAGAGAACGTGCTGACTGGTGGTTAAACAAGAGGGCTGAAAGTGGGAAGATCCAGGCTGAACTGCTCAATACTCTCCATCAAGCCAAAGCAAAGCCTGGGCCTGCGTGTGCCACGGCGCCTCACCCAGGCCCTGCCCCGGCTGGCATGCCGGCACCCGCTCATCACATCCTAGCTCTGAAATCGCCGTGCACCAACACGCAGCAGTGTCATGCGGAAAAATACACCATACTTGAGCCTGCTAGAAAGAGGTATGGCAATACTCACCTGGGGAATACTTTGCACCAGGTAATAGAGAGGCCAAAAGCTCAGTAGGGTTAGCAAAAAAAAGGATTAGGTGTTTTTTTTGGAGAACACACAGCTATGTTAGGCGAGCCAAAATGATTTAGAGAGAGACAGTCTTATATTCTGCGGCAGAGCTAGCAATAACTTATACATTCATTACAAAGAAATTCCCTGTATGGGTGGGCAGGTTACTCTGCAATCATGACTCCTGAAGTTTCTTTTACCTTCCTCTGAAGCATCTAGTCATAAACACTGGCAGAAACAAGACACCGGACCACAGAGACAGCCAGCCCAGGCTCACGTGACAGTCCTTTTGTTCCCGGTTAGAATCACATCAAATTTATTTTGGTCAGTAAAATGTGAAGTCAGACTTCATGGGTATTGCTGCTGATACAATGGCTTTAAACGTGAAGTGCTGTTCGGTGTGGGGAGCCTTTCCACAGCTTGGGTTTTCCTCCAATGAAGGGGCGTATACTCCATAGGGCCTGAAAGAACCAGGAACTGTGGTCTGAGTGAAGAGAGCATTACTGTAATTAAAATAGGTGTTGCTCTCAAAAGACTTGAGCAAAAAGCAGCACCACACAGTGTTGTTTTCAACCTAGCCAGTATTAAACCCCAAGGGATTTTCAAGATCAGCGTCAAGGATCTGATAGTGAGGACAGGCTACTTCGGCTCTCATCAACTAGGATCTGAGGACTGAGCTGGATCATCATTTGTGAGCAGAGGTGTCACAGGTAGGCGGCTGTCTCTACAGGTAATGGGTTTTGGGGGCTTGGGTCTTCAGAGCTGTTGGCTTGCTTTTCCTTCTAAGGAAGCGCTGATGCAACTTATCACTGGTGGTAGCAGAAACAGAAATATTACTAAAATCGCGTGTGACATACCACCACGGAGCCTATTAGCTGACATTTTGCTCTTAAAAATGCAAGTCACTTACTTGTTAAACCAAAGAAAAACCGTCTCTCAATCATGGACAAATACTATCATCTGCCCCACTGCCGCTAATCAATTGGTAATATTTTTTCTCTGCAAAAATCCACCCAGGCTGAGGGCTGATTCACTATAAGGGGAATTTTAATGGCCAAGTTATAATTCATCCAAAATGAAGGTATATAAACAATGCAATCGAAACACTGGACCAGAAGAGTCTTAATTAAAGAGGTACTGCCAGATGCTGCCATAATGTCAACAGAGGTATAAAGGTGCCGGAGCCCTTACAAGTCTTCCATCAAATATTGATTACAACTGGAGGCATGCCACTGAGCTAAAAGGACCCGTCTTACTGAGTATGATCCATTTTATGTTCCTGCAATTCTATTTAAACAGAATGAATTCTTATCCTCAGGGGAAGAAGAGAAACAGATTTGCTTGGGACTCTCTGTGGCTCGAGAACTTTCTCCGCCAGTGGGCAACGCTACGGAGCAGCGCTGGCACTGCCTCTTTCCCGTGCTGAAAGGGAGGAGCGGTAATGTTACCTTTGGCGGGATGTCTTCCTCCTGCCGTAACCAAGAACTTCGGTCAAACTTTTCAATGCGAGGGGGCAGAGGAGGGTTTTCTGAGGTGGGGTCCGAGTTCTGCCTTGGCATCTCAGGGCGGTGAGAGGCCACCGTCAGAGCCTCCTGAAACCCAGCCATCCCCTTGGCGGGCTGTTCATGCAGGGACTGAGAGCCAGACAAGGAGCTTCCTTGGGATTTCACAGTGACCAGATGTGGAATCTAAGCACCAAGTCAAAACAGAACTATCAGTACAAAATGGAAAAAATAAATTAGAAAAAAATATTAAAAATTTGATTTGTTTTCCAAAAAGAAAAAAAAATCGATTAGCAGTTCAGATGCACTAAAAAGCCCCCTCAGTCTGACATCAGCACTGCCTTGGTTTCAGGAACTTCTGATTCGCACCAAATGAATGCAAAAACCATTAAAAAAAATCAAGGTTGCATAGCTCAGCATTTTAAAGTCAAGAAATGCCCAAGTCAGATCCATATGTTTCAGTTCTGACCATTTCTGCATATGCCCTGCAACATGGTGTTTACTTCCAGCACTGCACACCATTTTGGAAATAATACCGCAGAGTGAGGCCAGGCTGTTCGCTCCAGCAAGCGCACCCACACAGGATGCACGCTCACAGCCCTGCCCAGCATTTGCTGAATCTCAAGCTATTGAGTCTGTGTCTCTAACACTGTGCTAATGACGTCTGGCATGGAATTTGTTGTTAAAAATAAAGAAAAGGAAACAATAATAAATAATAATTAAAAAAAATTCAGGAACTCTGAGGCACAGATGGCTTAAAAAATATCTTGAGGCATGAGTTTCTACAGGTCTAGGTAGCACCCTATCCTGCGGATGAATCGTATACATCTAAGGCTTGCGAGTGAAAGTAAGTCACCCACGTGACAGAAACTGAGACATTCCCAAAATCAGAGTATGATATTAGAGCTCCTTCCCAGGGCCCTATAAAGTCTGCAATGGCCCCTTCTTTGACGCAGCATGGAGTTGTAACCTTTATTTCAGGGTAAACATGACATTTCTGCATCTATACGTACATGCATACATGTACATGGGTGCCCGGATTTCAAGTGACTTTTTCATTAGTATCTTAGTCAAACAAAACCCTTGCAGCTGTGGACAAGATATGTCACCAGAAAGAGTGCAGTATTTTCAAAGAAGTCAGGAAAAAACAGATTGTGCTTGGTCAATTAGAGAGTCTGCTATGAAGTGGGGTTTTACGATTTAAGTTTGGATTATATATCTGGGGAAAAATACCTGTATAAGGGCTTCCCTGGCAGTATTTTATTTAAAGTTGGCATTGTCCTGCTGACCTACAGATGCACATACCACAGGTGGACAGCACTTTTCAGCACATTTCCCCATAGAAAGACCATGTGAGTCTGGACCAAAAACCTGGTTCCTCCCCTCTGAAATCCCCGCTTGAGTCTGCAGGATTTGCGGTTGCTGAACTGGGCCCAGCCCTGACGCTCACAACTTTCCGTGGTGGGGTACTGATGGACCTTGTGACTGGGATTAGCTTTTAAAATCACGATTCTCCTCCTCATTGCAACCTACTGCCCTTTCTGAATGTGCTTGTGACTGATGTTAACTTGATGGAAAACCAAACAAAAGTTTGAAGTAAAGTAACAAAGAAAGCAAAATCTCTTTCTGATGGTCCTTAGCATCAAAGCATCCTAGGCCTTTTGTACCAGGCTCTGAGGTTTTAGTTCTTTAAATAAAACAGACCCAAAGAGGAACAGAGAAACTGCCTTATTGGCGCAGACCAGAGGTTCCTCTAGGTCCTCAGCTTGTTTCTAGGAACCAGTACCTGATGCTTCAAAGGAAGGTATAACCCAGCATGATGTTTCTAACACATGGAGGTGAAAAGAAGAATCAATTCATGAATGTAGATGCTGCCCTTACTCACAAACACGTGAGAAGCCACGGAGCGAGACGTTATTTCCTTCAATTCAGCCTTTCTCATGACCTTACCGGCACCCCGAGCATCCTGGTTTCTGTAACTGAGCCTGCTGGGCGGAAGCACCATTACCTGTGGGTCCACGGGTCTGAGGAGGGGTGGGGTCCGGGCTGGCTGCACACCGCTAATGCTGAAGGACTCGGAGCGAGGAGGCAGGTTGGGGTCGGAAATCCTGTTGGCCACCTTGTGAGGCATGGCCGGTGAGCTCTGACGGTTGAGTCGGGAGCGCTCCTCCACCTGCGGCAACATGGGAAGAGAGCCCATCAACACCAGTCACCTCACTGGCTCCCCACCACATGCTCTAGTTACTGCACAGCCTTTCGGCCTGCTTTCCAAAGAGATGATCGTATTTCCTGCTTATTTTCTGCTCCCTGAACCAAGGGACTGGGTCCCTTTACGCATCAGGTCTTTGAGCACTTTAAGGACTTCTGTATTGGGTAAACGCTCCAGTCTGGATTTCGGCAGTCCCAAACTCTTCAGACAAGCTGCAATCTGTATCGGTTTTCCTTTGCCTCATTTTCCTTCTCCCTCACCCCATTTACTCGCTCCAGGTTTATCTGCTCCATCACATATTTGCCTCTATCAGTTTTCTTCCCCCTCCCCTTCACTTCCTAAGGGAGTACCCAGCCCCCTATCCCCCCCCCCCCCATCAAGAGCCTAAACTGGAGCTGCTTTCTCAGATGCTCTCCCTTGCGGCCCGATGCTAGTTGCTCAATTCATATGTGGACAAGGCTCAGCATTTTGTTTCACTGTGTATTGGACACCCTCCGCTGTGATTATACAAACCGGAGCGGCTGTATAGGGTACTCAGCGTTTCACACTCGCACAGAAAGCGCTGCTCACAGTCCTGCCAAGATCACTGTAGGCTTAATGTAGCGTTGCTCCAAGGGACTGCCATTACGGACAAGGCTGCGATATGTTGCACAAACACAGAGCAGCAGGATTCATTGGATTGCCGTATTAGTGAAGTCTGAGACCATAAATAGATATCATTAGGAAATCTAAGTGGTACCTCCAGCTTCTAAAAGGTAAGAAAGACCCATAAAAAAGCCATTTACAATTGAAAACCAAGGCCCACGCAGGAAGCTCTTTTCTCTGTAGATATATCAGGTTATTGCATCGCTATGGAATCCAAGTCACCCAGCAGCTTGTGCAATAAATGCATTTTAAAGAGTCCAAAAAAGGACTATTTAGATCTCATGCGCGTAACTCATCCTTGCAAATCTGAAATGGAAAAATAAAGCTTCCACTAAAGGAAGCATGCCTCAAGAAGGTGCACGCCTCAAGAAGGTGCATGCCTCAAGTCTAGCAGATGACTTCTGAGAGGCAGCTCTTGCTTCTCCATAAATGTATCTTTAAGCAAGCGGATCCTTTACTGTAAACACCACAAGGCGTGCTTTTGTTAGAACTGAATCCAGGAATAAACATGGCAGCCAGACAACATCAGGCTTTGACCTAGATTTAGCAAGCCTGGCACCCTGTCATGTATGGAAGGAAAAATACCCTATTACTGATACAGACATTAAAACAAAGCCCATTGTTTTCAGGTACTCTTGGTGGAAATACGATGGTTTCAGCTAACCCAGCTATATGTGCAATCTGTACGCTACTGAGATTAGACTGCATGCGCTGATATTCACGCAACACGCTATGCAGAATTTTTGATACCTAAACGAAAGATCTGACATATATTTTCACTTATGTGTCGTTAACGTGTAAATACCATTAGCATGTCTTAATTCCACCATGTAAAATGTCTGGTTAAAAATGAAAACTATAAAATCGGTCTGCTTGGAAAGAACCATAGCTTTCTTTTAAGTAAAAATAAATATTCATGACAGAGATACAAGAGCCTTTATATTAATAAAAATGAAGCTTTCACTATTTCAGATACTGAGCAGAAGTCAGATTAAAATTTAGGTATGAGACTCTTGTTGTATGGACTCTTTCTCTTCAAAAGAAGGGTAGTTTCTTCTTCACGAGTGACCGGCTGGGCCACCGCTGGGGCCTGACAGGACCTCACAACTTGCCCCATGCACTGCTCGCTGGCTCCAGAGGCTGCACAGAGCTCGGTTCAGTGATGCCTGTGGGGGCCTTCGCAGTGCACGCGAGGACAGGGATGAGAGCGGGAGGGGAGGCAAACTCCTCCTGAACAAGGCAGCCTCTTCACGAGCGCTGGGACAGGCTTGCTGCCAGCTGCCCCAGAGGAGCTCCAGGAAACCTGCTCATTATCCAAGCCTTGGCACTCACCACAGCCGCCAAAGGCGACGCCATCGATTCCTCCGGCTATTTTTGGGAGCTCGTCGGCAGAGCGCCAAGCCATAACATGCCGCTAATTACGGACGATTTCAAAGCTTGGGAGAAGGCAGGAAAGTAATGAAATGGGGATGTCTGTGAACCGGGAAGGAGAAAGATGCTTGCTTTGCCGACCACCAGCATCGCCTCATGAAGCGCTTTGTTCCACCAGCACGCTGAGGATGACCCGCTTGGGGCTTTCCAGTTCTGCTCCACGGCGCCTTATTGACTACAGCATTAGGCAGAGAGGGGGAAAAAGTGGCAGTCTGCAACGCCAAATTCCGCAGGAACTCATCATCACTCCTGTTCACCAGCCGTCTCTTACATAATTCAAGATTTACGTCAAATGGGAAACATCCCTAGCAGCTTCTCTGGAGGTCCCAGTGGAAAGCAGCTAAAGCTGCCATGAATTATTTCAAAGCAAAAGAAGGATAACAAAATCCAAGGGGACTGAAGGGGGAGCCGAAACGCGAGTTGGCTGTTGCAGAGACCAGCACTGCTTGTGACACAGCTGAGCTCTGGGCACCCACGGAGGCGCCACGCTGGTGGGAAGAAGCACCACACAGCCAGGCCCAGTGTACCCAGGCCCCTTTGAAGATGCCCAGTTGAACATCCCCCTCGCTGCTCCTTTACGTAAGGTCATATTCGAAACTGTTCTTTCCATGGCTGGGGACCTGTCCAAACCTGTCCCTTAGCTGCATAAGCTGCAGGTACTTTTTCACTGAAAAATGAGATCCAGACATCTTTTTGTTTAGCAAACACTGGTTCACAGCAGAACGGTCAGTAACAGAGCACTGCTACACATAGTACTAATATTAATACTACTATTATATTACAGTCCTACTACTTACAGCACTAATGCTACATGCCTGGCTTGAATATTGGTGGCTCACAACAAGAAGCCTGAAAGGGCTCAGCTAGTCTTTCACTGGAAGAGGAGATCTGTGTGGGTAAAAAGGCCAGGTTTGGGCTAACACCCAAGCCATATCCCACGGCAACATTCCCGTGGATAATCCTGCAGACTCATGGGAAGGTGAGCTGAAGAGACAGCAGATGAGGATTTGCATCTATGCGTGTTGGCAGGGACCATTTGATCAGTGTTTCAGGCTTGTAGAAACACAGGCAGAGAGAATTTACACCTAAGAAGACTTCCTTGACACAGTGATTTGCTGTATAGATAGGCTGAAGCACATAAACTTGTCTGCTACGACTTGTCTCCTCCCAGTTCCAAAAGGAAAAATAAATTCTCAGTATTTCTCTTGAATTAGCATGTTTGCATTGGATACTGGAATTGTCAATCTACGGCAACAACTATGGCATGCTGATAATAAGTACTGGTGCAAGTCTGGCCATCTGTATAGCCAGTAAGAAAGATACTTCAATATATGCAGCAAAGTGAAAAATGGGACTACGTGAAGTAGATAAAACAGGCTATGGAGGTGAGGGGAGTAGCTATGGGAACTTCCCAAGGCTGCTGTGTAGGGGCGCCGCATCAAACTACTGCTCCCAAAAGAAGGTAAATTTGCCACTTGGAGCATTTCATTATGAACTGGACACGGTTACACAGGTAAAGAATAAATGGTTTGGACAGCCAAATCGGAAGCCGAAGGTGTTTCAAAACAACAGGAAATCTCATCTCTCCTATGATTTCAGCAAAGTGTATGAGTCCATATGCTGTTGCTCTTATTCCCATTGTACAGCCCCTTAATGTAATGGAACTTTATATTTGAAAAAGAAAGTCAAATTCAGCTCTTTTATCCTTCACCCTAGACAAAGATCCCTTTTTATAGATCTTTGTTATAGATAGTTTTGAAGACAGTGCCAGAGGTACTTTAGCAATGTTCTAGATGATTTATTTAAAACGAGGCAACGGAAGAGAGTTTACTCCCGTTTTCCTCCTTGCTACTTTCTGTTAACACTTCTGCAGATGTTCCGTAGAGACCTAATTTTGCAGAAAGCTGTGGAGGCACCACTTAGCTGGAAGCCTCTCCTATTAGAGGTGGCTCAGAGCTGTGTTGTTTGGCACATCGGTCTTAGACAGGAACTCCTTGTCCAGAGACCACCTACCAAAACTCTTCTTCCACTGGAAGGGTTGAGAAGGATCCTGAAGCTTCTGTGACGAAACGCTGGCAGGGGCATTCACTGTCAGCAAAATCTTATACTTCAGGAAAGGAAACAGGCATAACCTTATGTTCTTTCTTTTCATCTGGAGTAGGCAAATTGTTCACAGTTTTTGAAGTTCACATCTAACTTGAGACATGTGAGGAACTGACTGTTCCTTTCTTCGCCTCTGCCATGGTTTAGAAATGCTATTAACTCTTGGTGCTGTTGCTCTCTGCTTAGCAAAGGATAACTGACTGAATTTTTTGAGCATTTGATGCTTGCAGGTATTGTGGATTTAGTCTAGCTGAAGGCTGTGAATTGGAAAGATTATAAGACAGCTAAGTGTTGGATGCGCATTGCATCTCTGCCAGGACGAAAGGGTGCCAGACATTTGGCAACAGAGCAACGATCCTGCTTAGTGTGAAGAATAGGCGAGTTATTAAAAGATCTTCCTGCCCAGGAGCAGAGTTACAAAATTGAACTAACAAAATCCAGAGAACTTTAGAAACAGTAATAGCAAGAGTGGGCACCAGTCTTACTGGAATCACCATAAAGAGATTAAGGAGAAAAAAAGTGTTTGCATATGATCCTGAAACCGCACTGCAGACAACAACGCATATCTTTTCAAGACTATTCAGTCAGGCAATAATTAATAGTCAAGATCTCACAGTCGTTAAAAAAATTCCCTCTCTTTGTCGGGGGAAAGGAAAAAAAACAGCAATGTGGCTTGCATTCCTGAAAATCATGAAGGACCAGTCATCCCAAGAGACGCAAACCGTACCACAGGAAGAAAAGCTGTCTGGCCCTATTTATGGGGAAGCTGAATTAGCAGGAAGCAAGGAAGCCCTGCCACAACCACTGCTCTGCCTCCTCCGCAGCGGCTATGGCAGAAAGAGGAGTCTCCAGCGCCTACATCTCGCATGGCTGCAAGTCCCCAGCTTGTGGGGAGTCCAGGAGGCTCCTCCTTCTGGAAAAATCTCCTTTCCGCACTCTCCTCTTCCCATGCACATATGTACACACACACACACACACACACACACACACACACACACACAGAGTGCTTTTAATTGGCAGTGTTTCCAGCAGAGCTAATGGCATTGTACTGGGAAGAGCGAGAGGAAAGGCAGAGCCAGGAGCGCACAGTCTGCCACGCACATCTCAGACAGAGCTGCGTGCACGGGGAGCCAGCTCTGCGGAGGCAGACAAGCCCCACCATGCTCCTCCCTCTCTCCTACCTCCTTGGCCCACGCTGGCTTCTCACTGGCATTTATTCCTTCCTTGTAATGGTAGAGTGGTTTCTTCTCTGCTGGCCTCTGGTCCTGCCTTTGCTGCTGCTGCTGCTGCTGCAGGGAGACCAGGTAGTCGCGCTCCTGCTGGAGCTGTCGCTGCAGCCTCTCCGCTTGCCGCTGCTCCTCCAACTGCTTGCGCTTATATTCCTATCCAGAGAACAACAAAGCAACATGGGTGCACGGTGCCACCAGGATGGGGCCTGGCTAGCGTGTAAATGCATGACCTCGGCACTGAAAGGCTGCAAATACAAGTGTACTGCATCTTCCTAAACCACGTGCAGATTTGGTCTAAGAAAGGCACTTTAGTGCTAAGTAGCTGTAATCTCACTGATGGAGACTTTAAATCCACATTTGAAACAGGAGGTCAGGATCTGAATCCCTCGGGCAGTCCCAGACAGCTACTGATCACATAACATAACGTTCTCATAGGGCTTATAAGTTACCATTGTTTTTGCCCAGATTCTTCCAGATGGGCATAACAAAGGATCAAACACTATCAGTTCATACAAAATCCAACTGAAGCTGAGCCTATGCAGCACTTTGTAAGACCAACTTATTGTTTGTGGCAACAGCTGCACAGCAGAGCCAACTGTATGATCCTTCGCAATCCCTAGGGCTTTGCGAGGTTTAATTACTAATTCATTAATGCTTTTCTTAAAAGTGCCTTTTTAAAAGGCAAGGACTTTTGTGAGGTTTCTTTTTCTTTCCCCTAAATAAAACTAATGGGAAGAGAGACAACAAATAATCCCTGTGGGTTACAAGAAAACGCAGTGAGAGTAACAGCTACCAGCATTAAAAAAGGACAATTCAAAAAAATAATGAAATAACAATAAAAAAGTCTAGAATGTGAACAGCATGAGAGGGAACATACAATGTTCCTGTGAAGGAATTAAAACAAAAAACTTCACTCAAAATACCAAAGTCCGCATCGCAGGGTGGGTTTGCTGGGTGCAGATATGTCACAGCTTCATTACATGCCAGCACGCGGCAAACAGCCTTAAAAACGACATGGCAACAGGTACCGTGGGACGGAGGAAGGGTCTGCACCTCTAACGAAGGCAAAAGCAAGCCCATGCTACAGCAGGAGATGCAATAAGAGGAGTGCACAGCGAGGAGCCCGAAATCAGTGCGAGGCCAGGCACAGCGGAGAGGCCAAAGCGCAGCAAGGGAAGTTACGGCCGGCTCAGCACTGCGGGCAGGGGCCGGAGCACCGCGCGAGTAATTGCATCGGCATAGCCGGGGGCATTTGCAAGGCATCTGCCAGGGCAAGCTCTGCGTCTCGTGTCGCGGGAGTGCTGAGGGCACACGGGCGCACAAGGGTGGACACATGCGAGCGCGACGCGGACAGACAGCGATGGGGCCACCCCATTACCAGAAGTAGTGCTTGCTCCTGCAACAACTGCTGCTGCAGGATCTCTAACTGTCTCTGCTCCTCCTCTAACTGTCGCCTGATGTACTCCTGGAGGCACGGGCAGCAAGAAGCAAAGGAGAAAGAGAGAGAAGGTAAAAGACCCAGTAATTCCCAAGAGGAAGAGCCTGTCAGGAGCATGAGGAGGTCTTGGCGCACAGATATCCACCCACCTCAGAGCCCAGATGCTCTCAGTCCTTTCACCACTGTCCAAAGCCCCGGGGCTCCCACGGCCGGGACAGGGGCCTCCGGGAGGGAAGGGCTACATACATGGACTAGGGACTGCACAAACCCCTACGCTGGGAATGGGAGGGTGGGAAAACTCAACGTCAAGTGTCTCCACATCTGCGGGCAAACAAGTGGATCCACACAGAAATAAATTACGACAGTGGAAAGCGACACACGCAGTGTTAACAATTAAGCAAATTTACGCTCAAGTGCTTGTAGTGGCAAAAAACGTGAGTGTTATGAGAAGATCTGCCTTTTAACTTATTAAATTAAGAGGAATTCACATTAAGGGCAATCATCCCGAACTGAACCAGTTGTGATCGCTGAGCACAGCCAGGTCACGAGGATCCGATCCGGCCTGGAGCTCCAGGGGTACCTGCTCGTGCTCAGCACGTCTCCGCTCCTCCTCCCTGCGCATCTGCTCCTCGTAGTGCCGCCGCTGCTCTCTCTCCTGCTGCTTCCGCATCTCCTTCTCTCGCCTTTGTTGCTGCAGGGGCAAAAGACACAGGTGAGCCACTGAGATCTTGGCAGACACAAATAAAGAGTTTCTTGGGCACTCAAAGCCCTTTTTCTCATGGTTTTTTGGGAGCGTCTTGCCCAGCAGCCCATAACACTCCTGTCATGGTGGCCGCTGACCTCATGGACCGCCTCGTCGCATGGGACTGAGCGGCTGCTCTGGCAAACGCAGCCGTCACTTCCCTCAGCACAGCAAACCAGCCCACGTTTACCTCTCATCCTGCTGGGCTTCAAGGAGCAACGCAAATAAACTGCAGCCCTGTTGATGCGAACCAGACTGCCCACTGAGAAGGGAATACATCCCTACTGCATTCGCTGAGACCAAAAGCTAATATAGAAGCCCCAAAATCCAATTATTACTGTTTTTTTTAATTCTTACCAGTCAGTCATGTTATTTACTAAGGAAAATAAGGCTCTTGGTCAAGTCATTTGAGGATCAAACTGCTTTTTATGAGAAGGACTTGTACGTTTACAGCCTCTTCTCTAGAAATCAATACTGTTTCGTAATTACATGCCACTCAAGGTCCTATGCGCAACAGTGATCACAGCAAAGGGGGAAAATGTGCTTCTAATGTGCCTTGCAGGCTTTGAGACAGAAACTAAAGAGGTAAAAATAATTAGCTAGCACGATGCTGAATTGCTTCAATTGCCTTAAACTACAGTGCAAGCCGGGCAGCTTCATGTCCTCAGGGCCACTCTCAGGGCTGTTCCAGTTTCCCTGTCCCGGTCTGCACCACAGGTTACTCAGCTCTGTACCATCCTTGCCACTAGTGACCCCAAGGTGTTTCAGGTTGATGATCGTCTATGACCTGCTCCGGGCTGACCTGAGATTTTGACTCGAATTGCTCAAGGAAGATGCTAATCTTTCTTCCTTTGTGAAGTTCCCAAGAGATCTACTCATAACTTTTTTCCCTTACAAGCTCGTTGTTCCAAGGGTGGGAGATCTGGAGCTCGGCTACTGTATAGTGCTTTTGAGCCCTCACAAGTTTATTCCAGCGACATGCCCTGGGTGCATAGGGCATGCTGGTGCCCCACTCCAGGCGACATCAACTAACACGAGGCAACCGGCATCCCAGGATGGCCCATACTGGCAGCGGCGGCACTGGCAGGACGTACGTTGCAGCGAGAGCCCATCTCAGCCCTACCTTTCAAGTAACGCCCGCAGCGAACATCTCCCAGCTCCCACTAACACTGTCATCCTTTCCATCCACCTGGACAGCTCTATGCTTCTCCGGGATCACACCATGAAGTTTCTCCTCTTGCATCAGCATGCAGAAGCGACTGCCAAGACATGCAATTCCCAGAAGAAGCCTGCGAACAAACCCACCTGACTCTCAAGTGGCACCTTGCTGGGGACTGTTTTGGGGCTCCCTAGGTTATGGTAGAACAACCTTTGGAAAGAGAGGCTGAAAGAAGCTTCAGTAGGCCACTGAATCCCACAGCACCGTGACCTATACCTGCACGGTTAGTGAGGTGCTAGCACCTTCTCAGTTATGCCCTAAAACGGTGGCTGTCCCTTCTCCAAACGCGGAGTGGTGAGAAGCTCACCACGGTGATGAGCCTAGTGCAAAAGGGAGGTATCTGCTGCAAACAGACTTCTCCAGCGGGCCTGACTCTTGCCCTGGTTTTCACCCAGTTCTCAAACTGCCCCAGTTGCTCTGTTTTCCTGTCCACACGAGCAGGGGTTTAGGCCTAACCTATTTGCAACACCTCGGCTACAAAACCCAGCGGGGCAGCAGGCCCCTCCGCACCAGAGCAGCTTTAAGCAAAAACACTAGGCAGCCTTAAGTTCTAGGTCGGTTCAAGGGGATGTAGGAGCATGACCCATCAGAAAGCCAGAGACCACCAAGACCAACTTCCAGGCAACCTGCTTATTGCAATCGCACCTGATCAGCCCCTTGGTGTGCAGCTGGCCGATCGGCAGAGGGCACTCAAATGCAAATATTGGCTACGGGGGACGCTGTGGCCTGTGGTACCTTCATCTGTTACTGCACCGAGCAGGCATGCAGCAGTAATGGGGAGGTAACGCACTGAAGCATAAAAGATTAGGTTCTTTCTTCTTCTTCTTCTTTTTTTTTTTTTTTTTTTTTTTCCAATCAGACATTTTTGCCGCTGCAGATACACAGTGACTGAGCAGACTGCAATGGCGAGGAAGGCGCTAAAGGGATTTGAAATGCAGTATGTTAGCTACATCATACGGAGGTCTCGAATATACAGCTGACTACAGTGGCTCTGCCCAAGGAGCTGGCTGAGCTATCTGGAGACAAAAATGCATATGCAGTAAACCTGCACAGTCTATATAAATAGATTTGAGATAGATAGATAGATAGATGGATAAAATATACATACGTATATATATATATAGAGAGAGAGAGTACATACTTAAAATAATTTTTAAATACACCCCTACATTACAGTATATGAAAGAGTCATTGTCTGCTTTACTCATACTTTCCCATCTGAAGGTAATGTCCACAGGTATCTTGCTCAGAGCTGCTGATTTTGTCTAGCTTAACGTAAGAGCTCTAACATAGCTTTAGTGCTGTCTATAGCCATATTTATCAGTGCTGTTTAACTCTTCTCAGGGAAGGAAAATTACATTAAACCTGAAATAAACTGCTAGCTACAGACTCTGGTATGTCCCACGCCACGCACATTCAGTCGCACTACCCACGTAAGCTCAAGATGCATGTGTTACTCGCGTACACGTGTCCTTTTTGAGAGTAGTGGTAACATATGGCTATTTTTATTTTGAGCTCAACACTAGAAATTACACAGGATATGCCACTGGGATATGCTAGCTCTGCAGCATTAACAGTAATACATGGGATTTCCTAACTTTGCGAGTGCTCCCTTGACCTCTTTTGATGAAAACTGTCAATAAAGGTCACCGTTTCTATGTGCTCACATAACACACAGGGGCCTCAGAGACTACCGAGCCCTGAGGAGCACGTAGCTTTTGACTGACTGGCTGAATACATATTACTGGAATTTCCACCCATTGTGCATATTATACAGCTTTCTGGGGAGAGCAGGTTGGGGTTTTACGCTTTTTGTTAAAACGGCATGCTACATAACAAAATACACAATGCTTGGGTAGGCTGGGCTTGACTGGCAGGAGGTAAGGCCCTGAATGCTGCAGCTATTGCTCAGATAAAAATGACCTGATCAGTCTTTACTTCCAATCCAGCAAATAAAGCCAATCCATGCCAGGAAGAACAAAAAAGCCTTTCTGTTTTTCCCAGGGAGGCAGCAGTGCCCTTCCATCCTTCCAGGCAAGCACACCCCGAAGCAGCCCTGGGGAGCCTGCCCCATTTCTGGTCTCTCCATGAAAAGCACGTATCTAACCACTAGCCTCCTCCACACCTATTTAAATCCATGAACTGGCAGTCGAGTCCCCTGGGCATGGTCTTCTTTCGGAGCTGTGCCAGCTGCTCTTCCAGATATTTAAAGGACTTCTGTGCCCTGGCTCTTTGGTTTACCTAGGACACAAATACGGAGCTAACTTGTGCTTTCCTGCCAGTGCTACAGTGCTTTTGTCACGTCATGCTATCAGTAAGTCATTTGTCATGGTCACATTATAAGCAACTTCAATTAAACAACCTAAAGGCTGTCTCCGCAGAGCTACTAGAAATCAGCAGACTCCCCGTCTCCCGATGCGCCCAGCTGCCTTCCACAGGCTGTCCTGCCTCTGCAGCTGGCAAACATCTGGAGAGGACCTGGCACTATGAAGGAGTACGCAAAGCCTCTGGCACTGCACTGATTTCTCATCCTCCTCTGCTCACCCTGGTGCCCTCCCCACCCGCACTGGGTGCACTCAGCTGCAACACTGAGATGACAAAGCACCCCATTTTAAGTAGGGATTAAAATCATCAAGATGCAGCTGAAAAATGAAGTGAAAGATTCAAATATCTCTCCTCATTTGCCTCCTTTCCTCTCTGTTTTCTGCCCTTCCTTCCCCTTCCACTGAGAGTGCACACTTCCCAGGTTTCTCTAAGCCTGGATCTACTGTACGTATTTACGCTATCCAGATCTATTATTCATGCAAGGCAAGAGCACCAATTAATTAGGATTGTGTTTATATAACTCTGCAGGTAAAGTTATATGCAGCTCCTTGTAAGCCCAAATGGGATTTTATTTGTGCTGCACTAGAAATGACAGGTTTTAAATATTGATGAAGGAAGACATATGAAGGCAAAGCCTCTAGTGGGAAGGCCCTTGGAGGTCTGGCATGAAACAAGGACTTCAAAGGAGCAAGTTCACTTTGCTGTATCAGATACATTTAGGAGTCAGAGGAATCACAGAGCTGCGCAAGGTTAGAGCCACCCTGTGACCCACTGGCAGGTGCTGAGAGGCAGTAACATTTGCAAGCAGCTGCTTTTGGAAATCTTGGCTCCTGCTCCCAAATGCTAGCATGAGCCAGTGAAGCAGTAGATGGGGAATTCCAAGTAACAAATGAAAACAAATATTCTAGGTGGTTGCCTTTTTTGTGACAGGCTCATTTATCTCAGCCACCAGGGAAAGAGTGAGTATGCCTGGAACATCATCTTTTCTGACGCACCAAGCACAGAGACGTGTTTCCTACTGGTAGAAAAACTAGGTCAGAACTTCCTATCATAGCAAATGGGAACCTTATATGCTCTGAACCGTTGTGGGAACTTTTATTTGGGATCATGATGAAGAGACAAGAGTGAGACTCCATGTAGGAAAAGGCTCATGCTTCAAAAGCTGTGAGCTCTGCAAGCTTTACAAACAAACCCAAACTGGAGAGATGTGAGTATCTGCTGCAGGACCTGCTGTAACGCAGCTTCCCTTGTACGCGGGTAAGGGGACTACCGCCAGGATCACTGCAGTACCATCACGATCCATATCAGTGTGAGGAGACTGTCAGGCTAATGCAAGTGTTCCTGCAAGCTAGATGATACCTGCATATGCAGAAGCATGTAACAACCCCCATTTTAGCTGGCATAAGTTGATCTATGGTTGATTGCTGGAAATTTTGTGCACTGTTTAAAAGAGCTTCCAGTAGATGATCTTTTGCTTTAGCCGGTTAATATCTCATTGAATTGCAGCTATTTTTTTTATCCACTGAACATCCAGCTCCTATAACTGCACTGAAAGAAACTGGACATGTACACAGTAAGGTGCTTACATTTGTCTTGTATGTTCTCTGTAAAGATCTGATCTTTGTTTTCTGCCTAGAAAGGAAAAAAATCCACAACACGACATAAAAACATTGTTATGTAAAATCTTCCCTGACTATCTGCCCACTTCTGCCAAGGGGTCTGCACAGAGATCTGTCTTGCAGTATCCTTAATATTCCTGAGAGTGAGGTGTGCTATTCCTACCGTTCAGCTGGAGCTTTGCTGGTAAACCCAGTTGGCAAGGTTCGTTCTGTGCCTGGAGCGGATGGAGGGCTTATTAGGGAATGATATATATAGGGAAAGATCAAAACATATTCAAGCCAACTCACCTCACTGTATCACATGAATATATGCTTAGTGCTATTTGATCTACTGATATTCTTTAGTTTTTTTTTTTTTTTTGCAGTTATTTATTCAAGATGGTGCCCATCTTGAATTCACGTGACGAGCTTTCTGCACCAGGGAAAACAAAGCTGCAGCTCTGCTCCCCAAAAGCCAGGAAGAAAAGCCTCACCATGGAGTCCCCTTTTGCCTTTAGGCCTTCTTGCTTTCCTTTCAGAACAACAACGATGCACCAAAATCTCTGGACCAATACAGGTTTCTGAAGGTAACTCTCTGCTGCTCTCAGCCTACAAAAGCAAACAGTCAGGGAGCGCTTGTAATCTCTGGCTTTCCCACAGTCCCATGGAGCCCTGCCAGTGCACTTACACTGCTCCCATGTCCTGGGGCATCAACTTCCCTCCAGAGTCAAAAGGCTACAGCTGGTTTGAGGTGTCACCCAACCCTCTTACAAATCCAGTGTATGGTTAGCAACCTCTTTTACTCAGACATTAGGAAACACCTCACTGAGTATGCTTCCAGAGGTTTTGTCCTAAGATTATAATAAAATATGTGTATTCAATCACATCAAACCTAAATTTTCAAACCGTGCATTCAAATGCCGATTTGATGCATGATTGTTAGAGAAGGACCCATGTCCAGACACTCACTGCAGTGTGTTTCTACAGCTCTTTCCTACTCCATGAAGCGCCTGCTTGCTTCCCTGCTGCCTGTTGGCATGTACGGCTGCGCTCACGGGCTTCAATCCCCAAATATCTGCCCCTCACCACCAGGGAAAACAGGTAAACAAGGCAGAAGGAAGGCTGAAGCCTTGTCATTCTGCTCTGGCATAGTTATTCTGCTCTGGAATGACTGAATTCCAGCTGTGACACCTTCAGTGCCAGAATGACGTAGACAAGATCTGAGGGAAGCCCCAGAGCTAGCTTGAGGATTTTTATTTCCACTGGAATTAATGACAGCTGCAAATCTAAATCTGTTAGGCTGCTCAGAAAAAAATTCACTCTTAAGGAAATTGGTCAGTTGTTGAAAAAAGAGACCCAAGTACATGATAGATTCAAGGAGACCTGCTAAGGATGGCCGTGGTTTTTAGGGGCAGCATGAAGTGCATCAAGACACCACTAGTAGATACTCAGACAAGCAGACATCCTTTACTTTTTTATGCATACATTTGATGTTATTGCTGCAGCGACATCATGAGATGTTGTTTCCCAGAAAGGCCCTGAAGTGAGATGTACTTTGTGAAAAGTATGGAAATCCTGGCTTAGGAACATCAAGGCAACAGAAAAAACAGACTTCCTTGATCATGATCTAGTAGGTGGAAAAATAAATATGGCGGCAATTCTCCTCTCTGGCAGTATTTGAAAACAAGACTGGACAAAACAAAAGAAAATCTACTGAAGTTCTGCACTGACAGAGGAATGGACTAGTTACCCTACTCATTGGCCTTTCTCCAACTCTTTTACTGTGAATCTCCAATACAAATTAGCTCCAGGCATTTTTGAGCTTTGCATCCTCCTAAAGTCAAATCTCTTGGTACTGCACTTGGGTCTCTTCGCTGATTCACTCAGTCAACTTGGCCACATTCACGGCGTTCTGGTATGAGTCACAGCTCTTTCTATAAACACGGTGACATGTCTGGCAGTACTAAAGAGGCTGACTGAGGAGGCCCAAAAGCCACGAGCTCCAAGTGTTTATTTGTCCCGGATGCTCTATTGGGTTTTAAAGGTCAGCTTTATTTTGAAAATATAGTAATCTGAATCTTCCTCTGGTCTCTTTTCCCAGTGATCTGTTGGTACAGTGCTGCCTAGGAGAGCTATTTGCACTGACCGCACCCAGTTCTCCAAGTCAGACTGTAAAGCAGCACAGAGCAAATTCGCTTCCCACTGAGCAGAATAAATCCAGAGGCAAGAGTCAACCAAAGTTAGTGTCAAGTTAGTGTAAAAAAAGACGGCGTCAGGCCAGAAGGAAATCCTGCGGCTGCTGCTGAAGTGTTTGGTTGCTGCTGTGATAGGTAAGAGAGCCGGACCAGTACCGCCTTCTGGAGCAGAAGTGCAGCAACAGAAACTGCCTAAGTGCACGGGGTGCCTCTGGGAATTGACGGCGATACCAAACTTGGTATCGCTTGTAACAGCCACCGTTGGGTAGCTTCTGGTCTGCCATCAGATGCTTGCTGCCTCAAAATACCTGGGAAGCATATAAAGACTAAACTCTGTATCCACTATGGTTATCTGTGCCAGAATTAGTGGGACAGCTCAGGAAACACACACCGCTGCTAATGTCTCCTCAAAGAGGCAGCCTCATTCCCCAGGGCTGATGCTGAGACTCCTCCATGGGCACGAAATTCAGGTGGAAAATGCTCAAAGCTGCTTGTGTGGCTTCTCTGTCCCACACTCTGTAGGAGCAATGAAACTCTGTGATTGCTAAGCTCTGCCTCTACTCTTTTTCTGTTTTCCTACCGCAGCCAATAGCAGGTACACGTAAGCTTGCAGCAGGCAACGTTGGGATCAGCTGCCCCTGGGAACAGTCCCTCCTAACCACTGCCACCGCTCATGGTGTTTATACTAAGAGGTTTATACCTCTTTGAACACTCCTGCTTTAATGCTCATCATAGTTTCTCAGCTACGTGCCACAAATGGCATCTAACAGGGAGGGGAGCTCATTTTACCAACTGGTTAGAGATGGGGTGAGGCTAAACCCCTACCCAGCCAGACTATTCTAAGTAGATGGAGAACTATGTACGTCCAGAGGCAACTCCAAGGCGCTCTCCCAGAGAAAGCAGGAAACCTAGGAGTATCTGAAACCCACTGTAGTGCATGCCCAGCACCCCCTTGACCTGCAGCTCCCCAAGCCAAACCCCTGGATCCTGGGGCTGTGCCCACTGCATCCACAGTTCAAAATTCAACCTAGAGAGATGCAGGAGCAGCAATAAACTGATAAATCGTTTTGTAAAATGCCAACAGCTAGGCTTGTTCACTACCGCAGGCTTATTTTCAGCACCTTGAGCAAACCACCAGCTTCCTGGTAAGGGCTGCTGCAATGACCCGAGATGCAGATGCCAGGGCTAGCTGCTGCCAACGCACCGCTTCTCTCTCCTGCCCCAGACACAAGAGGCCCTGGAGGGGAGGCTGCACTGCAGGAGGAGGCGGGGGCAGCCGGGCACTCCGCTCGCTGTGCAGCAGTAATTCCCCCCGCAACCCCGAAATCAAACATGCCGCTGACGCCCAAATCGGGTCCAGGCAGAGGATGCTTTTCGATGACAGTTGCACTTTCTTTTCATCAGTTCTCAGACACGAGAGGAGAGAGAAAGGGTCTTTCCTCTCAGCACCCGCTTGCTCCAGAATATATTTCCTTTTTAATTTTAGATCCAAACATTTTAAGGCAGCTGGGAGGAAGAACGTAATGAGTGAAGAGTCCGCGGGGAGCGTTACAGTCACCAGAAACAGAGGCATTGATTTTAAATACTGGATATAGGGGCATTAGCTTCTAATGACAAGGGGAAAGGGCAAGGGAAAAACAGCTGAGCTTGCTGGAGCCGCACACAGCCCCCCCTGTGAGCAGCACCTCCTTCGCTCAGGGCAGAGCTCGCCCGGCTTAGCAGGAGGATTAGAGCCCTACATTCAAAACCTGCTCAGGAAGCGGCACACAGAGCGAACAATTTTCTTCTAATGTGAAGAGAACATATTAATACACTGGCAAGTATTGTATTCATTACAGGATTTCAGCTAATCTGGTGTCTGCTTTTATTCGGCTGCTGTTCCATTTCTGTACTGCTTGCAGCAAGCATACACTGACAATGGAAGAGCTCAACTTCCGTATGACAGTCCTTAGACAAACGTTTACTGGTGCACGGCATTTCTCGGTCCATACACGTGCAAATCTTGCCCTCTCTCAAAGCAGTTCTCTGACTCCGTGAACGATACAGTGAAAAAGAAAAGCCTGACCTACAATCTATTGAGCGCAGAATGCTCTGCACTCTAACATCACAGACCTACATGTTTACCAGACTGAAAAATGCTTGGCCTGTGATCTTGCCCCGTGTTGGTTTTAGCCCTGCAGGGGTCTACCAGAACCACCTCGAAGAAGAGCCACATGCAGCTCCTACGTGGCACACAGTTGTTCTGCCTGCAATTCTGTTGTGTCTGAGCGCCCAGCCTGGGGGGTACTACCCACTGCATAGAAACCCAGAAAGCGTATGAAGATCTAGGTTAAATATAACAGGCTCTCTGGCTTGTTCGAATTATGGGGGTGTGTGCTCTAATAATCCATTTACTGCAAGTCTTCTTCCAGACATATCGGTGATCTCTTCAGAAAGCTAATTTAATTACACTTAATGTATGAACCCTGCAACCAGACTCTTGGGATGACTTCAGTGCAAGTCAATGGGTTTCTTTGTGAAAAACCACATCAGAAAGCTAAGGCCAGGGGGAAAACCCCTTACTCTTTTGTGGACTTCGGTAATGCAAGATCTATGAAGCTAAAACAAAAGCAAGCGCTTCATCCAGGGTATGCAGCCAGGCAGGGCAACGCACTGGCACCCAAAGTCACCCAGTCAAATACCGCAGCTGGATTTTAAAGGGGGTGGATAATTTTATAACCGATAGTATTTGTAGCTGGTATGTTAAGACAAGGGTAATGAAATCTTATGCTTCGGGGCACATACAGATCTTTGCACGAGTCACGCAGGAATCTGCACCCCCCCCAAAGAAAAACTGTTGCAATTGGCAAGGACTGAAGTTGCAAACAGGGATTAAAGGGGACATAAGTGGTACGTGGATCTTGGGAAAGGGTGAACGGAGGCTTTTCAGCTTCTTCTCAAATGTCAAAGGCCACAGCAACAAATAAATACAATTAACTTGGGAGATTCCTGGCTGCTGAGGGTTTTGCTCACCTAGATTTTAGCACAAAATAGCCTGAATACAAGTACCACATCAATACTGAACTAACTCTGCCCGGTAGTTCAAATGACCCTTTAAAAATTTGGTATTTGAAGGGTTCGATTGATAGTGAGCAAACCCTACTACCTTCAGAAGAGCTGGCAACACTTACATATCATGGTGAGGAGAGTGGCTGGAAGTCGGTATACATAATGGATCAACAGGGTTTTTTGTTCAGTGTAACACAGCATTCTGGTTTACCAGCATTCCTCCCAGGGAGGTTAGGACATCATTTTTCCAAAGTCGGCTGAAAATAGTTCCCTTAGGAACTGCTACCAGAAACCCCCCTAATCAGCCCAAGAACAACCTCTAGCAGCCCATCGCTCGACTCTGGCTGTTACCTCCTCCAGCCTTCGCCTCTGCTCCTTCTGCTCCTCAATCCGCTTCTGCCGCTCCGCCAGCAACTGCCGCTTGTGCTCCTCATTCTCACGCTGCTGCTGCTCCAGCTGCTGCCGTCGCAGGGCCTCCGAGCGCTCCTTGTTCGCCAGCTGCAGCCTCAGGAAATCCCGTCGCAGCGTCGACTCTCCAGGCAGGTTCAGGATGGAGCTTCATGGGAAAGAAGCATCAGAGAAGTTCCTACAAACATCTTTAAGCCTCTCATCAGGGGAAATTCTGCACATTTTTCTGTTTTGTCCCCTCTCCCTGCTGGCCGTGCCCTTCCCCGTAACTGTATTCGAGCAACGGAAAGTGCTTGGGCAGTAGCGGATGGAGGGAAATAGGGAGACACAAGTGTCCGGGCAGGACAGCTCAACCACTGCCAGGTACAATGTGAATTGCACATCATCTCTTTCCCATTTCCTTTTTTTTTTTTTTAAAGAGAAATCCTGAAGAAATCTTGAAATCTTTTGCTGTTAATCCTGCTGGGACATAAGGCTTGGCTTGTGAGCTGGGAATGCAGAGAACTCTCCAGCTCCTCACAGGCTCCCCAGGCGCTTCTTCACTAAAGGTTTCTAAGCAAAGTCTCTTATGTTGCAGTGGCACACACTATATTTAGCTGTTCACAAAGCACATCTAGCATGAATCACTGCCAGCTATTAAAATATTACATTATCTCAGTGAAATAATGGAATAATCTGATACTAATTACGACGACTCTCAAAAATGTCATCAAAGAAAGAAAGTTCAAACCCTATTATGCTTGCAGCAGTAATTGGAAAGGTTTCATGACAAAAGTTACATGTAGATATGGAGCTACACTTGGAAATAAAGAACCACATTTTCAAGAATCTTCCTGAATTTCAGCTTGCATTTTTCCCACATCTAAGTAGTCACATGTGCAGCTCCTCACAGCAAAGTTCATGTGAGCACACACATCTGCACGTGAACGAAAGTTTTTGCACATGAAAGCCAATTGGTTTGCTCTGAACAAGCAGTTTTATATCCTGCAAGCTGATCTGCACAAGCAATTCATTTTACACACAGTCTGCAAAAGGGAAAAAAAAAAAAAAACACCAGGAACCTTTTCAGAAGCTAGATCCACATAAGTAGTTGTAAATGTTTATCGTCTTCCTGACAAGCTGGGCAACACGCAAGTAATGGGTAAGAGAGAGCAATTCCTCACCAGTATGACCATGATAGCTTGGCTCTGCTCAGTTATGGCCAACATATTCAAGCAGGCAACTCACGTGGCAGTCAGTGTACCATCATACGAAAAAGAAAATCCAGCTATGGTAAATCAGATCGGATACAGGGCTGGCTTAAATGGGGCAGGCCTGAAGCCCACCTTGCGTGGCACAATGGGAAAGGCCGGCGGTGGTGGGAGAGGGCTTCGGTCCTCCCATCCCCCAGTAAATCTGCATCCCACAGTTACCCCGCATCACTGGCCAAGCCATGCTGCTCTTATCTTAAAATATCACCTGGGAGATCACTGCAGCTTCAAAACCACAAAGCAGAGCTGCCCACCAGTGAACAAGGTATATATAACATGGGCAACCACTGCGTTCCTGGGCCGTTAACGGGCTGCACTGCAAATCCCACACAAAATGGGGTATTGCTTCTTCCCAAACTTTTGGCCAACCTAGCATCAACTTAATACGGTTCATCATCTATTAGAGGGGAGATATTTTGTTCTTTCCCGGGGCGAGCTCAATGATCAAATTTTCTTTTCCCATTTCTAGTTCATAGGGAGCCTCTAATCCAAGCCAATTTTATACCGAGTTAAAGAGATACAAGGGCAGAAATGAAACGTTGATTTTTACCTGGGCTCTCCAGAGTCATTTTCCTCCTCCTCCTCCTCACTTCCACTGTACTCGTACTCTGTCTCATCTAGGAACATAATTGCTTATCAGTGCCCTTTACTGGACTCGTTGGTTTTCCTGATGGTTGAAAACGCCAGAGCTCTGAGGGGAGAACTGACAATCTTTTTTTTTCTTGTATTATGAAGAACAGGCAATATTGTTTTCAAGCTTTTGTCTCTCCATTTGCTCATTCTACCAGAGGCTGCAAAGCCAGGGAAGCGCTCGGCAGTCTCCCTGGGGTGCCAGCTTGCTGCTCGCTCCGCGGGCTCGCGGAGGACCGCAGTCCCAGCTGGAGCACTGCCTGCCAGTGCCAGCACAGTGGGGGATGGCTTCCAGACACAGAGAGGCTTGGTAGAGAGACAGAAGGTGCCAATAGCCTCTGTTAAATAAAAATTTATACCAATGCACCAAACACAATGAGTGGCCCCACTCTGCAGAGATGCTCTTGCAGGCGAAGGCGCATGATGAGCTTTTGAAGCCACTGGCTTTAGAGGGTGGGATTTAACTGTCGTTCTGAAGGCACGAACTTTTCTGCCCCTGAACGTATATGCTCTTCCACCACTCCTACACAAATCCATGTGATATTTTCCCGGCAGTGAAGATATCTACATAGAAGCTCAATTACTATGTTGTGCTACATACTGTGCTTTCTGTTGGGATATAATCTTTATCGGATGAAGGGAACGATAGGAAAAGAAAGGCTTGTATATATCCCATTACTCTCCATCTCTAGGGTAAAACCTTTGTTTGCCAGACTAAACACGTTTAATACTTCACTACGATTCAGTTTTATTGTTTCGATGTACTGCAATCTGTCAAAAAGAACCAGAAGGTACACATGAAAAATTAATACTGCTCCAATTAAAGAGAGAAATAGCAATATATTAATTTGTTGGATTTTACAAACGCGCTTTCAAGTCAAAATTCATGTCACAAGTAACAGAATACTTTAACAAGTTGCTTTAGCTATCTGATCTTCCTTTTAGAGGACTCTGATAAGGACGGGAGAAGTCACTGAAAACATTCAGTTTAACAGGTTATTCCAAGTCAATGGCCTCGCTTTGGGGCAAGGGTCTTACTGAGATGTTCATTTCCGCAACTCATAGCACACTGTTGGTGCAACTTAAATGCCACGTAGATAAAAGGCTTGGCATAAAATAAGTGATCTGGGAAAACTTCAGCTTAGCATGTTCCTCCTTCCATATGCTTGTACATATATATGCACACGTACATCTTGTACAACCATTTTAATGAATCAAAGCTTGAAAGAGCCATGCAGAAATCACCATTTGGACAAAAAAGATCCCCTTTTCTTTGGAAAAAAGATTTTAGAACACTGGTTAGCTTTTAATGATAATCACCTGTAGCCTTTTTTTTTTTTTAAAACAGCAGTTGCTTTGCTACAGATATTTATTTATGTTTCAACTTTGGTTAAGACTGAGAGGAATCCATTTTAAAAAAATAACCTGACCTTAAACCAAAACAAGAGTGTTCGCACAAAAGGACCACGCCTGTTTAACTGAACTAAACCAGCCTGAGGACACAATCAGCCATATCTGTTAATGAAACTGGTTCTGTGACCATGAGCCACTCAGTCCCGAAAATATGCTCCCAGCCAACCCTGAAGAGTTGCTGCATCCCCGCGGCCTTATTACCTCAAAGTCCCCAAGTCACTGGCCTTCACATGGCTCCCTTTGATGGGTGATAATGAATCAGTTTGAAACCTCGCTTCATCTGAGCT
Source organism: Struthio camelus (assembly GCF_040807025.1). Lineage (NCBI taxonomy): Eukaryota > Metazoa > Chordata > Aves > Struthioniformes > Struthionidae > Struthio > Struthio camelus. The sequence continues at coordinate 27,693,350 of NC_090950.1, read as the reverse complement.
ACGGACTGTTGTATGGGATGCTGGGATGCAAATCAGGCAAAGGCAAAACTCAAGCTACAGATCAAGCAAAAAAACCGCAAAGAAAATATGCTGCAGTGTTGCAGTCTATTCTTTGCCTTCTTTCTTCTATGCTTTGCCCAGCACAACTATATCTTGCTCTGTGCTAGGGATCTCTAAGCACATTACGAAGGTGAGAGACTGCCCATAATGCTGCTTCTCCACTAACCTTTCTCGCCTCGCTTCTTCTTAGTCCTGTCGATGTGGTCCTTGAGCTGGATGCGAACCTGTCTTTCGTTGGGCTGGTCCCGGATGAAGGGATGCTTCATCAGCTGCTCTGTCGTCGGTCTCTGGCTATGGTTCTTTACTAGGCAGCTCTCAATGAAGGACTGAAACTTCTTAGACCTAGCCCAGACAGAAAAGGAACATGCAGAAAAAACAGGTAACCATATCAATTCCCCTCTTAGAAAGCACAAAACTTGTGGGTATTTAAAACGAACTCCTGAGTGCTACGCCATTCTTTCTAAGATGCAGCTTTCCAAGAGGATTCATAAAACTTCTCTGTTGATGATTAGCATGGTCTCAAAGCAGCACCGCTGTATGTGACCCAGATCACTTTACCCTCTCCTACTCTTCCCATGCATGCTCCTATCTATGCCTCTTCTTGTCTCAGCTTTGCAGGTCCAATTAGTGACAAACATGGTTCTGCTGAGCTTGGAGAAAGTTGGGAACCATTAATACCACTGGGGAATCCACCAAAGCCAAATGTCATCAATGGCAACCAAGAAAACGCAAAGAAATGTTCCTCTTTCCTTCCCTTTGACGTGTGAAAGTGCACATAGCAACATATACAGATACAAATGTAAACTGCAAATGGATCGTGTTCCATATTTTGTGATCCTGGTGGGTATTTCCAGAGACGTAACTTTCTGAAGATATGTGGGATAAGCCAGTTTTTTTTTTTCTTTTTCGATTTAATCACCCAATATCACACGACTTGTTCAAGTCAAGGGCTCACCAAACCCCTGGGCATTGCTTACTGTCTGCACCCCCTTCCCTGCTCTCAGGGTGCTCGGACAGTACGGGTGACCAATGAGGTGCCAGAGCCTCCACTGTTCATGGACCAACAACTGCAATTTGTTAGCGCTCCCGGGACAGAAGTGGGAACCTAGCTGCGGATGGCAGGGCCTGCCCTGTCCTCATCAGGGGCCTTTTTGCAAACAGTTGAATTAAATCATCACGAAAACAATTTCATCCAAATCCTTAATAAACAAATTTCTCTTAGCCTCAAGTTTTGCATATCAAAAGTTTTTCTGGAACTAATTTCACCACATTATAAACCCAAGAGAACAGGGTTTTGCAAGAAAGAAAGATGATGACAGGCCACTGTACTGTATGCTGCTTTAGCAAATAGGAAAATGAGTGTAAATTAATGTCAGAAGCCAACAGATAGTACAGAACTGCATTGAGGAGTAAAACAATAAGCTTTCAGGGATTTTACTTTTAAGCTGTCAAGACTAAAAGTGATTTATCTTTTAAGTGCTAATCCATACAAATTGAGATGCAAAAATAAAACACACCACTGGATCCAATTAAATCCTCCCCTCCAGCTTTATTAACGAGCAAATCTTCCTTCTCCACCTTGCCTCAAAAAAACCCCAGTGTCTTGGTGTATTCCAGAAGGGCCAATCCACATGACACTCCACAAAAATCCATTTCTAGAACATGACTCTCCTCTGTTGATTTGAACAGGAGAGACTGCACTTCTGGGCGTGCAGTCCAGTGCACCAGCAAATACGGTCGAGTTAATGTAGTTTGAAAGTTATTCCCCCGTGGCAGTGTGCATGTTCGTACCCACCTGGCACGCAAAACCTGCTAGGTGAAACCTCCATGACAGAGGACAGAGCCATGTCACACTACCCTGCACAAGGGCAAGCACAGTCAGGCAGTCCCCAGAAGGGGGACGTGCTACCATCCAGTAGCACAAGTAAGGCCACAAACGCAGAAGTACTGACAAGACACTGGGTTCTTCCCTGGCTCTGGTTTATTGCGATACCTTTATGCCAGTCTCTCAACCTTCTCCTGCTTCAGTCCGGCCCATCTACATAAACACATACACTAGCACTCCTCCAGCTCTTGGGGTTTGTAAAGCTTAAATAAATGTTTGCAAAGCCGTCTCAGTTGCTTGGAAGAAAAGTGTTATCACAGTGCAAATGCCACTTCATTAACAAAGAGGTTTTGTCATTTCTCGTAAGGCAGGGTTATGAAGCGTTTATGGGAACAACATCACTAAAGTTCAAGTACATTTTACCTACGAACTGCAGGAAGAAGAAAATCAAGCTTTATTGGTGATTGATTTTAATTGGAAGAGAAAATGATACCGAAGAATCTTTAATTTCATAGGAACACAGTACTATTTTATAAGCAAGTTCAAGGCTTCAGCACTCAACAACAGTATTTTTCTCTCTGGGATTTTCTATTTGGGACATCTCCCACGCCTGCTGCTGCTTATCAGTGGGTTTCACTGACTTAAGTTCAAAGGTGGTGGGATCAGTTAGCTATTTCTTTCACATAAGGAAAAAGATGTTCTTCCCACTTTTATGTACTCTGACGTGTTGCTGCACACAGAAGCAAGAACAGACTCCGACCCACTGGCAGAACACAGAATGCACAAAGGAGGAGCTGACCTGCAAGGCTGCATACACTGAATCTTTTTCATTTTGCTTTTCTCTTGTGATTTGTGTTGTGAAAAACAGCACACCGACTGCTAGAGAGCTACTGTGACTGTCCGGACAAACATCTCGAGTCTCCTTGGCTTGGGCATGCAAAGCTCCAAGTCCTGCTCCGGCTGGCCCAAAATCTCAGCACGAGAACTGAATCAAAGACAGCAAGTTTGTTCGGTGTCCCACTGAAAATACTGAAAGCAGTGTTGGGCAAACTCGTCCTTAAGGAAACCCCTGAATGTGTCCTGGCTTGAAGCTTTGTCTCAAAGTGCAACCCTGTTGGATCCTTTGCAGTTTAACGTTATAATGAAAGCCTGAAAGACGGATACAGCTTTGCACTGCCTTGAGAAAACTTTTTGCAGCTCTCTGGGAGACCAGATCTCTGTTTATTCACAGAGCAGATGTGGCAGAGGCAAGGTGAGTATCACACTCGCAGACCAGGGAGAAGTTTGAAGCTGGAGTTCCATTAAACTGGAACTTCAAAAGGAATCTCCCTCTCTATTTTACACTAATCCTCCTGCTCTAGCGTCCTTCCAGAGACAACAATTTATGCTACTGAAGCCCATTCCCCAGGTCTGATGCTTTAACTTCCACTGCAGCCTGGCAATCACTAAAGACACGGCATTCGGTAAATGCAAGAGCGCTATCCCCTCCGTGTGCCAACCTGCACCTCACCTCTTTCCTCCATGCAGAGATGCAGAGCACATCCATCCTGGACACGGTGCCCTGTCCCCTCTGCTCAAACCTCGTCCCCGGTGCAGAGTGTCTGGATGAATGGGCAGAACCACCCAGCCCTGAACAGATATCACCACCGCGGTTTAACACCAAGAAGATTTTGGCCGCTATGGACCTGGCTGAACCTGAACAGATGGCCCAGCAGTGAAAGGCTCTGCAGTCGATTACAAGTCCCATAAACCACCCAATCCCCTTCTGCAAGGAAAGATATGAGAGGGGTCAGCAAAGTGAGGAAGAGAAAATGTCAGCAAACCACCATGGAGATTTCTTGAAAGAGGTAATTTGTTTGAGTTCTGTGGAACTGGAATTGGGATGCAGATTTCAAACACCCCAAATCTGGGGCAGCTGAGAGGCGGGGTGGGGGCCGGTGTGCAGGCCACTGGAAAAAGGGGAGATAAGCAAGGCCTAGCACAAATGCAAACAGCAAATGCCTCACATCTCCTTGGGGCTGAGCTGTACCACCATCACATTCTTCTCACTAGAAAAACAAAGCTTAAGGCATGCAAATCCGGGACACCCACCTGCCGTATGAGGCTCAAGTAGTATCTGTGGCTTGTGCCGAACAGATGACAATATCTAAGGCACTTATCAGAGCAGGGAATAAATGACAACTTCCACCCCAGCTACATTTTTACCTTAAAAAGATGGGGAGAATGTTTTTGTTCAAAACTAACGCTGCTTTTTTTCAGCTGCCCTCCCCTCTGTCCAGAGGCTGAGAAAATCTTTGCTGAAGAAACAACACATTTGTATGAAAAATAAACTCCAGCAGCTTACAATCCATTTTGTGCTGTAACAGACCATAACGTAGAAGGAAACTAGCGATGTGGTAGAAAACAAGTGTCCAAACTATTTTCTGAGCTATCTGACTAATGGTACCCTAAAAAGGCGGTGCAAGCCCCCTATTTAGAGAACATCTTTAATCCTCTCTGGTAGTAAAGCTGGCAGGGAAAGAGCCATCTTGTATGGGTTATGCACCAGACCTGCTGATGATTAGGCCCACAAAATTAAGACGTCTACTGTCAAAGCCTAGGAGAGTTTCAAGGGGGCTGGCCCTAAAACCTTCACACTAGCTATCAAATGCCTCCAAGCCCCTCACTCCTCTCTTCTCCCAGCAAAGAAATACCTGCAGCTTTGGCACCAAGCATTTCCAATCCCTACCGATTACTCTGCTCCCTTTCTTGTGTCTTCATAAAGATAACAAATGTAATTTCAAGCAATAAGGCAGTACTTTCTACCTCCACGAACTCAGCCTATTTGGGACTAAGTGGTGGTACTGTCTAACATCTGGCAGATCTTTCCTGACAAAATCACTGCTGAACCTGGGGCGGGCAAACAGCACCAACCAAAGATGAGTGTTCTTAAGGACTCCTGCTCCATCAGTACAGAACATACAGTAACAAAACAACATCTGCTGGGCTTCAGAAATATTTTTTTCCTAAGGGTTTTTACTGGCATACCCTGCTTTTTTTTCAAAACAGTGATGTATTTTTTCCTCTAAAATTTTAAAATAAAGCCCAAACTAAGTACAAATCTCTGCATTCCTGGGCCTTCAAGATAAACTACCCTTTTTGGCATGCATACGTGTTTCCACTTGAAAACGGAACCTCACTGGAAAGAAACAGGAGCCAAGCAAAGCGTCATGTGGTTTCAGGCTGCATGAACTGCCTTGGAAAAGCCAACTCTGCACTGTGAAATGGCAACGTCAGAGAGCATTTCTCTCACTGCCTACCTAGTAGTCTTGTCATCCCACGGTGTGCGACTCGTGCACGTCAGAATGACTCTCTACAGGAGATCAAGGCCCAAACCTGCACTCACTGTATGCTAGACACTTTCATGGGCCCCTGAAGCTGTAAAAATGTAAACAAAATACCCCCAGTGCACTAGGGCTGCAAAAACAAGTTGCTTCCGAAATGTTTTACAGCAGTTGAAGACTGAGAAGGAGACTCACCACTTCTTTGATTTCAATCTTGGGGCTGGGTTGCGGGGGATGAGGAACAGGGCTCTCATGGGATGCATGTCACAGAGAGCTGAAAGTTGCAGTAAGAGGCATTAAACACAGCACAAAGAGTACCAGACCCCGCGCGCTTCCTAAAGGCAGGCTACAGGAACAAGAGGGGAGGACCCAAGTCTCTTTCAATTCAGAAGTTGAAAGACCCACAGGACAGGAGGATTTTTATGGACATTACCCTCCAGATGCTTTCAACCAGCTGGAGTACTTTGGAGGTGGCCTGGAGCGTAACTGAGAGCTCGTTTCTCCCACCACAACAGTGTGTCACCCCCCAGCACCATTCTGGATCAGCTGCAGGGGCCAGCTTGGATGTTTGTGCCCCTACCGCTGTGCGTGACAAGCACACTGCTGGGTGCTGGCGGGAACCGACCTGAAGTATGCTACAGCTACACCATGTGCCACTACACTCTGCTTTATTTACTCGTATTCACTGCTACACAAGAAAGGTCCCACCACAACGTTCAAAAAACATGGCAGTATGAATTATGCAGATGTGCCAGCTACATTAAACATGCTGGTATTTGTGGCACCAGGGTGGTCAATGAAATGGTACTGCTGAGGAGCAGTGCTTTAACTGCTTCCATTCTTTCACCTATATCTTTATCTCTATTTCATTTTAGAAAATTGAGTCACAGAGCACTTAAATGACTTGCCAGAAGTCATACAGTGGTTTGTGCATCTTGGCCCACCATCCACACCCTGGGCCACGCTGACCTATGGCAGCACCTGGCAGCTTTTCAAGGCAGCACCTGGCAGCTTTTCAAAGTCACTTTTCTGATGCCCCACAGAGCCTGCAAACTCCATTTCCCTCAGCCCGGATGGGCCTGGGAACCCTTCGTACGATGTCTCTTGTAGAGAACCGAGCGCCGGCTGATGCTGAGCAAATCCCACCAAATTACAATTCAAATGTTAATTAAAACAGAGTAATATATTTACTTACGGGGAGCGCCTTCTGCCATCTCTATGGCTGTTATCCCCAAAGACCACAAGTCACTCTGTAAAACAAAGCAGAGAGAAGCACGTGAGCAGTGGCACCTCATCACGACAGCGGGTCGCCCGCTGGGAGGCACGGAGGGAAGGCACGGCTCCCCCAGCACGAGGGGCTCAGTCCTGCAAGCCTGCTCTCCATTATCTGTGCAAGTCCCCAGGTTCACAGCGTAGGAGCTCTTCTTTTATGGTCTTCCCATTTTTTAGGGCTTTAGAGGAGGCCTTCCTTCCTCTTCTGGGTTGAGCTGTTATTTTCTTTTTTTTTGAGTCTGAAAAGAACATTGCCACCAGAAAATTATGAAGCCAAAATCCTGTAGTCCATCAAGATCCTCTTTCAACAACAAATGAATAAACCCTTCAAGTGCAAGAGTGATGCAGCCCCACTACCATCTCCACCTGGGCGATTTCTGCAGCCTCTCTGGGCTATGCTGGGGCCTCCTGGAGCGCCAACATCCAGCAGCACCTGAGCACAGCTGGGAGGGCCAACACGCAGCTGCTCGGCTCCACCCGCACAGCAAAAGAGAAGTCAACAGACCTCGATGGGCTCATACGAATGTTCAAGCACGTTTCTCTCTGCCCGGCACAGAGCAATTCCTCCCCATGGAAATTATTCGTCTTGCACTGAGAAACCCCTCTCCTACCTCCATCCTTCCCCTTCACCCTCTCTCCTACTTTCCCAACCCGACCTTTTAATTAGAGGTTTATTTCAAAAGCTTCAAAACATTTTTGGTGGATCTGTCACACTCATGATAGACAGCCATCCTCTGCAGCCCCTTTGCTCCGGCAATACCGTCATCAGCCCTGCCAGGCTTTGGGCTGATGTCCTGAAGGTCACAGCATGCCCTTATTGACTGACGGCTGTTGTATCTGAGTGAGCCATGGGCATTTATGAGCAAATCCTCAACTCCCGCATGAGCTAGTAACAACCTTCTATTCTGCTCCATGGATGGGGAAAACAGGAAAGAGGGAGGAGGGGAGACATAAAGTCTGGCATGAAGTCTGGTACCAGCCCCAAAATGACCCACGTTCCCGGCGTGTGTACACTAGAGTGCTGCTGTTTTTACTAATGACAATAGAGAGTTAGTGGCAAAACTTTTCTATGAAGCAGTGTAGAAGTACTTGGCTCAGTGTCTTTCAATCTAGTTTGGTACAAAATCTTTATCCTGGTCTCTCCTGTGTAAGATCATTAACTATATAACAGGTCAAAAATAATCACAACCTTCAGTGAAGTAGGTTGGTCACATTTTTTTGTGTATAAACTAGCCCTCTGAACCGTGGCCACAAGAGCTTCTGCCTAACCACCTCCTTGCTCTTTCCTGAAGGACATCCAGGGAAGGAAGAAATGCACCTTCCTTCCTTCAGGAACAAGACTTCTCCATTTTTCCTGATCCAACTGAAGAGACTTCATGTGTTGAACTGCACAAGGATAAGGGGCAGGGAGGCAGCACAAGTCTGAAGGCAGTGACACTATGGGAAAGCACAGCCGCAGCCCTAAAAGCTGGGGCATCCATCGGAGAGAGATGTCTGCAGGGATGTCCGACGTGGGCCGTTCTGTCAACAGAACTAGCTGTTGCACCGTTACGCCCCCACAAAACAGCCACTCCAAGGGCTAAGGCAGCAATGAGGCCATAGGGCAGCAATGATGGACATCAAAAGTTACGTGGCACACGAGAGGTGAGACTGTAGAGGACTTCATGGGTAGAGAAAGAGACCCTCCAAAGCAAGAAGGTCTTCTCAAAGCACCTTGCTGTTCATCTGGTTGTGCTTATTTCTGGAGTGAGAAGGAAGCCCCCTTGCTCCTTGGTCTTTTGCCCAGACTGCAGCCAGCAAAATGCTACAGTGCCTCCCTGTCTCAGAACGGTATACAGGTGAGATGAAATTTTGCTCTTACTGACCCAGACTTCCTCCCTCTCCTCTAGAAGTTGAGCTGAAATGCAGCATGTTGTACCGAAACCAAAACTACTTTCATGAGCTTTTTGTCAGAAACAAGATTCAAACTGAAAGTTTCATATCTTGTGACCAAACTGTTCAGCTATGAGAACAAGTACAATGGCCTGACTTTAATCCTCCCTCATAGGATCCAAGTATCTATGTCCTGGCTCCTGAGGGCGCACAGTATCAATTTGGATGGGGAACTGATAGCTGCAAGCTCCCTGCTTAAAACTGGATGACATAAAAATGGATTTGATACAGTTTCCACAGAAAATAGGTTGCCTGGAATAGATTAAAAATATGAAGTATCTTGAGATACCTCAGGATTCTCTTGAATTATGCACTGCTCATTAAATGGAAGCTAGAAAAGCAATGTTTCCCCAGTGGGAGGAGAAACAGGCACAATTTCATTTACTCTGTTCCCAAGCCTTCCTCAGCCCACATGATTCTCAGCAGAGGTTATTTGAGTCTGCTGAATGATCAGAGCACCGAGAAAGCATATTTTTGAAAACTCCTTTGATTTCATAGTTATATCACTTTTCCTCCTATTTTCTCACTTGCAAATAGGAACATTTATATCCCCAGCTATCTGCCAGAAAGCACTGGTGAGTTCTACTCCTGGTGCCTGCTCACGAGGCCATACAGAAATCAGAAATGTGCTATGGTTAAACCTCTAGATCCATTAATGAATCTCAGAGGATGGTTCAGTTTTTACAGACAGAAGAGAAGGAAGAGACAGTATGTGCCTGGCAGAGAGAAAAATGAGAACCTTCCTTAATGGCGTTGCTGCATCTTGTTTTTTGGCAGAAGGTGGCTAATTCATTATTCTGGACACCATGAATAGGGCTGCCTAATGATTCATAACTCAGTACCCGATGCACTGAGAACAGAACCCAGATTAATTTCGGTGCCTTCATCTGAAGCGCAGTCTCTGACCCATCTCCAGGCTGGGGAGCTGCCAAATGGCACCCTGCAGTCAGCTAGCACAAAGGCAAAGAGCTTTCGTCTTCCTGCTTGCTCTGCCCTGCTGCGGACCGCAAGGACAAGACTGCACTCCTGGCAAAGAGTCTCTCGGAAAGAGTTTTACCCCCAGGCCTTGTCTGACTATCAGCCTCTACTCTGGAATCAATTTGGACAACTTCCTCCCCTCATCAATGGAAAATCACTTGTCACAGCAGCCACCATAAGCATCACAAACCTTCCCCTGAAACACAACAAATCTGACTGACGACTTCTGCTCAACTCTTTACAGCAAGACCACAACGTCAGACTTCTCTGGGAGCTCAGTGCAAAAGCCTTAGGACTGCAGTCCTAGTCAGCCTGATGTTAAAGGTGAATAAGAGGACTTATTCAGCAATATCAGAACGAAACCCGTCCATGAGGGAGAGCAGTAATGGGCAAGAGCACAAGCTGTAGTCACAGAGCAGACCAGAGCCAAGCTGGACCCGATGTAGCTACTAGTTTGCTGGAAGTTGTGTGGAAGCACTTTGAAGAGGTCCCTTAAAGAAAGACCGGCTAAACTCTGGTAACCTGTAAACCAAAAAACTAGAAAACACTGTAAACAGGTACATCTCAGGGTGGAAGAGATCTATTCTGCCTTCTACTCATCCTCGCGGTATCTCCAATTTTCATATTTTTTTCTACCTTTTGGCCTGTTTTCTGCCACATTCCTAAAGTTCCTCTTCAGACTTCTCTCTGTTTCAAGAGCTGCCCGTTCCGAACTACTTCAAGCCTCTAAGTCTACAATTGAATGAGTAAACCAAAGAAATGCTGTTCCTCTCTCCAAGAAATGTTGTTTCTTTCTCTGCTTGGCTTTTTGCAGGGCAGCAGTCTCAGAGCAGGCGCTAGGTCTTCTGTTACCTCCTGCAGCACAGGGCCGTGGGGTGCCAGCAGCCCTGGGGCCCTTGGGGGACGAGGTCGGGAGCTAGTGAGAGGCCTCAGCTCCAGCAGCAGGCACCTCCAGAGGCCCCTTCTCACATACAACCTCCAGGAAAGAAAATATGATTTGCTTTTCAGTTTCAAGATACTCCCTCCACTTTTAGTCCGCTGATGAATGCTGTCCCAAGTAGTCCTTCTTACGCCTCTTTATACCTTCCCAAAAATTCTCTCTCAAATCTTATTTACAGTCTTTTTATAGGACAGTCATATCCATCCTTTGTTTTTGTTCAACTGGGATTTATGCTGCCTACTTAATTATCTCAGTCTTTCCACATGATTCAGTGTGCATGACCCCTTCCCTTTCAGTCGCCGCTGCACTCCTTCCAAACTCCTAGTATGTCTTTCCATATTAAGGTGCCCAGTATTCTATGCAAGATGACAAGTGATCTTAAACTGGAGCAATATAGAAAGGATTATCACCTCCATAGGTCTCCTAGAGAAGGCGGACAACTCAGCAGGAAGCACACACTTTATACCGATCTGGAATTCAAATTTCTTTTGGAGTCAGAGAAGCTTTTTAGTCCACCCAGCAAAAAGAAACTGTGCTAATATATGTGAACTGTCTTGACTTGGTACGGGAAGCAAACTCTTTTTTTTTTTTTTTTTTAAATTTTGATTCTAAGCTTATCGGCAAGATATCTCTAAAGAAAAGCAGAGTAATGGGGGAAAAACCAACAAACAGCTTCAACAATGGGGAGTTTCTATTTGTTCTTTTAAAAAGTGGCTTATTTTTGTGAAGAGGTATTTACTGCATCCTTCCATAGATGACACAGGCATCTCTTTCTGGCTAAGAAAACAGTGGGATCAGAGGCTTTTTGTCTCACAGATTAAGCCTGTGAGGATTTCTTTTTTTCATTCTCTAATTCTCATCTTTTGTATTCATTATTTCAAGCCAGTTGGCTAAACCTGAGAGCATCTGATTTGCATCCTTTTAACAAAATTGCCGTTTACATTTTTTCCCTGCTTCAAAGCAAGAGCATCAGGTGCAGGGATGCGACCCTGGGTACAGGCTATGTCCAGCGGCTCCCACGTTACCACGAGCTCCGCAACCCTGCGCTGTGTGTGTCAGCAGCAATCAGGCTGGTTTCTTATCCCCAGTCAAGGGAAGACTGTCAATGCCAACTTCAGAGACCAAAGCGTCCAGCCTGCGATGAATGTTGGTCCTTGGGGACAACAGAGGGATTCTGATCCCAGCGTGTGTTCATCAGTCAACTGCATATTAAGTGCCCTACTTATTCTGGAAAAAGAAAAACCTCAGAGATTTCTGAGGGAAAAAAGTTGCCTATAAAGACAGAAACCCTTTTTTTTTTTAAAGGAAGAATAAACAACCAGTGCACCCTTTCTGAAGGGGAGAATTTCAAACTCTCCTTTCCATGGCTGAGTGCCTTAATGGCAGGAAATCTCTCCAGAGCGTATCTGGATCATGAAAACTAACATGGGATCTATCAAGTACCAACAAGCCAGAAAACATTTCCAGGGGAAACGATCACACACGCAGGTGAACCACTTATTTTTACAACCTTTACAAATCCAGCTGATTTCCCGAGCCAGAGCACCGACAAGGGAAGGCTGAGGAGCTGTTGGGATAGGGTCCGCGAGGGCAGCGGGAGAAGGTGCCAGCGCTGCTCAGCCTTGCTGCAGCCTCTGTTCCCGGCAGCTCCTGTTGCATGGGAGCTGGGTCTCTGAATACTGCTGCCTACCCAGCTTGGCTGCGTGGTGGCTCTGCACAGAGGGCGTCCCAGCCGAGGTGAGCCTGGCTCTGCACTGTGAACTGCAGCCAGTGAAATTTGCCCCGGGGAGTTGCTACCCCTCGCTGAGCTCCTCAGCTCATGTTGCACATGTACCACATGTATACACAACATAATGCGAGTCCAGCTATCAGGTTAAGGAGCCCATCGATTTGTTAAATCTGCTCCGATGTGTCTAATAAATGGCAGCCTAACAACGGTGCATAAAATAAAGGAGCGCTGTGATTAATTAGAGCATTGCACAGCCAGAGTGAGAGTGCTGTCAGTAGAGACATGATGAGAGCAGCTAGTGTGGGCTTTAGCCCTGCTATAAAACAGAGTAACCAGCAGAGTTAAGGAAATGCCTGTTGTAATTGGTTAATCAAAGGGAATTGAATAATTGCAGATTAAACTATTTCTGCATGCCCTTATCATTAACGATTTCTGTAACCCTGAGGATGAACTCACAACGGATAGCTGCTCTCAGGAAAATGATCAGTTCAAAAGTTGACTGATACACTTAAATAACTACAATAATAAAACATCTTTTAGTCGTTTTAAAATCCTTCATCTCTTAAAAAAATGCTCTGAGAGATTTGTAATTACACCCCAAATCATATCACAATAGTGTGTTGTGACAGTATTATATTGTAATGTCCTACTGTTAAAAATCAGCTACCTAGCCTCGCACCAAAGGGTCCAAAAATCCTTTTTAAGCATTACTTTGTAAAGCAGCCCCTCAGCATGTACATTAATAGAGGCACAACAAGCTTTATATAACTCTCAGCTTTTCCCTGAAAAACTTAGGCTTTAGTGTCTTGCTCTGCTCTCTGGAAATGCTGAAAGGACCTTAGCGGGTTCAGAGCTAGAAATTCAAGTTCTAGGCACTTCAAATAGCAAGACACCAAAGCCAAGGGACACCTCTACAGATGTACGTCCAGAAAGTTGCAGTAAGGCAGAATCAGAATAAATCACATGAAGCTTGCTTTGCTTTAAACCTCAGACCTCACTGCAGCTTGAATGGTCAGGTGGGAATCATGACCCTTTCAGTAACCTGTTATGTGGCACAGTCCTCAGTGCCACATTAGGAATCAGTAGCAATGTTGTGCTGCCATTGATCCAAAAATAAACTTTAAACAGGCAACAGAGATGTGTGAAAAGTAGGTCAGACCCCCCAAATATCTGATTGTGTGGCGACCTTCAGATCTCTGTGTGAGTACCAGCCTGCAGGCCAAAAGATGTGATTTTGCCCTTTCTAAATCCGACCTGACTTTTCTCCGGAATAAAAACAGCAAATATAGCATGTTTGACTGTAGTATTTAAACATTTAGCGCTGAAAAGCAAAATAGCAGGTAGAAAGCCTCAGTCTGACACCTTTCTCAGCATGGACAAAGACTCCTTCCCAGTAACTTTGGACACATGAAGAGCACAACAAAGATTCGTGATGGACCTGCATCCAGATCCCAAAATCTAACTACCAGAAAGCAGAAGAACACACTGCCTCCTGATGTATTTTGCAAAGCCGCAAGCATATACTAAATTCCTGAGTGCTCACATTTATGGTATTGGGACATAAAACGAGAGCTCATACCAAGCACCCTCTTCACATGTTTATGATCACAGCTCTAATTTCAAGCACAGATAATTAGCACATAGAGAAAATCTTTGCTCTGAGTCTCTTGGCTGTTTCAATTTTTTGACTACCATCTTAGTGAGCGTTTTAGACTTTGCAAAGATCTCATCTGTACTGATGCATAAATGAGTATGAATGCGGTCATCCTTACCTTAAAGTCGTAAGTGGCATCAGGATTTTCATCGCAAGCAATGACCTCAGGGGCCATCCAGTAAGGAGTCCCAATGAAGGTATTTCTCCTGCCTACCGTTCTGTCCAGCTGGGCACTGACACCAAAATCCACTGTGGATCAGAAAAACAACAGGACATCCTACGGTCAGACACAAACCTGAGCAAAAGTTTTCTGCTGAATGTAAAACATATAATATTATATTAAGTTCATTCAGGCCAACTTCTCTGCACAATCAAGAGAGAAACACTGAGCCAGCCACATTCTTCTTTGATCTCTGCTGAGACCAACAGAGGTCAATCAAAGATGAATCTGATCGTCCGATTTCCAAGTTTGGTAAGAAACCTTGTGCCTTTTCCTCTTTCCCAGGAGGTGGTGAGAAGAAATCACAACCCCTCATACTAATGAGAAACGGGGTTAGAAACATGAACAAGCAGGAGCCTTTGTTCTATGCTTTCTCATCTGAATTAAAGCCTGCCAAATATTTGTAGATGCCTCATTTTTCTACCTAAATTCTTGTGGGAAATGGCACAGGCAAACGACTTAAGAAACTGAGGGCTAAGGACAAAGGCCCATAGGGAAATGTCAAGCACAGAGCTGCAAAATGAAGCAAAAACTGATGAAATCAAATCAATGAGAAAATATTCTATGGTCCACTAAGTTCACTTTGTACAACCTAATGGTTGGAGATTTGCCCTGGAGAACTTCCCCTTGGAGGGGAATCTTCACCAGCACAAAGCCAAACGAGTTGGTGGGGCCATCTGTTAAGCTGGCTTTTTATTCTGCTGTAAAGAGAGAGAGAGACATGGTAAGACAAGGCTTCCATTTCACTTTACCTGTGAAAGGGGTCTTTCGTCACTGGCGTAAATTAAAACGCACAAAGACAGCTTTAAAAGCATAGGTGTTGGACAACTGAGGATATCAGCACATCATCTGTGCTCATCTACTGTCTTCCATATGATCTTCATGTAGAGGACTGGTCTTCCAAAGAGTGATTAGCGCTGCATATGAAATTCCAAGCAGTTCTTGCAAACAGAGCTCTCTTACAGGTTGGCTTGGAAAACAAATCTGGACTTTATCAGATTAAATGGAGGGGATTATCATCCTTTGGGGCATCACTATGAAGCTGTGGGGAAACAGCCTTCACTGTTATCTGGGGGTGCACATATTCAAATCTTGAATTTGAGGCATGAAAAAATGGTCATGACTGTGCAACCTGCATCTGAGAGCAGAGCTACCCAAACTATCTATCCAAAACACCGCTGCAAGTACCTCTTTGCCTGCAGAACCTGATCATCAGTCACTGACAGTTTATTGCATAACACTCAGTCAACATCCAAGGTCATATTATTGAGGCTGGCACAAAGACAAACGCACAGTAGCTCTTTGTATCTATCCCCATTCTCCAAGTCATTTACCCAGCCTCTACCAATTTTGTTGCTTCTCTCCAGCCAGCCTACTTGCTGTTTCCAAGAGCTCTAACCCACTCTTACCTAGTTTAACTTCTGCATTTTCCGTCAGCAATACATTCTGTCCCTTGATGTCTCGATGAATTACTTTGTGCTGGTGTAGATGACTCAAACCCTAGAGAATTCAGAGAAAGGTTAGAGGAATCCAAGCTCAAAGTACGTTATTTTCTGACATTCCTCCTCAACCAATTATGTTGCAGAAATGAAAGTTTCACAGTTGGAGTTAAGCACTTGAAAACGCTTTTGTTTATCACGCGTTCAAAATACCGTCCTATGTTACACGCTGGGAGGACATACCCGGCAAGTGAAACATCCACTTACTGGCTATACATGCAGCAGTGGGTGCTCTCTACAACGAAGAAAAGAACTGTCAATTCTACAGGGATTAAGACCAACCCTTCAGTTTCGGCAGGAACCCATATTAACCCAAATTCCTCAGCATCTCTAGGCATTTTTTTCCCATGTGCATTTTTGCCTTAGGGAGTCATTTGTGTGGCAAAAATAATTGAATGTTTTTGTCTCCTTTCTGTGTTTCCATCATCCAGAAATCGAAAAAAACAATTCTCTTTTTATATTGGTCCAATAAACGGGACTCCAATATATAAAAAGCTTGTATTAAAAAAAGCTACCATGCAAATACAAATATTATAACTTGCACATATCCCTAATAGAGATATCACTCAAATTAAAAGCTTGTCTTGGAGGCTAAAGGTAAACTAGCTTTTCTATTGTGCTTTTTATTAGCTCATTAATTTCTTTTTGCAACCTACGTTTTTATTTCATTCATTCATCATTTCACTTTCAAAGTAACATCCACCTATATTGCCAGCTAAGTAAAGCATAGGTTACTTAAAATATAGATCACTTTAAAAACTAATTTTGCATTAGGTTTACATTTCACATTAAACATTCATATTTCAGGAAGAATATTCTTTTTGGTATCGCTGCTGATAGTTATTAGTCATGTTATGCTTGTTACCTTGGGACAACATCATGGAACAAGTTATGCGTAGGAGCCCTGCTGCATTCAATTTTTACCCACATTATACTCAGTTAGAGGCTCTTTGATCCTTTGTGCACTGAAGGCAAAGCAAAAATTTCACAAATTTCAGCAAATCCCGCAGCAGTGCAGGATCAAATATAATGTTTCAAAATTACAACAGGTTCCGCAACATCGGAAACAGTACACAGGTTTTTCCCTCCGCAGGCCCTCGGCCCGCCAGCCACAAAACAACCGCCCGGAGAGGCGGCCGCAGGGGACGGCGGCCCTGGACTGCTCCGCAGTTGCATTCTGACTCCCTGACAAGGACTATTTTACGAGAGAGGCTCAGAGAGTTCATACCTTTAAAATAAGCCTGTGTAAGCGTGGTTTCCCGACACTGAAATGTCCATATAACTGATGTTCCAACAGAGTGACAGATTTTAATGTTGGGGGAACCATTACGATCACATAATCTGACCTCATTTGCACAAAACGCGAGCAAGCCTTTGCTGAAGGTGCCAGCATATGAAACTCTGGCCTGGCCCTTTTTAATCCATTCCAGTCAAAGCTTTACCTTGTGGGTATAAAAGCTGCAGCATCCTCATTAATGCCAGAGACATGCGGATTTGAGAAAACATGGGGGATTTTTTAATCACGAAGATTCTTTCCACAGACTTTATTAGCTCTTACCTTTCTGTTAATTGAAAATTTAATTCTAATGTTCATAAATCCTTCGCCTATTAATATTAAAGGAAATTATATTTTTGTTGAAGGAAAAGGAGGTTAAAAGTCAGGGAACTAACGAAGCTAAAGGGCATTAAATAGTGCTTATTTATTATGCATCATACAAGCACATGAATCATTCATGGCCACTGGCACCGAAGCAGCTCTAGTCTATGGCAGTGCAGCAGCTATAAAGCCGCAAGAGCCACTTCAGAGGCTTTACATGTTCTCTGAGTATCAAGTCCAACAGTGAGATGACACAGGACACCTATCTCACTCTGGACACATACCCGTAAAATCTCTCTGCAGATGTAGGCGATCCACTCCTCCTTCAAAGTGTTCCCTTTTGTGTTCTTGATCAGGTCGGTGACGGAGCCAGCGCCACAAAACTCCATCACCAGCTGGCAAAGGAAACACAAGTGCAATTACTGCAATTAAACTGAAAGCATCCTCAGGGCTGCCACAGCCTAGGGGAGGACCCTGAAGTTGGCACTGTCACTGTGGTGCCGTGACACTGCTACACAAAGCGATCATTACATCGTTTTGAATCTCTCAACTTTTAATCTATGTCATTTTTGTTAAAAAAATAAATCAGTGAGACGTTGGAAGGCTTGCAAGGCCTGCTGCTCTCCAGACGAATCGGAACAAGAAACGGGAATCAGTTTAGTACTGAAAAGCAGAGGAGGAAATCAGAAATCTCAGATCGTCCTGTTACAAACTCTACGTTATCCTTATCTATTATTGATCATTAGTATCAACATCAATGCAAGTAAAACTCCTTCTTGCATCTTTCTACTCCTTCTTGTAGAAATACTTCAGGCCTACAGATCTGAAGGCAATATCACAGATGTGAGAAAGCTTCTGCCTACAACCTTAAAAAATAACTTGATTTTTCAACTTTTTCTACTGGAAGATCTTTGTCTTTGACTGCTTTTTCAGATTGGAAACATGTCTTGAGGCGAAGCTTGTTGTGTGGTTGCAGCCTCTTGAGGAGACAGGTAGAGTCCTATTGCCTGCGTTGTTCCAAGTTAGATTGGCGCCACAGTTTGTACCACTTACAACGTTTCTTAATAGTAAATATAAAGATACAAGGATCTAACCCAGGCCCAAACTTAATATTGTTACTGCGCACCTGTGAAATAAAACATACAAAAATAGCATAGGATATGAGTCTGCCTCCCAGGAACATCACCGATTCCCACTGTGTCCAGGGAGACATCAGCGTGCTCAAGAGACAGCGCGCACCCGGCACGTACAACAAACCTGCTCGAAGACCTGGGGAGCTGCTTTTCTCCCAAAAGTGAGCCCACGTTTTCCAATTAGATCAGTTTGTCTAATAAGAGATGTTCCTTTTCTTTACAAGTCTCACCTTGCCAGATTCTTAAACGTACAGTTTTAAAGTTTCTTATCATATGAAGCTTCCATGGTATTTAACATTTGCCTAGCAAATGACATGACTTTATTAAAAGCAAGGGCCAAGAGGATAAGCAAGAGAAAGAGAGCAAAAAGGTTAGTTCCAACCAAATTGCTCAAATACAGTGATTAAAAAGACCATTGTATTTAAACAATCATAAAACGCAGGCTGAATCCTGCTATAAGTC
This sequence comes from Struthio camelus, assembly GCF_040807025.1. NCBI lineage: Eukaryota > Metazoa > Chordata > Aves > Struthioniformes > Struthionidae > Struthio > Struthio camelus. The sequence continues at coordinate 27,674,726 of NC_090950.1, read as the reverse complement.
TTCAGTTTAACTAAAATACTTGAGCAGAATCTATCTTAAGCTGGCTGAAAGAATACTTTGACCATGCCCCTATCTTTAGCTCTGATATTAAGTTTCTTGTCTTCCAAAAATGACAGCTGAAAAGTTCTCTGCGTGTCTCTGCTACGTCATGAACCTGGCTCCAAGAAACAAATGTGTGATTGGCCAAAGTCAGCTCCGTGCAAAGGCAATGAATGCTGCGGCAGCATCTGCAGCTCTTCCATCCTAGCACGTGAGACTGGCAATGGGATTTGGCATAAGTAGAAAATAATGGATTACTAATTACTCCCTGATTGGGGAATAATGGAGCAATTGGTTTCAGAGCAGCTTGTCCTGTCTTTGGCTGATTGACACAGGGGGGATATCAGTATCTGCACATGTGTTACTGGTCAAATAAATGTTTGAGATAGCACCGCAGTACGCACTGCAAGGAAATCCTTGGAGAGCTGAACTACCCCACAAACACTTTCCAACCCACAAGACACTCCCTGCAACCTTCCTCAGTCCCTGACCCTCGGAAATACATCTGTAGGCTCTCGGGTACGAACGAGGCAGACCTGTGGCTAGCAAAGAAGGCAAGAATTTGGTTAAGAATCACTGTACATCTATCTGTCCTTTCCCTCAGCAGTCAGACAGGCACACATACCTGGTACCTGTCTGCACTCCTATGAGCTAAAGAGCTGTGGAAGAGGAAGGGCAGATTATACCACATCTTGCAATCACGAGGCTTAAAAGAAGAGGGAGCAAACATCATTAAAAGTACCCAGCGCATCCTTTACTTTGCCAGATTGGCTTTATGGTGCTGGCAATTCTCTCAGCCCTAGACGCTGTCCCTGATTATCACAGATGAAAGGTTAATTTTGCACCAGGAAGTGAATAATGCAGCCACCTGCTGATGTACCTGAAATCCATAATTGTGAAATCTCCTGGAGAGTAAAAACAAAGGGGATAGAGGGAAAGAGAAAAAGAATCCTGGGGCAGTGTTTCCAGCTTAGCTTTTTTAAGAGTGGCACTATCCCATAACTTCTATAGGAAAATATCCAGCACCAGATCTTTGGCAGCAGCTTCAAGGTCCAGCTGGGCAGGGTCCAGGGGGGCTTAGCACTGCGCACGTGTTGCTAACACTAAGGCATTTCCAAAATGCTTTGCCATGAATTCTCTAAGAGAAAGAGCAACAGAAAGATAACGAGGCTGCCAGCATATCCCAATCCATAATGGAAGGATAGCAGACACTTGACTTGAAAAAATACCATTTCCAGAAGTTTTGTATGGAAGTGAAAAGGAACCAAGCAACTACTCCTAGCTAAAAGGAACAAAACGCATCATTTTTTTCTCCAACAAAACTTGCAATTGCAAGTTTCTTTTGGAAATTCACAAACTACTGCAAATGTAGCTTTTTTAATGAGATATTTTTCAGTGATGTTGGCTGTACAGGTTGTGCTGAGTACAGAGCTGGCTGCCAGAAACCTTCTTTGAACCTCTGACTGTGGTTCTGTGATCATTAAATACCGCAGCTCTCTACATCCTGGCCCGGCAGCAGCACAAATGGGATCTGGATCAACTATGGCCACTCCAGCACCCTTCCACTGCATCAGCCAGATGCAAGGCACTGAAATTAATGCTAGCTGCAGAGGACAGATGCAGCAAAGGGCCTGCTGGCACAAAGTTAATCCACTGCCTTTTTTTTTCTTTTGGACAAATCTGAAGTGACAGAATGTGCTTATTCCACATCAGTGCTTTGGGTGGTGTAACAGGGGTGTTTTTGATGGGCTACTGGAAGGCCTACAGCTGGGTTTACTGTATCGGCATATCTTTGCAAGTCTCCCCCATCGGCAAACACTTTGCAGACCTACATACCACAGTGCTTGCATCTAAATGGCATTCCCTTTCTTTTACTTGCAGGGTGATCAATCGTGATCAATAATGAAGCAGTGGCATGATTTTTCCTCACCACATGCTGGCTGCTGCGTGCACTTGCCATGTCCTGTCTATTGAAACCAGACTCGGCTTCAGCCCTGCGTGCCGGCACAGAGGGCTCTACTGCTCGAGCACCTGCTCCGCTCTCTCTCGGCTCCTCCGCCCTGGCCCTGCGGAACAAAGATGGCATGTACACAGCATGTACTGTGGCACCCACCAGGCCTGTCATTCCCCCCAAATGGCTTTAGAGCTTCCTTTGATCCTCAGATGGAAGGACACTGCAGGAGCCCTCACTGCAATTTATAGAGGGCAGTCTCCAAAGAGAGAAAATACTGAAGATCAGTATGGATGCACACCATTCAACATGGTCAGACCTCACCTAAGATGCTATGTGCTATGCCGGACGACTCAGTCCAGGAAAGACTTAAGCGCACGCTGGAGCAAGGACAGAAGAGGACTAGTAGGATGATCAGGGGAAAAGATAACTGGTCTTCTCAGAGGACTTGCATGCTTGCTTAACCAGCCAAAGGACACATAGCTATGGGATATGACTGCATACTATAAATAGCACAGACAACTAAGCACCAGAGAGGAGGAAGAAGTATTTAAGCAATAAAGTAGATATTGGCACAATATCAAAGGGTATAAACATCCTATGGATATATTTCATTTGGAAACCAACTGAGGTTTCAGAACAGCCTTCCAGTAGGAAAAAAAGGAGCAGAAGTTTCAACCGATTTTAGGAGAGAGCTTAATACACTTAGGAAAGGTTTCAAATGACTCAGTTACACTTTCTTATCAGTCCTACATCTCTAGGAGAGTGCTTTGTCCAGCAAACACTTGTATTATTACCAGTCTTGTTAAAGGATGAAGCTATGATGGTGTAAGACAATAAACTTGAAATACAGATTGAAATTTACTAACCATAATTAAAATTATCATCAAGATGGGATAAAGGCAAGCTCATCTTCTGAAAGTTAATTTGCAAGGCCATTTATTGAGGAGATATTTTTAAATACAGTTCATTTACTTAGCGCTTCAGATCAGAGTGACACAAACTTCATAAGCAAGGCAAATTCCCGAGCTGCAGCTGTGAGTCTCCGCTCTGCCTTCTCAGGAATCCTTTGCTCAAGGAGCCTTCACCACTTTCAGATCAACCATGACCTTCCTCGATTTTGGAGTCGCCACACAGACCTGTGATCCCATTCCTACTGTACGCTACCTTGAAGAGCTGGAACATGAGCATCTCCAGTGCGAAAACCACAGTCCCAGTAACAGCGATCCACCCTGTGCGCTCCAGAGGGGCTCCCCAGGTTCACCTGAACCCTTTACCCTGCAAGCCAAATCCTTCTGTCTTCCTGTTCCCCACCCTAAGAACAATTTATTCAACTTCTCCTTTTTAAACCACTGAAAACAATCCCCAAACTTCCACAGCCTTCTCTCCTCCAGGCCCCTAGCAGGGGCTCTCACCTTCACTGTCCTGCTGCGACCTGGCCTGCGTCCAGAGACGTCACCTTTAAAACATAAAAAACCCCCAGCCAGCTTGGAGGGATGGCTGCTGCGCCCCGAGAAACTGCTGGGCATGGGTGCAACAGCTCCAGCAGCAACTGGTGACCCGATGACGAAAGCAACTGGACTACCACGAAAACAGGCAGGACCGACCCTGCCCACATGGAAACGTGGCGTCTCACCACACTGCCGCAAAAGTGGCTAGCGGGAGAGCAACGGCACCCGGTAAAGGGGATGGACAGACACCTGCACACGTTACTTGCAAAGGCCATAAGGAACAAGTCCTTGGATGCAGTGCCTGAAAACAGGAACTAAAAGCAATTCAGTTTCTTAACCCCAGGGCGTAAAAGCCTCCCACCTCACCCCATGCCTTGGCTCGCTTCCTTCTTCTCTCAGTCATCGTGGCTCCTGGTACTGGAACTACACCTGGAGCCAGGGATGGAGCATTAAAAATGCAGAAACCATCAGGTGGTGGTTCAGCCGAAAAGCCAGCGCCTGGTTCAGAAACTGAGAGAACGATAGATTTTGTATCAAGCACTGATTAAAATATGCTGTAGAAATAAACATCCCTGTTATACACACTGAACTGAGAAGATAAATACAGGTTTTAATTGCCTGTGCAAATGCTACAGCTGACGCAGACTGCAGATGAAGTGGCATTACCTGCAGCGCTCTGGTTCTGCGGCCTGCCTGGCGCAGGCACCACCACCACTGCAACACTCCTCTCTGGCTATAGCTGGGCACAAAAACGGAGGCCACAGTGGCTCTGGTCTCCTTTCTTTGAAGGCAGCGGCTTGCCGTACAAATGGCTCTTGCAGATTTTCATAAATAAATAATTTGCTTGGCTGCATTCTGCTAGCACTTCCTTATAGCTTGAGGCCAGGCAAGCAATTCGTAGTACTTCAGGAGCCTGAAGGTAGCTCTAGTCCCGAGTCCTGAGCAGGCAGAAAGCTTTAGGCTTAGGAACAGGTGAGAAATGAGTGGACACAGGCCCAAGACTGCCTGATGTTTAGAATATATTCAGGGCTCCCACTGAAAAAGCTTTGAACAGGAATGAAAATCAAATAGCTTCAGCTTACATAGCCACAAAGCAGCAGAAAACCTTTCTTCTAAAAGCCCTACTATCTCGGTCTGAGTCCAAAGGAGAAGTCCTGTTCTCCTCCAGCCTACTTGTGATGGCCCCTCATCAAGCTTCCTCTTATAATCCCCTTCCACGCCACGTCTCGGGTCACACCGATGGACCGGGGATCTTGAAGGAACTAATGAGAATTACAGCTCAACCGAAAACCATCGCCTCTCAAATGTTTACTGATTTAATTCCTGTGACGCAAGGTATCATCAACTGTCCAAAAATATTCTCCAGTTTCGATAAGCAGATTAAGATCAATCCTGCTCTGAGCTGCTCAGATGCAAGCCCAGTGGATTCAATGGCTTTGCACACACACCTTCCCCTTTCCTCTCAGGTCCCGCACATTGGACTTGTTCATCCCTCTCCCCAAACCCAGCTGCAGCTGGAGTTTAGCATCCTTGCCGAAATCACCTGAATTCGTTCCTCCTAAGAAAAGGCACCCCCAGCTCCTCCGCCTGCAGAAGACGTGCCAGGAGGATTACCCACCACTGGTGCCATCCCCCGCTGCGTCCCAGGGCCATGGCGGGCAGCGCTCAGGGACCCTGGGGATACTTGCCTAGCACAGGTATTTTGAAGTCTGCCTGTTAGTCATTTTTTCCCCTTCATTATACATCTACCTCCCAACTCTTTGTTGGGGTTGCCATGGAAGCAACACAGCTCCAGCTTGGAAGACAAGTACCTCTCGCCCCTGGGGACCGGTGCCGCTGCCAGTGCTCTGCCCTCGGCCATCACCAGCCTGTGGCTTCAGCCGAACACTGTGTAAATCCAATCCTACACGCAGCAGCAAAATCCAATACCATTGCACACGCACGGCAGATCTTTTCGGTTAATCTCTTCAATACACTATGGGCGGCAAGGACAGATGACAAACATCCAGCAAAGTGGAACCTATATCACCCTGTGGATATATACAGTATGTTAACATATGGAAATGAAGAGACGACCGTGCAGCTTCCAGTAACAGCCCTGCAATCAGGCCTGCAAGAGCAACGTGCTCAGGAAGGGATCCTTTGGGATGGCATCGCCTTCCCCATCAGGTTCAAGCTTCGGTAGGAATGTCCCACCCCCTCACCTCCAAAAAACAAACAAACAAAAAACTCAAAACAACCCCCCCCCCCCAACCCCTGTGTAATCCCACCCTGACACAAAATCACACCCACACCCCATAGCTCCTGCTGGGCCATGGCGAGGCCACTTCTATACCTTCATTTTGCCTGTCATTTGGCCCCTGTCCCCCGTCCTTCTGTGGAAGGAAGGCAGGGCAAAAGAGGAGATGCTGGGTAATGCAGAGCCTGAAATTAAGCCTGGGAAGCAACATCAGGGAGAATTTAATTAATTTAACCCCAAGAAGCAGTAGTTAGCTGATACACTGCATCCTCACCACCCCAGACCACTCGTCCAACCCATCCTGGCTGTGCCTCTGCCGTGGGACGCTCTGCTTGCAGCGCCTCCCCGTCTGGGCTGGAGCCAGACATGTCCCCCCTGAAGCCCCATGGCGCAGACCACGTGCCCGCGCCGCTCAGGGAAGGCAGCTCAGTCCGGGAAGGGAGCACTGTCTGCCGCCTCCTCCTCCTCTGTCAGCAGGAAAAAAATGGGGTAGACTACTCCACTTTCCCCCACAAGGCATGACTGAGTCTCAAACGAACAAAGCTTCGACTTGGAGAACTTGCTCCGGAGATTTACGTTTCACCGGACATCAGATATTCCAATTGGTCTGTGGCCTGGTGTCCCCACTGCCCAACATCAGGACAAGCCCAGACCCAGACCAGCCCAAGAATGGGCCACTACTGCCACCCTCAGAAAGCAACACCTTATCCTCGACAGAAATAAAGCTACTTCAGTTTTGTTATGTTCCATAAAGGTTGTCCCTCTGACTTTTACTTCCTTCTTATTAATGTACTGGATTTGTGATATGCATCTGCATTTGCTGTGATATGTCTTCTAAAATATGCTCTGTGTGGCTCTCTAAATTTGGGAAAATTCACTCGTTTAATAAGCTCGTCTTTCACGGCCAGTGGCTGCTGCTGAATGGAGAGCAGCAATACCGACAGACCTGTTCATCACCACGGCACGCGGCAGAAGCAATGACAATACTTCATGTCAGAAGCTTGCCGTGTTCCCGAGCGATCTTAATCTCCACTGAAAGAGCTCTCTGTTTTTTATTTCCATATCAGCCTTCTGAATGTCGATAAAAAGAATTACTTGGGCATTATCAGAAACCGTTTTATTTCAACAAAGGGCTGATGAAAAATAAACAGGTCTTTATCTGCACGGCAGGACTGATAGAGTTCCCACAAACTCTAATTCAATCAGATCCTGGAAAAACAGCTACATAACATAGTGACACCAGCAGACCTCTTCCCCACTGCTAAGGAGGTTTCCTTTGGGTGCCTCAATCAGCCCCAGCACTGGACAGAGACTTCTAAATATCTCCTGCACCAGCACTGTCAAACGGAAGGAAAGCAGCTTTTCCAACAGTTTTCTTCATTAGCCCGTAAGAAAGGCCCCAAAACTGAGACGAGTTAGCTGGTCTGAAAGGAAACTCAGTCTGCCTCTCTCGTAGGTGGTTACAGGGAGCCAGATGTGCAGGACAGCGGGAACGTGAGACTTGTTCCCTTTGCACAGCTGGGCGACCCTTGGAGCAAAATCACAGATTTAGCTTCTGCCCTCAGCCACCTGAAGTGATACAGCACACGATGATGAAGATTTAATTGTAAGGTTCTCCTAACTCAGGGAGAGTTTTGTACTGAGCTTTTCTTTTTGGAAGTTTGGACTGTTTTGGATGGCCAAATCGTTTTATTTCAAGGTTGTTTGCCGTATTTGCCCCATGAGCCTGGCCCCTGCAGCTGCTCTGGCCGAGTCTCGGCTCCACGGTGAGCTCCGGGCTGAGACCCGCTCCTCTGAGTGCTTGTGTGCGTAGTCACGGGTTTGGCACGCTGTTGGCGTTTTTTTTTTTTATTTTTTCCTCTAGGCACTCCAGCAGCAAAAGGGGAAGTGTTGTGGGGCTTTTTTTTTTTTCTTTAAACAGATTATAAAACAGCTAAAGCCAAATGGAATTTCACGGGATGAAAAGGCATTGCTGAGCTTGACAGCTTTCTCCTCGCTGAATTCCAGGCCTGCTGCAAAGAACATGCTTTTTAAAAAGTTCTCACCAAAAAAAACCTCCCAAATAACAGAAGCCTGTGAAGTCCAAGCCCCCAAGTCTTCCCAATAATTCTGTGTAACAGAAAATCTTTGATAACAAAACAACATGCACAGAGCCCCATCAGCTTCGTTTCTGCCACAGGTGACGTGGAGGAATGCCTCTCCAGTTCCCATAGCCTGCTGACATGCTGGTATGTTGAGGCAGTGGCAAACAGCTGAAGCAATTTCTCTGGAAACCTTGTGGAGCTGCTAAAATACAGCCTGGATTATATGAAAACTAAAGAAAAGAACATTCTGCAGAAACTCTGTAGAGATATAGCGGTACAGGTCAGGGAACCGTTGTTAAAAAGGATGAAAAAAAATTTCTAGAAGCTGACACTAATTCACAGCTCTTTTTTTTTAATATATATTTTTATACATATGGAGAGTTGGAGGTAGGGCAAGGTTTTGGCACACAGAGGATCAAACAGCATAGGCTTCATCTCTTCTCTGTGGCCTTCCAGCTGAACTGTGGATATTTGTTATTCCTGAAAAATCAGGCTCTAACAATCTTGTTCAGACCCAGAAAAATTTTAGAAGCCAAGATTAGCTTTCTTCTTATGACTGCTCCTTAAAAAAGAAGCAGACATTGCCACCTTCCCAGAACTTAAGGGAAAACACATATACCATGGAGCAAACCTGAGAAAAGGTTGGCACTGTTTTCTTCTGACTGAATACTTTTAGTTAGAGCCAGCTCTCCATCACCCGAAGCATGGGAGTCGGGGGCATTCTGCATAATGCAAATCCTAAATAATACCAGTGAAACGGGACGGGGCGGCGCAGGCACCAGTGCGGTGCTATGTCCCAACGAGCCCTGCCTGGCCTGGAGACCTGGCGAGCAGCTGTACCGAGGACTCATCAGGTCTGGCTCACGTGGCACTGAAGCACTCACAGCACTGCTAGCCTGCTGAGCCACGTTTGCCCAGCTCTGCCAGGCTGACCGAGCCCAGCAGGATCCACTTTCGGTCCCTGCAGACCCAGGCAGGTACCCACACATCTGCGATGAACTAAATGGGCAAGCCAGAGAAACCGTGCGTGGATAATTCAGAACCGACTGAATTTACAGGACTGTGAAGGAATAAATGCTACTCAGACTACATGACAACAGCCCGGTAGTTACGTTAAAGATAACTTTGCATTATTTATAGCCTAAATGTAAGCTGTCTGAGCCTTCCCTTCCACACCGCCATAATAAAAGCAGTATCTCAAATCACTGGGGTCAGATGCTCACACGAGCTGCAGGTTGCTGCTCCACAGATATCCATCAGCACAGCTGACCTCAGAATATAGCAGAGTAACTTTAATTAATTTTTCGTATTCCTTGTAATAAGAAGCAAGGCAGTGCCTGGAGCGCCCACTTGCAGTGCTTGCTCAGGGCCCTCACCAGCCCAGCTGCCGGAGGCGGTGGGCTCACCTACGCTCGTACTCCAGCTCTACCCCAGAACAGAGGCAGATTTAAACCCTATCCTCCGAGGTCTGGGAACGCTGAATAAATAACTGAGAGGCCACTGTCCTCCACAGACAACTGAAACAGCAAGATGAGGCAGGCAAGGATTTACCGGGAGGCAAAGCAGCTTTCACCCCTTCATCACTGCTAGGTGATCCTCTCTGAAACGGCTGAACAGCTCCAGTCCGTTCTGCTTCCCTTCCTCCTGCCCTCTCCTCTTCATTTCTCTGCAATGTCCCCACGAAACAGTAAATAATGCTAAAAGTAGGCAGGAAATATGAGTGCCCAGAATCACCCTCAACCAGCATTTAAGCCTCTATCTTCCTACCAAAGATCCCTTTTTCTTCCAACTGTTTTTGATGCATTTGTTTATTTTCATAGGACAGAATAATTTTCAAGTGATTTTTATAACAATGACATCGTTAATGATCATCCAGAACAAAATCGTTTTCTATCATCAGTCTGCAAATCTTTTATGGCTAAATGGAGGAGCATTTTTCAGTGCAGGAACAGCCTTTTCAAAGCCACAAAGCCAAAAAAGATGCGTATAAAATAAGACTTTTTGTAATACAGGTGGTGGTGGTAAGAGCACAACACGGAGAAAGTGTTTATGTCAAAACCCAGTGATTTTAAAGAAAAGAAAGTAATTTACCCAGAGCTGATCATCCATTCCCGGTGGGTTCTTTTTAATAAAAGCACCATAATATGTAGCAATATTTCGGTGATGAGAATACTTCTTTAGCATATTAATTTCTTGTTTGATCTCCTCCTCTTCATCCTGGGATGAGGGGAAAAACAAAGCAAAACAACATCAGTGACACTAAGAGACCACACTTCACCCACACAGCCTTCTCTTCGTCACGTTAGTTAACTTCCACACACTCCATTTCTGGCTGTCCTCACCTAAGTGTCCTTGGGCCATTTATTTACAGCCACTTTTTACAGTGTGCAACTCACACCGGAGCCTTGGGAGCTTGAGGTTCAGACTGGAGTTGAACAGGTTAAAAACGTGTCCTTGCGCAAAAAGCTAAGAATAGCAGGATCAGAGAAAACACATGCTTTGCCACATCCCCTATCGCATTTCTGAGCCCTGAACTGGAAGGATCATCAGGCAATTCAGAAACCAGTCGGTTTCCAAACGATTCAGATCACGGCACCTCTTCCAACGCAGGATCCCAAATGCAAGGAGAAAGTTTAAGGGAGGACATGCAGCCATTTCACACTGGTGAATAACCAGCCATCCCAGTGCACTGCTTAAAGCCACCAGGTACGAAGGGGAGTGAAGAGCCCAGAGAAGCTCCTGAGCAGCCACGCACCTCCATATGATAAATACCTGTCTGGGGGGGAGGGCAAAGGTACCGATTCGCAGGACAGACAGTGAAGCTGGGTTTGGCCCAAAAATAAGCCCTTGCATGGAGCCCTGTTCTAAATCCAGGGGGGCACCAATGTGAAAGACTTTGGCATTTATTTCCAAACAGGAGATGCACAGACAGACTACGTGCTTTGAGCAGCTCAGCCATTCCTCCACCTTTTTAATTTTATAATTCCTCTCTGTACCACGTTGTTACGAAGCTTAACCATACTTGCACTGCTCCAGTAACGCATCAGCTCTGCTGCACATCCTTCTACACCCATCGGTGGCCCAACTGGATGGTTTTCTAGAAAACACTGCACCAGCCTTCTGCAAGCCAGCTCCCTCTCCAAGGGTGTGACACACTGCTCCTACCCACCTCGGTAAGGCAGGAGGCAAGCACAAGGCCCGCGCCGACATCAGACGTTATTAGTGTCACTGTACGGTTTTTTGTTCCCAGGCTAGGTAGGTGGAAAGCTCATGGACGAGGCTAACGTGGACTTTGCTCTGGTGCAAGAGCACATCTCGGGGAAGACTGAAGTGAGCAGCCTTTGGCAGCATGTATAATTGGCGACAGCATCATGTGGAGAGCAGGCAGCCACTGCCCAGCCTGCCAATTCAGAATATTCTCTTCTAGACTAATTCAGTCCTGATGCAATATCATTGATTCCTGTGGGCTTCAGCACTTTCACAGCCCCTCTCCATTTGGTTTGCAAAGCCACAATAGTCGAAGCAGCCTAGGCAGGAGAACTGCACTGACAACTGTTTCGAAGTACCATCTCTTTGCTTTCAGGATGATCAAACATGCCTTGATTTTATTTTAAGCTGACAGAATTCCAGCCCACTGGAATTGCATGGACTGTGCTGCAGGCAACAGCAGTTAGCACCTTGATGTTGATTAGCTTTATAATAAAAGGAACCAGAAGGACTGCTATTTCTTTCCTTCTCTATTACCCTTACTTCCCCCACCAGCTTGATCCTGAGTTCTGTTTTACAAACCACCAATGACAAGACACCCCGGTGATCAGCTGAACTGCATTATGCAGCTCTTTTTGAGATCAGTATTTCCTGACCAGATATCACACAACACATGGAGAAAAACATCGATTTCTTTCCAAGCTCCTATAAAAAATGATTAAATAATCATAGTCTTTAAGAGAGAATTCATGGAAGAACACTGAAGATGAGGACTAGAAGAACAAATAGAAGAACTAGCTAGGTGGAGCTCCAAAGTCATCTTCAGTAAGAACATGGAGGGCATAAACAACAAAGAGGGTAAGGAATGGGCCTAAAGCTTTTAAGAAAAACCTGTGGACAATCCTGAAAGACCTTCTCCACCTTCTTCTTTCTAATGCTCAACACAACTTTGCTTGGCTTCAAGTGCCTGCAGGACCAGGGAATAAAACACTTAGTTTATCAGAACTCCAGTGAGATGAAGGAGGACCGTCGCAACCGGACTGGGCCCGTCTAGCTCACAAAGAAATCTGACCCCGCAGTCAACCACCAACCGATCCAGATGAATATTTCACAGGGCAGATGTGAGTATGCTCTACGTGTTCATGTGTTATCAAGGCATGGAGAGACCATGCTGGTATACCTCAAAAACTGGACCTCTCTAGGTCCCTCTGGGAAGGATGTCAAAGGGGATGGGGTCAGACTCTTCTCAGTGGTGGCCAAGAGGCAACAGGCACAAACTGAAGCACAGGCAGTTCCATCTGAACAAAAGGAAAAAATTCCTTACTGTGAGGGTGACTGAGCATTGGACCAGGTTGCCCAGAGAGGTTGTGGAGTCTCAATCCTTGGAGATACTCAAAAGCCGTCTGGGGTTCCTGGGCAACATGCTCTAGGTGACCCTGCCTGAGCTGGGGGGTTGGACTAGATGATCTCCTCCAGAGGTCCCTTCTAACCTCAACTGTTCTGTCATTCTGGGGTGGGCCCCAGAGCAATTCTTGGGGCGGCTCTGGGGGTGCTGCAGGGTGGCTCTAGAAGCAGCCCAAGAAGCAATTTCGGGGATGATTCTAGTGGTGGCTGTAGAATGTGGTTCTAGGTTTGGCTCTAGACTTGACTTTGAAAACAATGTCTACAAAATACAGTCAGTACTCTAACCATGCTGTGAGTCTGCTCCATTTTTGCTGTAATCACTGCCAGTCCTGCTCAAGTTTGGGCCAGCTCTCTGAGCGCTTCAGCTTTCTATCAGCGACTATGGGGGTGTTGGCTTCCGTTCACAGGCCTCGGAGGTCTTATCTCTGCAATTCTGCTGATACTGCTATCGCCTGTCACTTAGCTGTATCTACACTCACACAATATTGAGGTTGCTTGAGGGTGGGAAAAAAACATATGGGGGTATTCAATAGGATAAGAAGCAGCAGAATGGAGCAGAAGTTCAGTTAAGGTCTTGACTCTTTTTTTTTTTTTTTTTTTTTAAGAATTGACTTTAAAGCTTGCACACTACATATTAAAAGAAAATTAACCAGTGTGTTTTAATATGGGTAAAAGCAGCTTGAGAGGAAAATAATTAAATATCCAAACAGTAAATCCCCTGCCAAATATTTGATTTAATAACTTGAATGTTCATATCAGCCAAACAGAGAGAGGCAGGAAGCAGCATTACTGCTCTTCTTAATTAAATACATTTCACCTGCGTGATAGCTACAGCAGAGTTATTACGGAGGATTCATATTTGAAATCTTATTTTGGAAGGTAGTGGTTTAGATCAGAGATACCGCCTTAAAGACATGGCTGCAGATATCAATTATTAGGCAGGATCAGATTTGGGCTGCTTTTCTCCAACATCTTCACTTGGAAGTGACAATATTTTAAAACCACCGAACTAAATGTTAATTCAAATTTAGCCCCTCTTTGGTCTCCAAGTAATATTCTGATTTCTCCGCTTAAATTTGTTCTAACCTCAGACTTTACCTCATGGGATCCTCAGCACCATTCATGCCATGGAGTTATGTTCAGTGGATCTGCTCATTTTATAACCTGCTGCTTATGAAAACTAGATGAATGGCATTTGCTGATTTTGCAAGAAAACAGAAACAAATCTCACTCACATTTACTTGGTAATTTCCACACATCATTTCCCCTATTAATACAAAAAAGAACCTGGATAGTGGTCCTGTAGATATATATAACATCTACAGTACTTCAAAACATACTCAGGGGCCTAGTGATTGCTTTCATACCTAGGCAATTCTGTACGTGCTGAATTCCTGAAAACTAAATAAAAACATTAATTCAGAAATAAGGTGGGTATATTGGGATTAAGTCCTAAAATTTGAAATGTGTTATTTTACTTAAAAAAAAAATTATTGCTTCAAAACCTGGCATTGTTTATGCAGGCAGGAACTTTGGGAGGCATAACATTGGATTTAAAAGCTCTTACTCAAGGAAAAAGCATTTTCCTGTGATCTTTCCATATGCATCTGTTCAGGTTTCTAGAGGTCATAACAATTCTACTCATTTTTTTCTTCTGCAGCCGCTGGGAAATGGCAAAACCATTATTTCCCCTAAATCCTGTTATTCATTTAGTAACTTGTAAATTCTTTGGTTTGTCAGTCTGATGCAAGTTTCAAAAGAGCCATGTCTGTGAGACTAAGGCAGTGTGTTTTCACCTTTGTACTGGTAGGATGCACAGGAGTAATTTAACTTACATAGTGAGGTTATTGGTAACGATACCTGTACACAGTTCTGGTGAACAAAAGCTTTCCAGGGGAAAATACAGATCTGAAGAATGAAATGTTTTATGAACACATGATTGAGTTGCTACACCTTTCTTTAGAATTAATTAATCTGTTCAAAACAGCCATGCTGCTGGAATGGGGTGCTTCATTGTTTCAGCTAAAATTACTTAATCTCAGAATTCTTCCAGATTTGTTTTTCACTCAAACGTTTGTTAAAAACACTAACTCTTAATGGCATATTTCAAATTAACTGAAAGAGTATTTGCTTCCCAGGAATACAAGCCTTTCACAAACCCTCATATCTTTTTGCATGCAGTGTTCTTTCCCCTATTATCTAGTAACTTAAACATGCAGAAGGAGAAGGAGGAGGCGGATACATTACCCCGGTGACGTCCATAACCTTAATAGCAGCAAGCTGTCCTGTTTTAACATGACGACCCTGCAAAAGAAGAACGGAGAAGTTCGTTCATTTTGCTTATCTAGCAATGTTTTGCTCAAAGCGAACAATATCCTTAAACAATCTCCTTGCTTTGGCAGCCCTCGCACATTTTTTGGTTTTTCAGGAGCATCTTCACAGCAGCCACGATGGGAAACCAATTCCCTTCCCTCCCTCCTGCCATCGCAATCAATTAGTGAGGGGCCTTTGACGCTTGCCCTGTTTTCCTGGCAAATGAGCGCTGGAAACGTCCTTTAATACTCAGCCACGCTGCCTGTCAAACAACAGCTCCAGGCCGCTCCTGAGCAAGGACCGTGACTTGGCTGTAAACAGTCTGCTGGATCTGTGATTATGGAAATACGCTCACCAAAGCAGACATACTTCTATGCACTAACTTCATTCCCTTCGTCTCTTGAAGCATGGCTGCACCCCGGCGCTCGTGGCTCCTGGGGACACACTACAGCACCCGCAGAGGCAGCCGCACAAGGGATAGGGGTCGCGTGCAAAGACAGCACAAGCCTAAAAGAAACACCCTGAAGACATCCACGCAGAAACAATAAGGACTAGAAAAATCCCATCGAATTTTCTTTTAGCCACCAGCCAAAATTAACTGTGCAACTGGGCAGATGAGCAACTAACACAGCTCAGAGACCCCGACCAGAGATCCCGAGTAACGCCAGGTACGTAGAGCCTCGCAAACCTCCTTCAAGGAAGGCACCAACGCACACTGTGCTCATTGACTTTTTTTTTGCCAAAGCTTAGATTAGCAGGCTAAAGAAGTCTTTAAAATCAGATTTGCGTTTTTGCTATTTAAATGATATCCACATTCAGCGCAGGCACAAATGGCAAGCATTCACTTACGTGAGATGCTCGGAAAGCCAGCCCAGCAACAGAAGCTCCCTTGTGCTGCAACGCATGGCAATGTGGATACATACTGGCTCTTTAGTTTTCAGCAACTGAAAAATTAGCAAAGCACTGCAAGAAACTGCCTGTTGGGTTGCGCTCAACTGCATTAATGCTAATAGAAAAATGACTGGAAGTGATGGGGAAAACTACAAAAGAGCATGAATTGTTGATGGTCTCTTAAAAACAAGAAAACTGCTATCAAGCAAGCAACAATTAGGAGCTGTTATGGTCAGAACTACTGGCAGATAACGTCATTACAGTTCAGAAACAATCCCTACTGGCAATGAAACAGAAAAGCTGAAGTTTAAAGAGGAGAATATGAAAGGACTCATTTTGCTGAGCTTTACGGCCTGCGAGGCGCAGTCGCTGCATGGCTGGGTCATATGCAAACCGCTCACTTTCTCATTATGCTCTACAGCACAATCTATTTCTGCACCTTAATAAAGCGCTTTTGCATTTCGCTCTGGGCTGACTTCCAGCCTTTCTTCCTCTCCCCAAAAATGAATCACACAACTTTATATCAAAATTGCTCCTGTCAAACAATCCTTGCTCCCTCGGTTTGAGAGCACACACTCAGCTTAGAAACCAGGAGGAATCAGAAGAAAAGATGCTGCTTCCCCAAGAAAACGTGGAAATATGGATTTCTGCAAGAACACCAGGAGGCAATGGGAAGTGTCCTTATTTTCCCAGTCATTTCTTACTGCAGGAGCATCCTAAGGCCCCATCGCACAAGCCACGAGACAGAGGACAGCAAATGGCAGCTCTCGCCCTGCAGAGTTTGTAATTAGAGGACGAAGGACAAGACGAGGAGCAGAGGTCGAGGCGGCACGTCACCGAGTCAGACAGCAGCGGAGCTAGGGTAAGAATACACATTCCCCAAATTGCAACCCTGCACGAGGCTCCCCTGACTACGCTGTCCCTCACCAGAGCTGGTCCTCCACAGGTCAGGTCCAAGCAAGATTCAGAGGCAGATCTACATCCCCCCAGTTTGCAGCTGAGCATCTCAGCTCCTCAAGGAGCTTATTTGCTCTTTCTCTCCAAGACCCCTCTGGGAGAGAGGCATGACATTGGGGGAAACATGAATACAGATGGGATTTGGCTTTAGGAGCTGCGTCCCCATCAGCCATCGCGTCCATACAGGGTGCAAGCAGCTGGAGCGCTTTGCCCCTGCAGAAGACCATCACAGGGCAAGCACTCGGCCTTTGTCCAGCAGCAAGTTCTGCAAATTGCACAAGCAAAACCGTCGCGGGAGAGAGGTCCAGCATCCCCGGCGAACGGCATGGCCCGGCACATGCTTGGGTGCACATGCGAGGAGAAACTGGAGCAAATGGGCAAGCGGGCACTGACAAGCCAGGCGAAGCACTCCCAGCAGAAACGAAGCCAAATTATCTGTCCTAACGGGATTTGGGGGAAAAGGAGGGAGGCGGAGCAAACATGGGGAACGAATGTTAATATGTGGATTTAAAATCAATGATCTAAGTTCCCCTTGCTATTAGACTGGAGCTATTCCTAATTTGCAATGTTACAGTGACAAAATTTGCTGCTTGCAAGGTGCTTCTTTAGGAGATGTGCTTTATGGTGAAGTTTTCTGGGCCCCTCCTGCAGGTCAGAGAAGATCCTTCACAGTGTCTTGCCTCTAGCAGGAACCCAGCACTGCCAGACACCGGCACTGCTTCCCCAACCCTTAGGATTTACAGGTACAAAAGCAGCGGCAGCTGGGCTCCAGGCTGCTGCAGGGCAAATCCGGCGCCGGCTGCAGAGCTGGCGGGGAGCACCACGCGGCATTCATGCTCTCCAAAGTTATCCCTTCAACAGGAAGCCAATTCACCCACCAGGGCTCCTCACTCATTTAATAACACTATTTATAAGTCCTGAGCACCGCATGGTCCAACAACGGAGAAGGAGCTTTGTTTTAAGCAGTGTAACATAAAGAAAAAAAAAAAAAGAGAGCTTGAATGAGGTTAAACGGAGGGTGACAACGAGCAAGCAGAGAGGGAAGAAATTCAGTGTTTCAAGCAATGTATTTGCTACCCAGCTTCATTCTGGATATCAACACCTCACTTTCCTGCCTCGTGTTTCTATCGTCTGTACTTTAAAAGAGATACTACTGATGATATAAAGCACCACAGTTTAAAGGGAATAGCTCCTGTGTAATGGCCAGTTAATTTTATGTGCTACTTTTTAAGGGGATCTAAGTAGCAAGAAAAAGGGGATATTAGCATTACCATCATGTAGCTCATAAAAATGGTCCCAGCATCTCTTCAAATACATTGTGCGAGCATACATTATCCCTATGCAGCAATTTATAAGTCAATGTTAAGGCCCACGGCTCTTAAATTCAGGATTGGATTCAAACGTTCTTGCTCTGTGCTGCAGAGTTTTAAAAGCGTCTATTTGAGCAAAATAAAGAAAAAAATTCCATATAAGGATTTGTTAGTTTAAGGATTCCCTTGTTTCAGATTTTAAAATCACAGCCACCTCACATCTTTGCACAAAAAGGTTTCATGACAACTGCCTACATTACTTTTTGTTCCCACTTAACCTGCTTATGCTCTGCTGCTTGTGTAAACTACGCTGCAGTGAAAAGAAGCAGCCTCCTGACAGCAGGACCTGGTGCTCTGAAAATCACAATGTAATTTGAAATACTAGGGCCATGCTTTCACAAGCAAGTTCTTCTCTGGATTTTCTCCTTCCAGAGGGAAGCTCCTTGCCCGCGCTGTGTGTGTGGCCCCAGGCCCTTGCGCGGGTGCATCGGACAGAGGGACGCAGGCGCAGGAACAAGGGGGCTGGAGAGGGGACGCGGCCCCTGGCCACAGCACAACTGGTACCAAACCTCTCAGCAGAGCCCTGGGTTTCCGGGGTGGAAACAGCCACGATGCCGACTGCACCTACAGCCTGCCCTCAACATTTACATGACACACAGAACAACACCTTTCCTAGCGGGACATTTGCAAGGCCATAGGTTTACGGCTGAAACTGAAGGTGAATCCCAAAGTAAAGGTGGGACAGCATTTACGGGATCTTACATGGTGAGTTTAAGCATTAAAAAGGATCTGAATTTACGTAAGCAAACAGAACCTACTTGCTGATCTGGCCCAACTCTAGGCAAGCTAACCAGGGGGACCTCCCTGGGCTGCGGGATGTGCAAGTTTCCCCTTCAGTGCCTCTCCCTGGGCTTCTCTGCTCAGAGCACAACCGCCGGCATGAGATAGCAGCTCCCGCGGCAGAAACCCCAACACCTTGCGCGCCCACACCGTGTTTCACCCAGGGATCTCACCCTGGCTCTTCTAAACGTTAATTAACTCAGCTTTGCAAGCAGTCCTGCAGGAGGAGAAGGTGTCATCATTCTCGTTTCACAGACTGGTAAATGCTGAAGCTGTGAAGTCGTGAGGTTCGAACACGCAAGGTCATGCAGCAAGTCAACGGAAGCGCTAAGAATAGACATGGGATGCCCTGACTCCCAGCCCTGTTCCTTTACCACTATCCCATAAACCTTGTAAATATTTACAGATGTAGGTAAGAACTTAATATTGTGCAAATGTTTACCAAAACAAAATAAAATGCTTTGAAACTTATGTTAATGTAAACCATGAGGGACACTTAGTCAGGCAAAAATCAGGCAAAGTAGAGCTCATAAGTATTTAGACTGGGAACTTCTAACACAGACCTGCTTTTCATATATTTTGTTTGCAGCGATGGATTATTTAGCCACATCCCTGCAGATTTTCACCCCAGTTTAGGGAGTCAGTGAAACTGCATTTCTCATTCCAGCTGTAAACGCTGATGTTAACTCTGTAATGACACAGCAGGGACATGATCAGACTACATGGCCGAAACCTCGGCTCCATTTCTACCTTCACCTGCTGCGCTCTTCATGGCCTGATCCTTATGTCCCTTAATTATAAATAAACTTTGCTTTTTAATGTGAGATACCTAATGCTCAGCATTAATACTCCCAATGAAACTATCAAATACAGCAATGTGTTTAGAAAACAGTTGATTTTCTTCGAAATGTAGGTATTCTTGCTTTTATAATACAGATACAAAAAGCATAGACAGGTTAGAGAGAGATGACGAAAACTGAAAGCGATAGATACAACACAGGAATAAAGTTAGCACAGTAACTTTACATATTACATGACAACAAGCCCTTCGTACAGCGTTAGCCACAAACCACATCCTGTGCATGTGGGGCATGCAGAAGTAAGTGCCTGTGCTCAGCAGTTCAAAACATGATCTCAAACACTCCTCTTCCTGCAGTGTCAGTGCTCGCTGTGACGGCACTTGGTTTCCCCGGAGGGCGCAACGGGAGCTGAGCTCAGCTGCTCTTTCAGCCACATGTAACATTTCTCTCAAAGTCAAGGCAAACTGAAAATTTTAATTAACGTGTGGCAAATGAGAAATCATCCAAGTATGAACTCTGGACTGGGGTAGCATCATTGACCAAGAAAAGTACCCACAAACCACCCACTGTGGAAGGATGGCACAGAGCACTGCTGAGAAAACCAAGCCCCTTACAAAGCTCACCTTTGAGAAAGCTGAAAAAAACACTGTCAAGTCAAAGCAAAGCACCAGTGGAGGTATCTCTTGGGCTCAAGAGAAGGGACTTTCTACTCGCGCAGGCAGTGGGAGGCCACGAGGAGACATGCCACCAAGAAGGTCAAAGGGGAGGGCAGAGGGTAGCAGCGTCCATGTGAGATTTCGGGCACAGAGGAGCTGGGTCCACGTCTGGTGGTGCAGGGGGATCACTCTTGATGAGGCTGAGGACTCTGGGTGCGATGCCAGGCCCCGCTCATCCCAGGCAAGCATCTGCTTTCTGCTCTTGGCTCCGCTCATCCCAGGCGAGCATCTGCTTTCTGCTCTCGGCTCAGCTCCAGCCAAGCTAGAACTTTCTTCATATTAACTACAATTGATGTTTAGCAACACGTACTGTAACTTTTATAACATACTTGTACCTCCATAGCCTCTGATCTAAAATTATTGGCATTTTCATTTTAAACTCTGCTAGAAGGGAGGCCTCTACACCACAAGCACCCAACGAGCGTGC
This sequence comes from Struthio camelus, assembly GCF_040807025.1. Taxonomy (NCBI): domain Eukaryota; kingdom Metazoa; phylum Chordata; class Aves; order Struthioniformes; family Struthionidae; genus Struthio; species Struthio camelus. The sequence continues at coordinate 27,654,097 of NC_090950.1, read as the reverse complement.
CTAGCTCCCCATGCACCCTCTCGTGCCACGGCTGGCTCTGCCCCGCCATCCTTGCTTGCTCAGCAAGGATGTGCTTCAAAACAGGTAAGACTACAGATGCCTTGGGTCAGCTTGAAACCCCACTTCGTCCTACACAGCCGTCCTTCTCTGGCCTCTGCACTTCTCAGCAAGGGTGCTTCACACCACTTGCTGCCAGCCAGACGCTGCACCCACTCTGAAGTCTACAGTAGAGACCAAATTTAACACGTTTTGACTTTGTCTTCCTAAAAGTTAATTAGAAATCCTCTACATTTTCAAAACTCCCTCCTTTCTGGTACTTCTATGCTTCAGAGCTCACCCAGGAGATGACAGGGTCTGGCCACCCAAGGGCAACGACTTTAGGAAAACCAGGATCCTCTTGGAAGCACCCCCCCCCCACACACACAGTAAAAGCACTAGTGGTAATCACAATCGTCACCAGTGGAGGTATCAAAAGTCACTAGTCACTTCTGAGTAATCAGACTACAATACCTATGACATTTCTGAGGACAGGAGAAAGTGAAACTGAAGGAAGATCTTATGACAAGCACGAGACAATTATTGCAACCTTCTTTTATTTCGTCACCCTTCTAGCCTCCTGCTCGGTTCATAGCCTATGCTAACAGATTTCTGTCATCTTTCTACCTTCAGAAAAGGAGATAATTTGTTCTTTAGCAATTCATAACATTTTGTTCTAATGTCTTCTTTATCTCTTTGTATTGTTCTGGATTTTCCATGGTATTATCTCCTAGAATATATTTATTGTAACCTTTTTACTTCAGCACTTCCAGACGACCCTCCTCCTTGGTAGCAGCTTGGACTTTTTAGTTCTGCATACCAGTGAATTGCTGTGAGAGCTTGTCATACCTTCGGAGGTCTGCGCAATACAGAAGAATGTTGCATCTGTTACAAAAATGCTCCCCCCCCCCCTTTTTAAACAAAATCCCATGGATCTAGCTTTCCTGGAGACTGAAAGCTTTTCTGTAAGCGAGAAGCAGGGTGCAGTGCTCCTCGCAGACCTCCACGGCTGTGGTCCTCTCCTGCCCTCCCTGTGTGTGCTGCCTCCCACTGGATAACTGATCTAAAGACGCCGCGGGAGCGGAAGACAAAAGCAGAGCATCACTGGGTGAAGCTACAAAGGGAATTTTGCCTTAAGACTTTAAGGAGATCTGGCAGAGCTTTAAATATATTGCACCAATGTAGTGTCTTGGCTTGTACAGATAATGTAAAGAAAACAGAGCAGAGTATTAGACCCGATACTGTTACTTCAAATAAATGGATTTATTTCCCCCATTCCCCAATTGGAGCATTGTATAACCTACTCCCCGGGGCTGGATGAGCATAAGACACCCCAAGCCTGCTCGGACACCTCCCTGACTGCTGCAGGGAGCGGGATGGTGCTTCAGGGGGTCTGCTCACCGAAGCAGCGACGCAGTCAGCGCTCAGGACACACTTGTTTACTGCTGAAGACACAAGTTTTGCAGTGAGACACAAAACTGATGCTGCAACTCCCTCTTCTTCCGGAGGAAAATAAGAGTTGGGGAGGCGGCAGAGGGGTGAGCGGGCCAGGGAGCCCAGGCTGACGCGAGCAGGACACGCGTCCTCACCACGCTTGGCCCTCCCACCGCTGCTCTGGCCTGGCTCCAAGCAGCTGCTTTTCAGCAGAGGCTCCCAAGGTTTCCAACACACAAACCCCTTCTTGTACCTTCCTGCTCCTCTCCCCAAGCAGGTTTGATGCCCGGCTACATTAAGTCCTGGCTGAACAGCTAGACTTACTTTCATCTTCATAAATCCAGCACTGTGTTACAGACATCATGATGGCTGTGATGATGTAAAACAAATAGGAGGAAAGAAGAAGTACTAAAGCATTTTCCCCCTCTCTGGATTTGCTGTCAAGGTTCGCTTGGGTATAAACCCACATTTCAGCCTCAAGATTACTCAAGTGCAAACTTCAAAGCTGCCACAGTTTTTAATGAAACGTTCATCTGAGCATAAATTTATGCTTCTAAATACTTATAAAATGCTATATCAACTATCACTAACTTGATAACATCAAACACTAAGCCTAATTTCTGTGCATGAAGCAGGCACTGGGAGTTCTTCTTGAAAGGTTGTGGTCCCCACACTCCATAAAACACAGCAGACCGGCACATTACGAGAGCATTGGCAAATGCCTTTCAACAGCAATTGATGCGTTCAAGTGTTTCCAGACCAGGCATTTGGGCACGTATTTATTAAGTAGAAGCGTTCACTGATGTGCCGTCTCTCTGATGGGGGTTGCTAGAGGTCTGTACGAGAGGTGTCCTTGCTTGCACTGCAGGCAGCAGATCAGACACCAAGAGCCGCTTCCAGGAGCTCAAGAGCAACCCAGTGAGGCACAGCCACGCCGGGACAAGTCTCACTCCCAACATGAAGGAGGAATAGCATTTGCCTTGCCACAACAGACCCGATGCTTTTCATTCGTAAAGCGTTTGGGAGAGTTTTGTCTGTGGACGCATGCCAAAGGTCCTCCTGGGGCTCCTTCATGCATGCCGTGATCTTGCACGCGTTACAGAAAGGAGCCTTTCGAGTTATCCCAGTTTTCCAAAGGGAGAAATGCGAAGCAGTCCACTGCTTGCCAAGCCTGACTCGGTAGGTCAGCTACAGGAACGTAACCTCGGCCTAAAAGTTATCACTAATACACAATAACTGCATGTGCTGGCCCAAAATTCAAGTCCATATCCTCCAAGACAGAAAAAAGAGAATCGCTTTTTTTGTTGTTTTGTTTTTTTGCTGTTTTGTTTTTTTGCTTGCACAAGCATGAATTACACTTTTCCACAACAAATTACTGCAAGGCCTGAATACCCAGAAATTTTTTTTACCATGTTTACATAATTTCTTCTACTGTCTGCTCCTATACATGTAACAAAACATCTGACCAACGGCCTGCCCAAATCAGTACAAGACAGACCGACAGAACTGGCCTTCGCTTGACGAAGGCAAAGTTCTTATTTCATGTGGCACCCACCAGAGCCAGGCAGAGCATGGCTACTCCAGAAGTCATCTCTTATGGCCTAAACCTCCCTGACAGCGCGCTCGACCTCTAAGGCCCACCACCACACACACGTTATCCCTATAGCAGCATTTCACAGAGCAGCTGTGTTACAGGTCTCGGACTCTGAAGTAAAGCACTTCAGATTCAGCTGCCATTTTACAAAGTCATCCGTCATGTAACGTGTACACGTTAAAATAAGCAGGATTAGGGTGCTCTTACAAGCACTTCAGAAATTTTGACACTGAGGGTCTTGCTGAGAACAGAACACAAAGTTATCCTACGTAGCTGACCAAGAGGAGTCTGAAAAAACCTTTGTTTTGTACAGAAATCTTGGTAAACTGAGACAAATAACACAGGATGTCTTATAAAAGTCCAAAATTTTTCACTTTGGCAAGACAGAAGCCTCCAACTAATTTCCTTCCGTTACATTTTCGCTTAGTTAAAATAACAAGCCGAGGCCTGCAATCCAACAACTGCCATTTTTACCGGCCAATTTCTGTCTCTAAATTGCTCTGTTGTTAAACAATACATCCTTGACACCATTAAGACCAAAACCTGCAAAGTCTTTCTACAACCGAAATAGCACAGGACTTCACAATTTTTGCCAGATGAGAAGTCATCAGTTAATTTTTCTACATTCACATATTATTTACTACCTATTGCAAATTCTTTGTTAAGCCCTATTTCTGCAGATTGTAAATTAAAGACGTTCATTGAGATTACAGGAGTGGAGTCTTACGTTTGCAGCACCCCGGCTCTGCGTTCAAAACCTTCTGCACGGAGCTTGTCCATGAAGAATGAGAACTTCACATGGGTCTCTGGTCCTGGTTCAACCAACTCCTGGTTTTCCTGTAGCTTAAGGCAATTTAGGGACCTGGTCCAAGAATTTTTAGCACTAAGGCACTTTAGGACTAAGGCACTAAAAATTGCACGCAAATTTTTCTGGGAGAAGTGCTATCAACGGAAGCACATTTATCACAGTGAGAAACCTGGAAGGGAATAGGAGGCTCATAATGCAATTTTAAGATATGCTGCCACTGCTTAGGCCTCTAGCTGACAATCACAGCACGCATGCATACTCTGCTATTGGGATTGAAACTTAAACTCATTTTCTATGGCTTTGGATGCTTTAAGATAGCCAATGATATCTGAAAGAACCATTATTTATGTTTTGTAGTGCTCTGTGTCTATATTCACTATGTTCACTTGAGCACCACCACCAACTACTCAAAGACACCAATGTTGACAAACACTGGAGTGTGCCTCACAATAAAATTACAAAGTGCTTGATGTGCATCCTAGCTGTCATCCTGCATCAAATTAGACCATTTAATAACATTCAGTGTGATTCGGCTTTACAAAGTACGGGCACATTTATATACTTCTCAGTTTCCCACTGAAAAGGATCGTGAGGGTACCAGAAAAAAAATCCTCAAACTACTTTAAAGGGGCTAAAATACTTATCCACGGAAAAACAGGCTTTTCTTAGTATGAAAATTCAGCAACCTGCAAAAGAAGCTGTTCTTATAAATGCTGTACTCTAGCTTTTCACTTGGTTTACAAGTCTCTTAAAACTTGTCTGAAATAAATCCATGTGTTTGAGAAAGCAATTAAAACATCAGATACTCTAAATATCAGGTCAGCATAAGAAAAAGTGAGTCATATAACAGGATGGGAAATATGTAAAATATTTATTTTACAAGGAGTAAGATATCTGTTCAATTAAATGAGTAATCACGGGCCAAACCATATTGTTCTGGCTTGCGCTTAACCCCAGCAGCTTGCAAGGGGATTTCAAGGAAACGTGCTCAGCTCTGAGGTCTGGTCCCTATGGAAAGAGAGCCCTGAGCAGGCACAAGTTATACACAGGCCTTTCCAAAGAGCAGAACAGGACAGCTCCTCAGCGGCATCTAAAAACCAGGGTCACGTGGCGATGCACAGAGGAACCGGGTGAGGCTAATCCTCTGTTCAGCAGCTCCCGCGGCACCGCATTAAGGCTGGCCAAGGCACTACGGGATCCCAGGATCCCTCTCCTTCACGCAGGTGGAGGGGGCTCAGGAGGAGCGCGTTCCCAGCCAGGTCCCGTGCCTGCCCGGTATGAGACTCTCCAGAGATCATCCCGACTCGCAAGACCCCTGCAGAACTGGGATCGGGTCCTGCGCCTATTGCCAGGCCGTGCAGCCCCGTGGTTACTGCCTTTCAGCCAAACCTTGCAATAAAATTTCCCCTATTTCCAGTGAGAGCTTCTGGCACCATTTTGGAGAGGAATAGCGTGACCACAATATAGGGGTAATCATAATGACAGTGTATTTCTCTGCCACTTCAAACATGCCCACCTCTCTGTCATGTCTCAGTATTTCAGAACTATTTTTCAGTGCTTCAGAGCAACCCTGTCGCCGCAAGAAAGTTAAGGACATGACGAACTTCATGCAATTCCTTTGAACTCAGGAGAAATTCCACCTACTTGAAGGACCTATCTGAATCAGAGCTGCAGAACAAAAATAAAGGATTATCAGGAACAAGTCTGACTTGTTCCGTGCGGACATACAAGCGGGCTGTGGGGGCCAAGAGGGTCTGTGCAGCAGATCTGGACTGCCCAGGGGCAACAGCGAGGTTTTGGCAGCGAGAGGGCAGTAGCAGAGGTACAAAGATCTGCTCCTCAGGCTGCGCGGAGAAGGGTGCTTACGGAGCTACCTATCACCTGCTCCCTTCAGGCTTCAACACACTCTCTGCAGGTGGCATCCTCCCACAGACACAACATTCCTGTCACTCTTTGAAACCAGAAATTGAAAATCTGTGGAAAAGATAAAATAGAACATATAACCACTCAACATCTTATTTGCTGGCAAAACGATGTTTCCAACATTCTTTCTGCATCGTCCTGACCTCTCCTGGAGCAAGCTGGTTGCTCACGTGCGTGAAGCTCTCTCCCTCCAGCCAACCTGATGCCTTTCCCTTGGGGCGCTTTAGGAGACCACAAGATCTTCACAGAGCAGGACAAGTAGACATTTCACTCATATCTGATCATATTTACATCTTCTCCAACCTTTTAAGAACTCAAACCCTGGAAAACCTTTCAAAAAACTCAAAGAGAAAAAAACAAATAGAGCAGATTTTTCTTATTTCCCTCAGCTAGGTGTTTTTATTAATACTTTATAGTTTGTACTGAACAACTTATGCCTTGGAAAAGCATAAATCCTCTCCTAGCATAGATGTCCCTAATTGTATGAGGCCAAACTAACGCTCCTTGTTGACCGAACAAGGCTGACCTTTGCATTGAAGTATTTCTAATCCTCTGTATCAATTCAAAATATGACGGGAGCCATACATTTGGGAGGGCCAGAATTCCATTACTGCAGCTGCACAACTTCTGACATTAAGTAAAGAAGGCAGGATTATTAGATTAGCAAACTGAATTGCTAAATTAGCATATTATTCAGCTCCACAAATAACACTATTTATAGCACATAAGTGAACAGTACAATAACGAAATGCATCCCTTATTTCAGTGCTCGCATTTACGTTGTCCCCTTTCTTTCTTTTAGTTCAAGCAAAGGAGAAGACTGGAAACAGCAGCCTTTCCATGGCTCTAAAAGAACCGAGAGGTCGGGAGGTTCTGGCTGCTGTTGCTTTTACTCTCAGGAGATACCTCAGTGACAGAGACAGGCACATGAACCCCTCTGAGATAAACACAAAGTGGACTGCCTCTAGCGCGCTAAACGCGTGAAGACCCCCACATCTAAATTAGTTATTTATGGTGGTCCTAGCAGCTGAAGCAAGCACTACGTGGTGGCATTTTCAAACATGAACATTTGCTCTTTCTGTGAAAAGGAAAGTACATTTGCAGTACATAGGAACCAACATCACTCTCCTAAAGGAGATCAAAGCCTCCAGAAGAGCAGCTCTAAGCTAGACGATGAGGTGCCTCAGTATAACAGCATGGAGCAGAGAGCAACAGAGATCGACAACAGAATGCAAGTACTTAGAAATCAGCTTTCAGGAGCAGTCTGTGGAAAACTGAGGCAATCCTGCCAAAGGAAGAAGCAAAGATGTTCCTGACAAAGAGCAATGTATAAAGGAAGGCAGAAAAGCCCCTGTGCCTTGTTAAAACAGCCCCGGAGCTGGTCCCACACTGAAGGCAACGAGAGTTTTCCCAGTGACTCAAAAGGAGCATCCGTGGGCATGAAGGACAAGAGGACGTAGTTGGCTCTAAGCAACCAGTGCTGGACCCCTGTCACTTCCCAGGCCCTCTGAGCTTTGCTCCCTTGTGCATCACAGCAGCCGTGGTAGCACCATGGGCAAAGCCACGGCACTCAGCACGCTCCTTCACCGCTCTGCCCCAGCGACACTCCTGCCGCACAGCCTGGACTTCCTTTCACCTCCGGCTCCCGTCTCCCATGCTTCTCTCTCAGTGCTGGAAGTGCACATTTTTGAGGCTAAAAGAAGGCAGTACAGTCTGTTCCCAATAGCATTAGTTCATGACAGCCATGTTATTACCACCCTTTAACACCCCCACTGTGCTTCTGTTTCATATCACTGCCTATTCAACATTGCAGTATTCATAACTAAAATTAAATCTCAATTTAAGAGCCCCACAAGGAACCCTTTTACAAAGGCCGCATTTCTGATAACAGCACCAGATTGCTCCTTCCAGCAGAAGCCCTGGGAAGCATTGAAATGAGGATAGAGCAGCACTTCCCACGGTGCTCCGGGTGCTGGCGGGAGCGCCGGGACCAGCAGGCCTCCTGAACGGAGCCACTTTGCTCCTGAGAGTGGCTGTGTCACGCTGCGGGCCTGGAGGAGGACTTGGCCAGGTTGTACTGGAGGTGATGAAGTGCTAATCTGTCCCAACTGCTGATGCCCCTCAAGGCCCTCTCTGTCTCTGCTTGATGTGGAACGGGGGCCCACCACAAAACAAACCAGCCAGAATTGGACTATTTCATCTGAATGTTTCAGTCATTGCGGACACAGGGCAGGACCACCAAGCGCACCGGAACGGGCTACCTGCGTTTCCTCCAAAGTGAGTCGGGAGCTTTAATATCTGCAAAGGACAGGCAGCAGCTCGACTTCTGTCTGTCCTTGTACCGGATCCCACTCCCTCAGCTGGATGAAAACCCGTCTGCCCGACGGCCAGGCTTTCTGTAGGCTAGCAGAGCAAACCGGCCTTACCAGTGCCGGAACCTGTTTTTCAAAACCCAAACTGCCAGGACCACCCTGCCAGCTGCAGGGTACCAGTTCTTGTCACAAGCGCAGCTGGCTCTGTGCAGAACACAGCACCTGATATCCTCTGGCACCAGGGAGCTTTCCATGCCCTTCCCCGTAATTACCAGGGCTGCTCATCAACTCGGGTAATGGGGAACGCAGGCTATACTATTTTCACCTGCTTGCCAACACACTGAGAGTAACCAGCAGGAGTTATTTCCACAGTATTCAGCAGCAGGGAAGTGTCCCAAATATTAAAGATTAAAAGCTCTTTAAATCCTCACGTAAACATACACAAATATATATATATACACAAAAATTAAACCCATAGCAATTTATTTAAAAACAGAATGCAAGTCTCATCTTGTAGGCTTTTCATGATTGAAACATCTGGATTAAAAATGAAGAAGCACATTTATCTGCTTTGGAAACAGACCTAGCCTCCTGCAGTGCTGTGCCCGAAGCTTCGCCATGGCTCAGGGCCATGAGTAAGGTCTCTATCCCAGAAAGTGCTTCAATAGTGTCACTGCTGTTTTCCTCTGTAGTTTCTGTAGTCCCTTCAAAGTGATCACTCCTAACACTCTCCCTGCTGTGGGGGAGACAGGGCTTAATACTTGCAAACAAGCACTGCATCCTCTGTGGCTGGCACTGTATCCCAGAGCACCTGACAAATGGTAGGTGTCTATTAGTCTCCTCAGGCGTTCGGTACTCCATTTATTTTTGCCACCCTTTAAACAAGGCTGGATTTTGACACATAAGAGTTTTACCTGCTCTTTAATCCAGGCCCAAACTTGGTGACCGTACTGCAAACTCTAGCTTAGGGAAAAAATGGCCCTTATGGAGAAAACACTACACATGCTGATAGGAATGTGGTTTCTTGAAACACCTCTTCAGTGCCATCTGCTTGGCTGCAGATCTAGTTTCATAGTAGCAAGATCCAAGTTTGGAGGTGGCATGTAAAGTGCAAGGTGGTTTTTCAACCAACAACAACACTGGAGAAGAACCTCCCAGAGCCACCTCTTGGGAAGCTGCACCATTCAGTTGCACCTCCTGCCCCTCTGACAGGTACTTAAAACTGATGGAGATCCATAATTGCGATTTTTTAAGGAGTTAATGACATTGCAGGCAGCGATAACTGTATTTAGGCCCCAGGCCCCGTGTGCATCGTGGAGAGCAACCTGTCCACCCGCAGTTCGGGCTGCTTCAGGTCAGGGGCTCTTGCCTCTTGATTTCATGGGCAAACGTGTGTGTCCCACAGCAGCTGTTGTTACAGGAAAACCTGCACAGAAACAAGCCTTACACCCAGTGCCCCGAGCACACAATAATTTGACCAGAGTCTCTGAGCACTTTAAAAGCAACCAATTTTCTTCATTACCCACAGGAAACAGGGTGAGAGCAACAGTCTCAGATGTGGCACAAGTAACCCATTGCATGATATGAATGATGCATGTTTTTGTCCCTGTGCAAGGAAAACAGAGTACGAAGGAAAGTCTGAATCTACTCCCATGATTACCTCTGACCATTTAGTCCAGAAAATTCAACTCCACAGCTGTGGAGGTTTTTCCATGAAGGGCTTCCATTGGATTCAATGCCTAAATTATCAAAGGCACAGAAAGGCCATGCCCAAAGCAACGTGACCTACCCAAGCTGACTGAGCAGCCTAGCTTGCTTTTAGAGCCCCTGTACTTCCCATTCCTCAGTTTCTCCCTCTAATCGCAGGGCAGTATTTTTTATCCTCTTTCACAACAGCACAGCATGGCTGCCTGTGCGTCCACCACGCTGTCCCATGGTCCTGCCTTTCTTCCACTGGGTAAAGAGAAAGGTGCAGGTGACCTGGAGACACGAGCATGGTGCTCTTCCCCTCTCGGCATGTCTCCTCTGAGACCAGACTCCTTGCCCATGTGACAGCCCTGCAGGCCAGGACCACAGGCGGCCAAAACCTGTGACAGGAGGGCTTCAGACCTCCCACCGCAGCAGCACTCCCTTCTCACTGAGACCTGGAGCTTCACCTGCTGCTGCAAAGGCTCCCCCAGCAACGGCATGGGCAGTGCCCAGGCACCTCACCAAAGCTGCACTAAGAGTTGACTCTGGGCCGAAAGTTGTTTCGCCAGCTTATCCAGGATGAATTCCTGGGGTCCCTGCTTGGATCTCTCCAGACGTGGTAACATCATGCTTCAGCAGACAGCAGTAAGGCAGCTAACTGGGGGCTTGCATGCTGTTTGGAGCCAGGCAGCTCTTGGCAATGTCAGCATCTGGAGGCCACAGCTCTCAGCTCTGCCCCCTGCCAGCTGCCCCACATCTCATCTGAACCTTTCTACTGATTTACAGAAAGGCACCTGAATGTAGTATCCACTGAGCACTTTCTGTGCGATAAAGCCTAAAAAGCCTCAAATCAAGGAGAAATTTGGACTGAATTTTTGAGGTTCAGTTCCCTCACTGGTAACGGCTGAAGCTGCACAACAGGAGCCTGGACGTTTGTCTGGTACCCAGAATAAAGCTCTAAGGAAGCCATCCTTACAACCTACCAGCTTTCTATTGCCTGTCTCCCTGACTCTCTAGCCCCAATTAACGCTTGGATCTGGTCAGATCTAACTATCTTGATTCTCAGCCATGTGGCAAAGCTGACTGGCTTCTAAGCCAATGCATAAATTCAGGTTTCCCACATTCATTCATCATAAGAAAGATTGCAAGTGCTGGTCTCCAAGTGCCCATTGCCAGTGTTCAGCAAAACAGAAATTGAAATAACAGGAGCAAGCTGGTAAACGTACTCATGTTTCACAGGGCTTAGGACAGAATGCCACAACTGCCAGAAGCTATAACGTGTATCTCTCAGGGTGACTTAGATCTTGGTGTTAGGAAAATAAGTACCAGAACGACGTAAGTAACCCCAGATCTAATGCTATCAAGGGCTGAGGCACTATCCGAAGCCCAAGGAGATGGACTCTATAACCCCAGATGCTGCAGACCTTGTGTTGCACGTTTCTACCTATGTCAGCTCAAATATCAATTTAAAGCTTCACACGTTTGAAAGCAGATGGGCATCAGATTCCCTTTTATCCAGAGCTGCCTCCAGGGTCTTTTTCTGCCCTGAGCAGCCTTGACAACTTACTGTCTGTCCTATCCTGCTCCAAGTCTCTTACTGTCAGTAGTCAATAAAAATTTTGCACTGCCTATGTTGAACTGATTTAAAAGACCCAGCCATGCCTACAGCAATAGTATGTGATATCAATAGTAATATGGTGCATAGAGCTACATCAACAGTAACAAGGCTTTTATGCTGTCCTCTGCTTTAAGGAAGTCAGGTATTGGGTAGCAAAGTTTTAGAACAGCTTATTGGAAAAGGAAGCCCAAAATATGACATTCAGACTCTTTATCCTTACATTCGCTTTATGTATGTCACATATGCATTCACTGCTTTGTCTGGGACAAAGATGGGATTTTGCATCCTGACTCTGAGCACAGTTCTACTGTAGCTTACCTTCTAAGACAGTCTGTGCTGGGTAGGATCAATGGAGCTGACGAGTAGATTAAAGTGCATTGCTTTTATAGCTTCTCACTTTCCGAGCCTCCCCTCTCAAGCAGGAATTTCCTACCTTCACACTGGTAGACAAAGCTTTTATACTGTGCAATAATACAGACAGATTCCTGCCTTTTCCCGCTTTCCCAAACAGACCTGGAAAACGGACCTCACTTCATTTGACAGCAACACCATTCTGCACTTGCTGTACTTCCCCACGTTCCCAGGACAGCCTGTGTACAGTGATCCTAATTTCCCTGAGAAAATCAGCAAAACCAGCCCTGCAAAACAGCAAATAAGGTTGTCCCCTGAAAGCCAGGCTTCGGCAAGGTGCTGTGAGAAGAGGCATCGGTCTACCAGAGCCTACTTCAGGCCTGGTTTCAGGGTCAACTGTGCCATCTTGTGCCAATGGAGAAGCCACTTGCGCTAGGAAGCAGCAGCCAGCTCTGCTCCTGACAGAGCCTGGGGCTTCCAGGGAGTTAGCAGGAAAGGACCTGACAGCCCCGGCCCTACACCTCGATCTCCAACGAGCCTCGCAGGAGATGAGGAGCCTATAGCCAAGGAGAGGTTTAAAGAGCAGTTTGAAAGCAGGGAAAAGAGTGGGAGGACTCGGGATTAATTCAAGAAGGTTAAGCCTGTACTGAGGATTGCACGGGAACATTACGGCTCAGGAAACGAGTGGGAGTAAGCCCGAAAGGCACGCATGCCCTGCTACCTTCAGCACTCAGGGCTGGGAGGGACCAGCCCTGCACCAGCACAGCACTTCACTATTTGGTAATTCAGGGACTTCGTCACAGTAGCCACTGCTCAGATTTGGCAATTAAAGTCTTCTCAATCCTCTCCGGCTATCCAGCCGTTAAGGATCCTATTTACAAAGGGATAAGACAGGCACAGTCGATATTGTACAGTTTAAAAGAATGGTATGAAGGCTTCAAGCTCCACCTTCCATTATTTGTAAAATGAAACAAAAGAAAAAGCTCTCGTACCAGTCCGGGAGGCTGTGTGCAAGCAGGACGCCTGCCGGACCGCAGGCAGCTCTGAGGCTGCCGCGCAGATGCATCAGGAGAACACATATGGGCAGCGGGTGATGGCCTTTTACTTGACTGGATAAAGATCTTAGCGGAAATCTGAAAGGATTTGCGTGAAACCTCATCCACAGCTAATGCAAACGTTACAGAGATTATGCCAAGCTGCAGACATATTAAGAAAGAACCAATTAAAAAAAAAAAAGAGGATTTTACGATGGCAATATTTTGTTGTTGTACTTCACGCTTGCAATTTTCTTGCTTCTCTGTTACCGCGTTCGACAGGGAAGGAGTGTGTATGTGGTGGGGCAGAAAGAGAGGAAGACAGAAGCGGGTCTAAGAGCTCGCCCCGGCACTCTTCTGCAGGAACTGAAAAAGGAAGAGGTGACCGCTTCTCAGCTACGGACCACGCGCCAAGCCCCTCCGAGCTCCCTGCCCTGCGACGTCCACGCGCTGCACAGACTCAAACCGCTCCCCTGCAATTTCAGCTGTACTAAGACAAAGAAATAACAAGGCAACACTTTATAAGCTTCCCCCTGGACTGGCTGCTTCCTCTTCCTGTTCCCACCTAAGGGCAGCTCAGCCCACCCACACGCTCCTCCCCAGGGTCCTGTCCCCCGTATGCCTACCCACCGCCCATGACTCTCGGCAGGCTTTTAACCCTTTTCCAGCAGAGCTGATGCTTGCTAAGCACTAAAAGCTACCACTATGTTACAGGTAGATTCACATTAAAAATTCAAGATCTTTCCGAGCAGTGAGAACTGGCAGCAGGACAAATCACAGTTTGTTTTGCTGCTTGGTATGCAGGGTCCAGGGCATCTGTAAGCGAGCAGGCAAAAACAGATATGTAAAAGTCAGTCAATGCACAGGAATGGGTAAAGACCTCCCTGCATTTTTCCAGAAAAAAAAAAAAACATCGCCCATTTGGCTGCTCTTTGGAACGGCCACCGCTGGAAGTAAGTTATGATACACTTAACAGGATGCATAAATTCCCTTTATATTACAGCGTTGATCAAGTTAATGTAGGTCTTTTAAATACGCTATGGAGCCTTAAATTCTAATGAAGCAGGGGAAGGGCACCCTGCGCTCCTTCAAGCAGGACTATTTCCTGGGAGGCGCAGGCTAGTAATTAGACTGGCGAACTGCGCTGAACAGCGGGGTGCTATTCCCAGATCACGGTCAACTCGAGCTGACCTTGAGCAAGCGATTTACATTTTTTGGCTAAACTTTGTCCACCTATAAAACGGGTCAAATAAGACTGTGACTACCTCCTAAAGACGACGTAACGCTTAACGTTAGATTGCATAAAAGCTTTCTACAGCTTGCACAGAAGGTGGCACGGAAGCATGCTTGACAACAGTGTGAGTTATTCCTCATGCAGCAATGTTCTGCATTAAGGGCTGGATTTGCAGTTTCAAACAAAAGCACTGTATAAATTCTTGAATTTCCTCTAGAGCACAGGCCTCTACTTTTCCCAACAGCTTTACAAAAAATGAGCACAATTTCTTTACATTTGTAATTCAAATGCTCCTACACAGAACTTCCACAAGACTGCTTAAAAAGTGCAGTGAAAATTGTAATTAAAAACTGGTTGCCTTTATGAGATGACTCATGCTTCTGCAGGCTTCAGATCTGGCCTCAGAAAAAAATATGCCAATAGAGCACTGTTTACTAACCTCATATGGTCAACTGCCAACACTTATCAAAGATTACAGGAACATTTGCATAAATATTAAAAACAGAAGCAAAAATGAGGTTATTTTTGTTCAAACAAAGAAGTGGTCTTGTCAAGTTTGTTGGTTCCCATTCCTCCCCCCACCCACGATAAACAGATAATTCTCTCTATCAAATCCAGACAGGCCAGGGATAGCAAATACAACAGGTATCCTTAGGAAACATGCAGTTGTCTAGGCAATGAGTCTAAAGGCAGGAAAGGCCTGAAAGCTTTAGCACAAATCACAGGGGTGTGCGATGTTCTGCCGTACGTGGTGGGTGCCTTCCGCAGCCTCCCTTCCCCACGAAGCAAGCCCAAGGGCGCACGGGGAACCACCGGCGCAGAGGAGAGACTTGCTCCTCATTGCATCTCCCTTGCAACCACGAAGGATGGACCGCAGCAACAGGAGCACAGGATTTCCCTCTAATTTCAAAGCCGGTGTCAGCCCCTGCCCAGCCTCTGGAGCGGCTCCCGTGCAGGCAGCATCCCGGACTCCCCCCAGGACTTCTGGGGCTGCAAAACGAGGCCGATGAGGTGTTGCCCTTCTGCAAAGACAGTCACCAAACTTCACCACGCTTTTCGGATTGCACGCGTCTCCTGCAGATCAGGCCTGGAGAGGGATGGCAGCACGCGCTCGCCGGGGAGGACAGCACTGCCTCCTGGCAAATGCGGCGGGGTGACACGGGATAACCGAGAGCAGCGTCCCCTCCAGCCAGTCTGCTATGGCAGGTCAGGAAGCCTCTGTAAGCAACGCGGCCTAAACAGATTTCATTTTATGGTTTGCCAAACTGCTTTAAGACCGTATTTTTATTTCTACAGTTCCAGGCCTACTCCAAACAGCCTGACCTGATTAAAATCTGAGCGCAGTCCAATCTTCTTTTGCCATTTTAAACCCTTTGTTTATAAGGGGGACACGTCAGGAGGAAGTGGAAGGTATTTGCAACATTTCCGTGATTTTCTAGGACATGTGGCAGGATACCATGGCATAACTTAATTTCTGTGGAGCATCAGAACGGAAACAAACAGCCCACAAAGTGCAAAGGAAAGGATCCTTTGCTAATATTATGGCAGGTGGCTCTGCAAACAGAGAAACTATGTTTTTGCTAATCTTTTTTTATCAGAGAAGCCTTGTTGCAGGGTGAAAGGATTTTCGCACAGAACCTGGCAAGGATCAGATTAAAACCCTCAATGCAAACAGCCAGCGATCCCAATGAAGGCTGCCAGCACCGAGGTGAATGGAAGCCACTTGGCTCCTTCCCGTTCAGTCACAAGGACCAGCTGATCTTCAGCACCCCAGAAGAAACCACCTAACAAGTGCCTCTGCCTGCAAAAGGGATTAGAAAAGCGGAGCTGAAGGCAGAAGGAAGAGGGATTGGGGAAGCAAGGAGTAATCTAGGGAGAGAGAGCAACTCAGTGATTTAAAATAAGGTTTTTTTTTTCTTTTTTGGACTTTCTAAACCTATTTGCAGGCCACACCAATTATCCCAGAGGACTCTGATACAGAGCCCGCCAAGACTGCACAGAAGCTGTGCCACTGACTCGCGTTTTGACGATGCCTCCAGAAACCGGTCTGGGGCAAGAGCGCAGGGACTGGCGGAGGGGTCAGCTGAGCCCGTCTGAGACCTCGCTGTCCCCATGGCTCTCTGAGCTGACTCAGTTTGCCGGAAATTAGAAAATATGAAGCAGAACCAGCCCTTCTGGTGGCAGTAAGCCAGGCGGGTCAGACCAAATCTCCTGTCTGCATGCAGGACCTTGAGCCCTTGTCAGGTGCACGGACCCTGAAAGGACCAGATTTTTTCCAAGTTTCAGATGCAGAGTTGCTAACAACTTGCCCCTGAGCTCCTGCCAGACAGGTGATGCTGGCTCTCAGCTGTCCTTTTCCAAGCCCCAGCCTGCTCCCATCCCCTGCCGCAGCAGAGCAGCTTGAGCTCTGCTGAGCCACAAAAGCCCAGCGCTGGTTGAGCCTGCAGGTCTTCACAGCAAGCCTGGGAGCTGCAGTAAACCCCTTCCTACTACACAACAGGCAATCTCTTTGGGCTGTTGAAATAATGAAGCTGGTGAATCAAACCTCTATTTTCTAACACTCGTGAATCCAGAGGAAGTTTGGGTCCAAATCCGTGGTTGAGTTTCATTCCTCAACGTGTTCTCAGTCCCCCCTCCCTCGCTCCCTTTTCGTAGACTATATCTTTCTATCGACAAAAGCTATTCCAAGAGCAAGGGAGGAGGGCTGAATCCCCTTTCAGAGCGATGGACCACAGCTGAAAGGTCAGAGGTTCCCTAACGGCAGCTTGGTTCAAGGGCGGTCCAAGACAAACCCATGCCAGTTTTAACAGATTAGAAGAGATGGGAACGTAACTCAGGAGCTGTAGGAAAATGAAGCTGAGGATCTGAGTCTTCTTTCCAAGATCTCTGTCCTTTACAATCGTCCAAACGCCATCTTTCTTGTATCAAACCTTGTTTGCCTTCCTGAATTGCCGTACCCTCTACCTCACCTTCCTCATGTGAGTGGAGGAGTTTTGGAGTTGACACTTACTCTTACTCTAACGTGGATGAAGATCAGAGGGCTCCAACACACACCTCACGCTCCCTCTCCACATAGTGCGATGACAAGCCCAAATAGAGATGTAGATAGGGCTCAAAAGATTATAGGCTTTTGCCTACCAGATAAAAGGGAATATTCCCATGTAGAGATCAAGGCAAGCTCTTCTCCTCAGAGCCAGCTCGTCTTACGCTTTACAACCTGACTTGTAATCACGGCGTTCGTTTACTATTGATCTATTCCAGTAGAAGTCAGAGATGCTGTGAGGTAAGTTACAGTGCTTCACTTCAGGCACCAAAACTGGATGTTTAAACGTCTTACGTGGCCAATGGAAAGGAGCAAGCAGAGGGGGCAGGCGCGCAGGCGAGGTGCCTCGCCGCGCTGCCCGGCCGGCCAGTCCTGCTTGCACACCATGCCGATGGAAAGAGCCTGTCATCGCGCTGTAATTCCTCTGACCTTTCCACTGACAGCAAGAATCCAGCGCTCGTATACAAAGATATTTTTACTGCTATATACTGTATATTACCTGTCAAAAGAGAACAGATTATTTTCCACACACCCTCTCCGATTTGCACTGTTAAAGTACCGTGTCAGCAGTACCAGCTGGTAGGCCCTTTAAAACAACCAGAACCCGAACTGTGCTCTCTGTCTTTAAAGCTAGCATTAAAATGCCTATAAAAATAAGATAAAACCCCTCAATGCATGTTTTTCTGTATAAATATGATCGTAAGTGTAACCTGACCCTCTGCCTTGAGAACAAAAAAACTAACTTGTCAGATTGCCTACTATTTTTTAGCCCACTTACAACTGGAGCTCAGCGGGACACATCAGCCATAGTAATATTACCCTGGGATTTATTATTTTTAATATTTCCATAGGTATCATATTTCCCTGAGGGATCTACCTGCAAGACACATCTGGCCTTTCTTCTTTTGTTTCTGTAATTATGATATGGGTGACAAGTTCAGCAGAAGAAGGGGAAGCGAGGGCATTCTGGAACCATCCACCGCGATCAATTTATATGAGACGTCAACCTCTGACGGGGACTCTTGGGTGGTCAAAGGGAGAGCCCAAAAGGCTCCTGAAATACTAGGGCTGCATTTACTCAGACAGGAGCAATGCTGTGAGAAGCAGAAGACATTTTCAGCAACGCTAGCAGGAAGCTGCAAACTGAAACCTCTGGACATGTCTCTCCCCTGTGTCATTTTTCTCCCACTCACTAGGGTACGCTTGTATAACCTTGGCCCTCATAAAAGCTGAAACGTTCATCTCCTCACGTTGTAAAACAGCATGCAGATCCCTTTCAACGAAACAGCTCCTCAAAAAGACACTTACTTTATATTACAAGGATGAGTTCATAATCAATAAGAATAGGCATTTTTAACATGCAGAGCACAGCACGGGCAAATGGAAAGAGACAGATTTCTGTCATATTACAGCTACCGCAGAGCTGCGCATGAACAAAGTCAGACATGAGCATCATTTTAATATCATGCTGTGCAAGAGAATCACAGTGTTTTGGGCACAGTAGAGAAGAACAAGGTACCTCTGAAGTTAATCCTCCACTCAATCAATAATACAAAAATAAAAGATGAGGTAGCAGACTTCCATAAACAAACGGGACAGATCATTTTTATTGCCTCTCTACACCCAACTTGTCTGAAGCCCATCATCCTCAGAGACAAGAAACCAGCAGAAAGACTTTCCAATCAAATGCTTCTTAATGAAAATCAAGGCAACAGCAAATGGGAAAATTCCAATGACTCTGTATCAGAAATCCTACTGAATATTGGGTCTTCACACATTTTCCTCAGACTGAAATCTCTTAGGTCAGCATGGATTAGACTAACACCACAGAAAATTTTCAGCCACATTCTTTGTGAGTGACTTGCAGACGTTCGTGATATGGTGCCAGCAGCGTCGTCTCTAAATGAAATGGCTTTCAAAGTCCCCAAAGGATAGGGGTAAGCAGATGCAAGATAGATGTCAACCTTTGGCTCGGGATCCATCAGTCTGACCTTTAAACCTCTTCCTCCCTCCCTTCCCAGCTATTTGGAGATTCAAAAGTTGAGTAAGTTAATTCTCACAAGTGAAACGTGAAAGTGCGTCGAGACAGCTTTTAGTCAAACAAAAGCACATGCAAGACACATTTCCCCCCAACACAGGCTCTTCGCTCCAGCCCCCTGCTCCCGTCACTGACTTTCAGCCTTTCAGCCAGGTGGACATACAGCCCCAGAGGTAACTCCACCTTCTCTAGAGGTTGCCTCCAACTAAGCTCCATTACAGATCCACCCTGGCTATTTAATGACAAGTGAGTAACTGCGGCTAACAATCACAGCAGCGATGTGACCGAGAAGTGAGGTCATTGGCAAGAGCAGCATCATGAGTGCAAAGTAGGGGACGACAGCAGCAACCACGAATCAGCGCTGCCTACAAGTTGTGAGACTCCATCACTTTAAACAAAGGAAGAGCATGAGTAATTTCAGACAAAAGTTTAAGCCCTTGTCAAAACTTCCCAAGCACAGATCTGTGAACTGGAATAAGGACAGGTACTGAAATTCTCTCTCTCTCTCTCTCTCTCACAGTCTTTTTTTTTTTTTTAAAAAGCTTTTCACATTTTTTTTAAAAAGCTTTTCACATTTTTTTTAAAAAGCTTTTCACATTTTGTTTCCCTCCTCCAAAGAGGAGATTTCCAAACTCCTAAAAGAGATGTGCTGAAATATTCCCTGCAGACTGCTGTTCCCAGCAACTTTCAGAGCAAAAAGAGGCAAAGTTTTCAAAAATCTAGTTCTGTACACCCTACGTGCACCCTCCGAAGTCTCTGTTGCGTGGCCTTTCCTCATTTCCTCTGGATCTCAAAGCAGTCATGTAAACGACCAGAAAGAAATGAGACTCAGCAAATAAAACCCATCTTGAAGATGAATGGCAATATGGAAAGGATAAACTGCCTCTGGGTAAAAGCAGAGCTGCCTGAAGAGATTGGTCACTGCTGCTAAATTAACTTGACTGACAGCCAAGTCAGGCTCTCTCTTGCAGGGAAAGGTTGATAGGGGAATTGGGCTTTGTGCTTGTGGATAGTTGTTAAGAAAAAGGATTCCAGCAGCATTTAAAGGGCGGGAAAAGCTCCTTATGCACGTACAGGACATGCCATCTGTAGCGGTCTCTTAACGTGGCTGAGTCTTAGCAGCTAGGAAATGATGGTCCTATCCCACCTGAACAGGCTTATGCTGAGGACAAGTGAAATTCATCCTTCCAGTCCTGTGCTTGAATGCTGCTGGGGGAATGGGGAGGAGTCTTTTAAAAGCACTCCTAAGTACACTCTTAAAACATGCCTTAACAAAAACATCAGAAAAGCATAATGTGATTTCATGCAAATGCAGCCCAGATATGACAAAAGAAGATCCTTGTCTCTCCTGAAATGCCTGGACAGTTTGAAATCGCTGTGAGGAAATGTGAAATCATTTCTCCTTTAGAAAGCTTAGTGAAGAGGTTGAAAATGCGGCTGTCCTTTCAAATAATGAAAGTATAGTCTTTTTCTGAACCATTTTATGCAAATTAAATTAACCAGAGATGGCTCTTCTGTTCTGAGCTGAGAGATAAGAGCCTCCTGAAGTAAAAACATTTACTTGAAAACGTAATGGAAAACCCTCTGGCATTAAGAAAACCTGACCCTAGGTCAACAGGCTGCTGATTTTGTAAATTATTATTAAACAAATCACCGTGAACAAACTAGTTTTCCAAGAGATGCGGCCTAAGAAGCACAAGGCAGCTCCTGGGGTTGACACGCGGTCTCTGAGCGCTCAGCCACCGCAGGGACCAGCGCCAGGACGGACGGGCCCAGGGCTCTCCGAGCCTCTCGTTCTGCAAGGAGGGAGCTTTGAGGAAGAAAAACAGAAATGAAACGACGACTACCAGAGAACAAGGTAGGAAGAACAGTCATTTCTCTCCCTCCTCCCCCACACCCATTACTTACAGTAAAGTATAAAACCAAGAGTCCCTAAAAATACAAGTTCAAGCTTCCTGCGGCATTTCACTGCTTTTCTTCAGCTTTCGAAGCCCCACTAGCCCCTGCTTCCTCTCTCATTCCTTGTTGCCTTCCTGCTCCGTCTCCTTTTTGCTTTTAGCTTCCTCTCTCCTGTTTATTTTCATCTTGCCCTTTTCCTCCCCTTCTCGCATTCGACTTTGCCCCATTTCCTCTTTCGCAGCTGTTCCCAGCCGGGCTCCCAGCTGCAAGGTGGCCAGCCAGCCTCCCGCCTGCCCCACTTTCTTCAGGGAGGCATAAGCATCACCTGAAAAATACCAGTGCTTTGGATCTAATTGTTTTCAAACACCTGAAAACATGCAGGAAAAATAAAAGGAGTAATTCAGAAAAGCAACAGTCCAATTTACTAATGACAAATGAACAAACAACAATGCCGAGACTGCAAAATTACCCTGTCCTCGAGAATATATGTACTTTTAATAAAGGACAAAAAGGTGGACTGAAAACATTTTCTATTTATGCTATTACTTTTGGAGGACCTGGCCTTTGCTGTCATATTAGTATTACGCAATTCCCCCTCACCCCCCAGATATGCAAATGTAAAGATTCATATGCTCAGATAACTCATTTTTTTCTCCAATCCTAAAGTTTTGGGTTTTTTTTCCATCCTGTTTTTTTAAAGAAGGGTACTGAGCATTGCTGGAGTCTCCTAAGCCAGACTGTTATATTTTCTAAACCACCAAGCCTGGCCCAATGTTTCAGACTGAAGACTGATTTGCAGCAAGAATTACAATCACTTCTGGGTTCAGGATTTTTGCAACAAACTGAAGATGATCTCATTCCATCTTTCAACTTACTACTTCTTTTTCCTCAACCCTACTAGATTATAGAGCCCTGAAGAAGTCTTTAGTCTTTAGACTCTGAAAGCTCTTATGAAGCACAGAAAATAAATTCATTGCTCTGAGTGGAAAAAATGACAGTGCCATCAGTCCACTCTGGGGACTGTCATCTTTTAAAGGAGAGGAAACTGCAAAACTTATTTCCAGTGGCATTGCAATTATTGTTCTTTTATCATTATCGTTACTTAAAAAAAAAAATGGATGTTTAAAATGCAGAACCAGCAAAAGGACTCTGAGTCTGAAGGACCTCAGCACACCTTGACAATACATTGCAGGTGGGCAGGTCAATGCTCCTCAGGTTAAAGGTTCCCTAAACACACATTAAGACTGCGTATGATCCAAATTGGAAAGACCCACCACGCTCAGCTTTCAAGGGTCTCTAGCTCACCAGAGTGTGTCACTGCTTCTCAGGCTGGAATGAGGTCAGCAGGAGTTATGATGAAAGCACCTTTCAGAGGGCTATTACACACTATTTATGCTTATGAACTCCATTACAGCGTGTTCTGAAACGGTCGTAACGACAGCTATAGGTCGCCTCTA
Organism: Struthio camelus; assembly: GCF_040807025.1. NCBI lineage: Eukaryota > Metazoa > Chordata > Aves > Struthioniformes > Struthionidae > Struthio > Struthio camelus. The sequence continues at coordinate 27,631,627 of NC_090950.1, read as the reverse complement.
AGACGAGAGGTGCAAAAATATCATCTCAAGTCAATCTCTGCTCCACCTCCGTTATTTGGATTTATAGCTTCTGCGAAAAACACCACTTTCTTCTGCAATGGCTTACGGTGATGATTGGGACTGAACACCCTGGCTTGGCACTGCACGTCCCTTGGGTCACCAGCAGGGTGGTTAACCAAAGCTGACGCGTTCCAACCTAAATCTAAATGTTGGCACTCCCGTAAAAGTGGCTTTATTTTCAGATGAGCTCCACCACCTCCAGCCTCCCCTGGAATCGGTCACATTTACCTTGGCATGTAGGCACCCAGGTCCAGCCTTTTCCCAAGTATCCACGTGTAAGGGAAATTCCAGTTAGAGACAAGCTGTTGGTCCCAGGTCCACCAGGACAAACACAAAGCTTTATTGCTAATGTGGTAGGTACACAAGGCCAGAAAAAAGAAAAAGAAAAAGAGCATGGCTTGATTTTCAGGGTACAGAACACATTTATGAAGCTGGTGATTAAGCAAAAAAGACAGCCGTTTACTTGCAAGCTGGTTACCCTTACATAAGGTGCCATTAAAGCACAAGTGCACAAAAGTACCGTACCATTTTTACAATTGCCAAACCACACTTAAATATGCTGATTTTGATGATGTCCTTTGCCTTCTGAAGGAAATCACTCAAGCTGAAATCTTCAACACTTTGCTTTTGTCTAAAAGACAACATTCCCTGCATCGTTTTATCCCAGTTTCCTCCGGAACAAGCTGACATGAAGATTCGACCCATGTGTGTGCATGTGTGCATGTGCATTTGTAACTTTTAACCCTATCAGCTCACTTCAAAGATATCAAAGATAATTGCGCTCTATTAACTTCATAAAAGTAGGCAGCTGCATAGAGAATGAACTAGGATTCAGTCATTCACAAGTTTAGCTCCAACAGCTTTTAATCCCATCGCCTACTTTCTTCAATCAATTATAGCAGCCTCTATGTTGCCAGAAAAGTCATTGGAAGGAGAAACTATAGGTATAAGCAGACATAATAGAATCTCAATTTAATTAGGGAAGTACTCAGTCAACCAAGAGACTTAAATACAAAGGAAATCAGGTTTATTAGTTCTGGTGCTTGCAGAACTGTCCATTTCATTCTTGAACACCGGGAGAGAAAACAAATAAATCTTAATAGCAGAAACCTAGCATGCTCTTTCAGAAAATGTTATAATAAACACAGCCGAAACTCAACACTTTACTAGGAACACGGTTCTCGTGATGGACTGGTAACTTGGCTTCCTATGCGGAGGGAGCCTGGTTCTGATTTAAGTGAGGTTAAAACCAGTGAATTACACTTTGGCCAACCTCAAGGGAAGAACGCTTTGAGCCCATTTCTGATCTCAAAGTAGATTTACACCAATGCTTCCCAGTGACTCCACTGTCTCCTTTTCCCCCCATATACAAGGAAAGTATATGGATCAAGGACCACAGAAGATGGTCCTTTGTGGGGCAGCTCAAGACATGACCAGTGACCTGAATCCTGCAACCTCTTATGCTCTTGCTTAACTTTACTCTTGCAAAAGCACAGGTGATTATGGTAAATAACATGGGCAGTCGGCTCCAACAGCCATCATACCAACAAGCCTTGATCCCAGCAAGGAGAGGTCAAAGCCACCTGCTCACTGAGGCAGCTTTAAGCATGCTGGGGTTCAAACACCTCTAGAAAGAAAACAGCCCAGGGGAAAGCAGGAGCCCCTTCCCCTGCTGCAGGGAAGAAGGTGGTAGATAGGTTTGGGTGCATTTACCGTTAATTCCTGCATTGACGGGCAGCGTTGTAGGTGCCTGGTCCGCAGTGGCCAGGCCACGGCGCATATCTCACTTAAAAGATGCTCATTCCTTCCAGAGTTCCCTTCCTCCTTTATAATTCGCAAAAGTGGCAGGAGGAGGGGAAAAAATTACATTTAAAAACCCCCTGACGTTAGTGCAGCATTACTGTGGCAAGATCAAGCTGTTAAAGCTCAGGAAATTCCAATCTGAAATTGCTCTGGCAAGGCGACAGGCACACCGAACAAGGCTTTTCTGCCTGCTAGCATTCCCCCTACTACTGTTTCAAGTAACACCTAGGATTGTTGTAATTGAAAGGGATTTACTGCTTTTATTTTCTTTATCCTTGGAGTTTATTTTATGAGTAAGAAGTTCCACTGTTTCCCTAGAATAATGGATCTCAAATATTTTCTATCTGCCCCTTGCTAGTGTCCTGGTTAACATGAAGGACGAGCCAGTGGCATCTCCTGGACTTCCCCGACCGGCAGCTCCCACCACCCACCTCTGCCCTGGGCACACACGGCCCAGCAGGTGCATGGACTGCAGCTCAAGCACTTGCCTGTTACCTTTGATAATAAAACATCTGCAAATCACTTAACCTACACTATTTGTAGTAATTCAGGTGTTTCCCTTAAGTAACATAAGGGAATAAGAATAAATGCTGCAGGTGGTGGGTAAACCACATGAACATGCTTTGGGCACAGTTGGCAAGTGTCTCCGTTTGTCCGTTCAGTCTATATGCACACGTGGGTCTATCCTGCACAAGGACTGCCCGTGCATGAAGATGCATGGCAGACAGCATAGGAGTCAGCGGGAACAAAACGGCGTTTGCATTTCAAACGTCTGCCACTTCTCCCATTTTAGCGTTACCTTCCCAGGCGTACAAGCATTCCCATTAGCGTATAAGTGTCACTGCCAATCCAAAACCATGCCATTGGATGTTAAAGGTGAGAAACAAGACAAGAGCAGCAACCTCGTAAATATGCTGCTCCCTCTTTGTTTTGAATTTTCAGATTGAGATCCAGTTTAGCAAAACAGCAGGCATATTTAACGTTCATGCTTTAATGCTTGGATAAAGGTTTTGCTGAGAGTGTAATAGCACCAAGTGTCTAACAGGGAGCTGGGGAACTATTTAGAGATTAACTAAGTGATTGAGCGTCATGAAAGGGCAGGTTGTAATTTTAGGATTAGAAATCCATATTTTAGGTGTCAATATGTTGCATAAGAAAAGGCCCAGAAACAGTAGCACGACAACACTCCAATCCATCAGTGAGAAACTGGTACGGCAAGCAAAAAAATCAAATGTCTATGCCAAGAAACTTTAAAAAAACCCACAACCCTGCCGAGAACACTACCTTCTGCGTACTCCACTAAAAACGGGCCCTAACAGGACAGACTAACATGCTGTGCACCATCCTGCGGACTCCCACTGGCTTCATTGCAGACTAGGAATATACGGTGTTTCTTTGCGCTGTAGAAAACCTGGACCATAGCCTCTCCAGAGAAGCAAATGTGGAGTTTCTCCAGCAATATCCACAAGATTTGTGTGCGTGACAGGGCCCATGTTATTTTCTAACAGACCAAAGAAGAGATCTTTGCTGGCCAGCAAGTCCCAATCTCTCACTGCAGCCTCTACGCACTGCTGCAAACACTTACAGGTTATCATGACAGTGCCACACATGTGGCTGGGACTTCTTGGGAATATATTCCCTTCTCTCTCAATTTAAGGCAGCAAATGAATGAGAGAATGATGAAAATAGAAAATGATTTCCTCAACTATAGCCACATTATTTACACAGAGAAAACAAGTAATAAGAGGTGTGGAGGGTTCAGAAAGGAAGACGAGGGTTTAATGACACATATGAAATAACTTTGCTACTCTACCAAGGAACCCGCAGACTGTTTTATGCCTAAACCCACATTTTAACTAACAGCAGAGTTTAAAAAAAAAAAAAAAGGAAAGAAAAAAGACCAGATGGAGGGGAAAAAAGTATATTTGAGAAGACATGTGGTATCTGAGAATCCTAATAGGATTCTCAGACTTAGTAACTGAGACTGAGAGCATCTAGACCATGAAATGTCATTGCTACTATTCCCTCCCAGATTTCGTTCAAATGAAACACTTAACCAGTCCCGAAGGACTGTGACCTGTCTGAAGTCCTAAGAATTCCCAACTTCAAGTCACCACTCAGGTTTATCCTTGCAGCGTAAGGAGAAGCTCTTCATTGCCCAACAAGGTTTCTCCCTTGCTTCTAGCAGGACTTTGCTCTAAGGAATAACCATCCGTAGTCATGCAGACCAAGCTCAACCAGCTTCCTGGCATCAGGAAACAGCAGCTCACTCACAGGCCGGATGACAAATAAGACTTACAGAATTACATGTAGGATGGGGCCCATCTACGGGCAAGACCTGATCCATGGGGCATGACTCCCCATCATGCTTCATAGCTCCAGTTGTCCTTGCCTGCACCACATCACTGCTTGGGTTGCGATTTCCCAGGCAACTGGTGACTGAGTGCTCAACAAGAGATGTTCAAAAGAGGCTTAGTTCTGCAAGCCTGGCCTTTACAGTGCATTTGAGAACCACGTGCTGCTAGAAGACTTAAAATAATTGTTCCTGCTTGAGGTTTGGTGTTGCATCTCCCCTGGTACAGCAGAGGGGAGGGGAGCCGTTCTGATGGCCCAAGGAGCACTCGGTGACTGCCCCTTGCTTCCCGAAACCGGCGGCACCCTGGGAGCTGAAATCACAGCACAACGCTCAGCACCGCGTAGGGCTCTGCTAAGCATCGTGCTCCATCCCATTTTAGCTGCGTGTCCTCTGAGTTACCTTTGAGTTTCGTGTCTTTGCTGATGCCGGCAGGACCACAGAGCAGCTGGGAAGCACCAGGGTGAGCCGCCAGCCCCGCACAACACACGCAGCGCTGCGCTGTGCTGCGGGGTCATGCTTCTGCCCCTCCAAGGTGCGCCTGCACCAGCTCGGCCTTCTCCCAGTCTTCAATAAAATCCAGCTATTCACCATAACCCCAGCTAAGGCACAACTGAGCAGCAAGTCAGGCTCAATATTTAGCATGTGTGTATATATCTACCCCCACACACATACATATCACGCATATAAATGTGCATGTGCACACACACACAAGTGCTGAGTCAGCACTGCGCGTATTCCCTTGTTTCCACCAGTCCCATTAGGAATGCTGACTCATCACAATAACCTCCGGGGGGCTGGGGTGAAATTTGATAATGCCACAAGTATATAAGTAGCAAAAGGGTGCTCTTGCTGCCGGCAGTATCCAGGGCATGGCCTAAAGGGAAGTTAAACGCAGTATTTAGCTTACCAGCCACTCAGTGCTACATGCTGTTATTCTTTTTTTTTTTTTTTTAACTTCCCATTAGAGGGAATTTTGCTGGCCCATAAAAATGAAAAAAGCCAAAGCGGAGTAGGAATAATTTATGGCCATATATTCCGCTGCATTAGGTTCATTTTTCTCCCTTCCTTCCTATTTTGATCCAGCAATTCTCCTTTCTCCCTTCCCCCACACTTCCAGTTGAGGTTACTTAAAATTTACAAAGTTTGAAACAAATACACCCCGAATGAAAATACACAGTAAGAGTCCTCAAGGCTGCAGAGGTTAAAAATAGGCTTTAAACCAGCTAATGTCAGCATCAGTGTAAAAGAAAGGACACCATGACAGCTCTAATTATTACATTCTCTTGTTTTGCACTTCTGAAGAGCAGCAATTAAATCTCTGCTTGGGCTTATAAGGAAGAAGAAAGTGTTCTGCACCTGCAAAACTGAGTCTATTACATTGGAGGATTTCAGCTCCCCAAAGTACGTTATCCAGGGCAGGCTGCAGCACCAAGCACAGTGCAGAGGAAGAGCTCTTACCTCCGTTCCCGCAGCATTTTACAGCCAGCTCCTGGGGAAGGATACTATTAACTGAAACACCTCCTCTTTCACCTTTGTCATACATCTACTTTTTAATAGAAAGCTCACCATTTCTGACCAAAACAGTCACAAACCATGTATGTTTGCAATGCCTGAAACTGCCATATGGCGATAAAAGCATTTGTACTCAGAGTCATTTTTATCGCAGTAGCCTCCGGGGACTTGAACTAGGTCACTTTCCCATCAAGGCTCACTACAAACCATTAAACAAGTGGTGCAAGCAGGGTCCTTAAGACATCATAAAAGGCTAATTGTGTTTGTTAAAAAGGCAAAGAGAAACAAGGACCACAATTTATGAAGCCTATTTCTCTGTGACTCATTAACAGAAAATCTTTGATGTCAATAATACAGCTGAGTTTAGTGTGCGCGGCTGCTCCCTCCTCAGGAGCAGCAGTGGTGAGGCTCGCTCATTTTTTCTGATTACCTGCCTTCAGGAAATTTCGCAGTTTCCCATCTCAGAGACCTGTACTCTTTCGCCCAGCCTGGGTGGCATCAGCCCTGAGGGTGGGGAGCGCCGTGGCTCAAAGGCAGGGAGGGCAGCGCACACGGACACGGAAGTTGCAGCTGCAACTTGATCTTTAGGAAACCCAGCGAAAAAGCATCTCTTCACTCTCGCGCTCAAATTCCAAGCTTGCATCGAGTAGAGATGGGGGGGGAAAAAAAAAAGGGTTATTTTCTTACAGATCCATTTCCAAAAATGAAAATCCTGAAATATTTCACTGAAGGAAAAAAAAAAAAAATCTGAAACATGTAGATTTGGAAACACCGCTGCAGGGGAGCTGGGCGCCAGGTGCCCCTCCTCCCTGCCAGGCTCCTGACCTCGGCTATGCTGGCGCACAGGCGGACGTCAACGCGAGGGACACGTTTCACTATGGTGGCATTAAGTACTTCTGCGTTTCAGATGCACGCATTCTCACTGCCTCACCCTACCGACTCTCCCTCCCCAAAACCAACATGAAAACAAAGCTAAGTCTTTCCATGCAAAGCAAACTTAATTTGCATAAAAGTGGGTTTTTTTTTTCTTTCCCCCCTAATGTAAAACAGTTTTGACCAAGAGTTTTTGACCAGCCTATCACTGACTAAGTGCGAATTCTGTATGCATGACAAGGGCAGACACCATCTGGGACACTATGAGAAGAAAGGCACAGTGTTTCCATAAAGCCAGTGGAAAAAAAAATATAGCTGGGAACATTTTTCTGGCAGAAAACGTTCACTCATAGAAGCAAAACACTGATAGCCAAGGATAAAGCTAAGCTTATTTGAGCCAGTTCTCTCTCTTCCAGGGACACCTGCAAGTTGTCTTCTGTGGGAGCAGCATGAAGCTTGGCCACGCGGGAACATAAATAACCTCGCATGGGCTCGTTCCAAAAACCCAAAGAATCAGCAACACCTTCCAACTGATCTCAGCGGTTTTGCGCTAGCCATCGATCTGGGAATCTCCCACCTCTTTATTAAGGTAGACAAATATCACCGTTCCCGCACAGAGACTGAGGAAGCTGCAGACAAGGGACTTGCAAGGTGGATCAAGCCCGTGCTCTGAGTCCCAGTCACGGTGTCCCCCAGCACCTGGCAAAATGTCCCCAAGAGGTCTGAGGCCACGGGGAGCCTGGGCTCCAGGTCCAGGGCCGAAAACCATCATATATATATATGTATATGTACACACACACACACGCATACACACACACACACATATATATACATATTTATATATATTAACATTTATATATGTATATTTATGTATAAATAATGAAGCCCGTCCACACACTGGCATGCTTCACGCTGAAGGAAGCTCCAGCCAGCCGATACGCGCGTGCATACCCTATACCGCGTACTGGGGAAGGGGCGCTGGGCTTTTCCGGCACAAAATTAGCTTTCCTGTTTGTAACCAAGTCACTGCCTTTGTACACCAGTTTAGACCCTGTCTAACGCAGGCAGCAGTGCACTTAACACATTTGCATCTTCTTTTTCAAGACTGAAGGAAGGATGGCATGCCCTAAAGTTCGGTTGCCTTTTCCAACTCTTATCAGCTGTTCTAAACAAAACCAAGACATTGTCTCTCTTTCTCTCTCTCTCTGCAAAACTTGTTTCTCTTTTGTCCTTAGATCATCATGACTACAAGAAGCACTGCTTCTAAATACTTCGGGATAAAGGTAAAAGTATACAAACAAAAAATTAAACAGTAAAGCTACCAATATTCCAAACATTTTTTTTTTTCAATTTACTCCTGATTTTACAGTTCTTCAAAACTTTTAATGCAACCTGCCAGTCTGGCAAAGAACAAATTGCCTCTCATTAAGCTCCCTGTATATGAAAAGTGCTGCATCTCTACACAGCTCTCTGCTGCTGCCCTCATAGTGGAACAAAACGCCGCGATAAAGTCCTTGTAAGGTACTTCATCACCGCAATAATGTGACACAAGCTAACTCAAGGGTGTGCTTCTGGTATTTGTCTTTAAGTCATGAGTTTATCTTCTGGTTGCAAGGGCCAAGTATAAAGTGAGCATATTTTAAAGTACCTGTCACGCACAGCCCCGGTCAGCGGGAAAGCCTCACATTCCTCACGTCAAACAAACTCTGCCGCAGCTGCTGCTTAGCCCTGCGGTTGGGCTGTGGCAGGGGCGCAGACATGCAGACGTTCACCTTCCTCTCGGAGTCCCGGACGGAGGCAAGAAGTACACACGCTTCTGGGCCGAAGCACCACACGACTACGAAGTGCAATTCAGAGTCAGTCATCCCCCCCCCAAACACAAGGAAAGGGAGGCTGTGGCTTTTTCAGATGTCCTCTCCGTGTTCAAACATCGCTCTGCTCCTCCACTGGAGCCAGAAAGTGAAATGGACTCAGGTAGGTTTCACTAGTGAGACCGACTGAAGCACGAAAAAGGAACAAAAAACAAACAGAAGGGCAAGGCCTGTGCCTTTATTAGCACTGGGCAGGATCTTGCACCAGCATTCAGGCTTGTTATACTGCTCTTCTCATCTAGAGACTTGTGCGCCTTCCAGCAATGCACTAAGCACTAATAACCCCAATGCAAATGCAGCTGGCATGATTTGTCCCCAAATCATGAAAACTACCTTAGACTTGTACATTTTTCTGGGTGTAAAATCCCTGCTTTATTTTTTAGTTCTGACTTTTTGCACTAACGGAGTTTCTGCAATACTCATGAAATATTTTTATACGTTACGGATGTGTTACAAAAGTCTTATTGACTCTATGTAGTACCTCTTATCAATTCCAGGTAGATTACTATTATGTTGAGACGGGGCTGGAAATTAAAGTAAGTCCTGAAAGATGTTCTTTTTTTGGCAGGTCTTTGGAGCAGGCTCAGCACATTCCCATATTCTGCTTTGTCTAAAAATAATAAACCCTCTGAAACGAGTGGCTGAGATGATCTATGTTTGGCTTATGAATTCAGCGCACACAGGCAGCTCACTGCTGTGTTTCCTATCTCCCGGAGCAGAGGTGATGGATGCTCTCCTTTCAGCCAGAGGACCCTCAGGACAACAGAACAGCCAAAGTCCAAACGGAGCCACAGCCTTCTCCAGCTTCTCCACAGGACACTGAGGTTTAGAAACCACAAAATCCCAGGACTAAAGAACAAAGAGATCCGGAATTAAAGCAGAGTCTTTGAAACACGCAGGGTGGTGAGACGCGGAGGTCATGAGGAAGAGATGCGCAGAGGCAAGGGAAGCTTGCATGACAGAGAGGAACCGGCGTGCTGCTGCAGGGGGGTCATGGTAGCTACCAAACAAAATAAGAGTTGTATAGGAAAAAGATACTGCATGGTCTGGAATAAGAGCCGTATCTGGAGAGGGGATTTGTGGAGCTTCTTAATTGAACTGCAAGCAATATTTGAAGGTGACAAAGGCAGCAGAGAGGAGTGTGCATGGGGAGGTTTACAGGTATCTTAGATCAGGCAGCTGCTGCAGCGCCTCCAGCCGCGCGGCTGCCCAGGTCCCCCGGCCTGCAGCCACAGGTTGGGATTAAACCCAGAAAGGCTTGAGGTCCTGGGGGGCATCCCAGGCCCCTTGTGAGGGGGTAACCTGAGGTCTACTCAGGCCGGAGAAAGCTTAAAAGTGCAGGGGCCCAGTGCAGCAGGGCTAAAGCCAGCAGCCTGGCCTGCCGCCAGCCGGGGCAGCTCTACCAGGCCTGTGTGACTCCAGTTAATTCAACAGTCTCAGCGCCGGGAAAAATCCCGGGCTGCCACGATGGAAACGGACTGACTCGGAGCTGGCGGCCAGCCAGCGCTGTCAATGAAAGGTCACCGGCGCGCCGCGTGACACCGAAATTTCCCTGTCGCTTCTGCAGCAGGATGGCCGAGCAGGCTCGGCTGGCACAGCCCGGCCCTCCGCGCCGCACCGAGGGCGGACGGCTCCAACGTGAGGGCGGTTGAGGTCAGGTCTCATCTCTCTCCTTGAGGCTCTTTCCCCTGCTTATTGGGAAGGGAAGTCAAAAATCTGCAAACTTACTGCTAACTAGAGCAAATAACCATTCTTTTCGCAGTTTCAGGATTCTTCTGGTTGCCAAAGTGCAAGTGATCGTTGTTTTTCGGTTTATAAATAAATCATGGTAATATGTAAAAAAAATACTAACAACTGACAGCTCCCAAACATGGTTGGCCACTGTCCATAGAAACAGAGGATAAAGGGGTCGGGAGCGCAATATGCGTTATGTTTAGCAGTACCGCGGGTTCAGAATTCAGATGTTAATCTCGCCATCTGATTCACCCGCTCCCTGGGTCTGCTGGCATGAATCAGACAGCAAGATGGGGGTGTTATCCGGTAAACCACCTTGACAACGTGGATTTTAGCTTGTACAGTCAAGGCTTTAGATGTGGAGATAGTCACAAAGCAGCAGAGTTAAAATAACACTTTTTCTCCTCAGCTGGAATTACTCATATCTGCTGACTTCATGGATGAAACCACAGCAGCCTTTGTTTTTTTCCTCCTCATATAATGACATTGGTTGAAAGGAACCTCTGGAGGTCATCTGGTCTAAACCCCATCCCAAGCAGGGCCAACTTAGGTCACGGCTGCCTGGGTGAGGGAACAGACCCCCACGGGAGTGAGGAGGACTCTAGCTGGACTACAGCTAGTTGGAATTAAGATCTACTGGTATAAGAGCCAAGAAAAACCCTCCATGCAGTGCTCCCTGAAGGGTGCATTATAGAATTTTTTCTTCCCTCCATTTTAAGTTTCTTGGAATAGGAATGATATTTGAATGGGGTTTGCAAAAAGCCAAATGCACCAAAATACTGATCCACAACAAGGCTCCAAGGGCTCCTAAGTGCTGTAATAACACTAAGAGGCCATTATATCATTACAAGTAGCAGCAAAGAGACTTGGTTAAAGTAATGCATGTGGCTCTTCATTTTGAACTGGTCTACAAAAGACAAGCAATGAGCATCAACATGACTGTGCATCCCAGAATACACAGGCTTGTGAAGTCCCATCTGTTTGGAGCAAGGGTGTCCTCAATTGCAGTGTTGGCCCTCATAGTTGAATGCTGTGTCCCAGAAGACATCTCACAGCATCTGCAGGTCAAAGATTGTCCATGTGAATAACAGCACTAATACACAAGTGCTGCGCGCTTCTGGGAGTGGTGAGGATGCCAAGCAAAGCGGAGAGGTTTTCCAGCACTAAAAGGCTCTGGGCAGTTGTAGGACAGAAGAAACTTGCCTGTTGAAGCTTCCTTCCTGCGTGGGTAGCGAGATTTGAGAGGAAACAGGGCTGCGGCACTCAGTTCAGCTGCAGGAGAAGCAGGGAGCCCTTGGCATGGTGCACAGCGCATAAAACACACATGGGAACATGTGTGCACGCGTTACAGTGCTACTAAGTCCGGGGCTGCAGGCGCGCAATCCCTGATGACTCCAGGGCCACCGCACCAGCAGTGCACGTGGTGCATGCTCCCTCCCACCAGACCCCAAGAGGAGTCGCAAGCCAAGTTTACAACAACAACAAGCAGCTTTTCAGTGCACAACATCACTAGCGTAGCTACACCCAATGGTCCAGACCTCCAATTTCCAGCGCTTTTGCAGCCACGCTGCCCCCTTTCTCCTTCCTTCTTCCACTGCCCGCTTCCTCCCCGAGGCTTGCCACCAGCACAGGCTCGCAGCTGCTCCCTCCCCTAAGCAAAGGGATAACTTATCCAAAACCACTAAAATTAGGATATTCTGAATTTTTGCATGAACTAGAGGCCAAGTTTCAAAAAGTGGTCGGGTTTTTACCATCAGTAGCTAGCTTAAGAAATTACTGCTCCTTGCGGAGGGACAGGAGACCTCCAGTTGAAAGGCAGTAACTCCTCAAGCCACTCTAGTGCCATCTGCGAGAGCACGTTTGTGCACAGCCTTTAACAGCCCCTTGGCATTCATCAATGAAAGCCATACACAAAATGCTAAAATGCAAAGTGGCCTAGATGCTCGTGCAAGCTTTATCACTCACCCCAACTGACCCTCCTCCATGAGTTTCCACTACATTCGCTAGTTCATCAGTAGTCACTGACAATTAGCTGTAAATTCAGACTTTTGATAAGACCAAGAGCTACCAGATTTTAACACTCTATTGTAGGCATGATTATATCTGAATTCCAGGAATTATTCTCCAGGCTGGTAAACCAGATCTTCTGTCTATGACTTTTCAATTTGCTGGTGTAACACAGATACACCCTAGCTTCTCTGCTACCATGAAGAGCAAGAGGAGACTGTTCTGTCCCTCAGCGTGATATAAGAGCACCTATCACACTTGTGGTCCCTTCTGTCCATCTTTTTCTTGAGAATACGCAACTGAATCTAATCAGAGATTCTTCTGTAACGATGTGAGGAAATATAGGATTTCATCATAGTAATTTGCTCCCTGATTTCTGCAGCAGTTAGCGTATAAGCACAGTGCTGGTAGGAGAAAATGGGCTCAACAATCTTTTAGAAGATTCTTGTTTGAATCTAGATCCTGCAATCAATGTCATTGACCCCTGTTTTCTTCTTAATACCTTGGGAATTAAAGGTATTAACAAGGACAAGAATACCACAAACAATACAGATAGAGCCTTGTTGCTTGCACCCTGAGGTATGAACCGGGCACTGACATTCATAAACAAACAGGGTCCACTGGGTGCTCCTACAACAGTTAGTCTCCCCACCAGAGAAGCCATTCCTTCATCTTTTTACACCAGAGCGCTACCTTTCCATTCTCAGAAACACTATCCCTAGCTGTTCTCAAAATGAGAAGCAGAGGTGAAGTTGACTGGGTGAAAGGCTTTTTATTGAGGTGGCAGAAAGAGTCCTTAGGCTAAGCTGAGCTCAGCTGACCAGACCTGTCCATCCTTCGACTGCTTTCCAAACCCTGACAGCAGCGACCCTGGCCACAGCCTGGCTCTGCGGGCAAGGCCGAAGCACTCGCAGACGCAGGTTCGGCAGCCCTCCCAGTGACACTGCTGGTAGAGATGGGGAAAGCAAAGAAAAAGAAAGAGTGATGCTTATCAAAGAGAGGGATGTTTTTGGCGTGACAGGTACACTACAACTTTGTGCAATATTCTTCCCGGAGGTGGGGGGTTTTATGGCTTCCCACTTAGGGCCCCAACAAGATTCAGCAAGTTTAGCTATCAGTTCTTCCTGCTCCAAAAGTTTGATAGCAGTTTTGATAGCAAAAGCTAGGAGAAAAAAAAGATAGGAGAAAAGGACATACAACAGCCAAACTGTTTCACAGTTTTGCACATACGCACCGAAGTGTAGGCAGCAGTGGCTGAGGCATGTCCCATGGCCTTGCCAGCAGGCATGAGGGAGCAACTTCTGGCAAAGCGAAGGCCAAGAGGCTGGCAGGAATAAAATCTTATCCTGCCATAGCTGCATCCACCAATGCTCTCGTGTCAGTCATTAGACAGTACCTGTTTTGTTTAGCTGCTTGTAGGGGGAAAAGGGAATATAGAAGTCCTGCTGCTTTAATGGGAAATCCATACCGCAAGGAACGCACTCTCCAGAAAACAACACGCTCCTGGACTTTGGGGAAAGAAAGGAGCGGCAGTAGAATTGAATAATTTATCCACATTGAAGGAGTGCATTTTAAGCAAACAGCCTAAGAAGCAAACGGGGTGGGAGGATGAAAAGCAATTGCCTAATCAGAGGTTAGTCTTGAATTAAAAGGGTCAAGCAGCGTGTTTTGAAAACCACATGGGTTTAATTTAAAGAGCAGTTTCATAGGACGAGTTTTGATCTTCAGTGCGGGTTTTCATGTATTAAAGATAAACAGCATTTTACCATTAAATATCTTCAGGAAATCTAGAATTACAGTGGATCCAGAATTGCAAATAAGTGAGGGATGCAGCTAGGAAATCAAGTGAGACGCAGATCCTGTGCAGTGAGAGTCGGGGGCAGAAAGTGGACAGTAAGTCAGATGCAACTCCTCTATGAATAGGTCAGTGGGATAACAGGACCAATAGGTCATGTCAGGTAGTGGGCACCAGTCGCAGATGCTGCAGTAGTAGCATTTCTATCAGATTTACCAGCAACCACGGAGCATACCCGAGGTCCCTGTGGGCCAGAGTCTGAAGACCGCTTTCATAAAGTTACAGCATTTTGGTAGCAGTGTAGCCAAGATTCACATCCAAACATATATGCAAAGGTAATTCTGTGAAGATCACCACTACATCCTAGGTATTCAGTGAGAAAAATAGCATCTTTCAGAGTTGTTCTGAAAAAGGACTGCATTTTTCTTACAGGAATAAGCCCAAGGTACAGACAGGTATGAACGGAGAGCAGGATCCGGGCTAGCGACACGTGTACGCTACCCGGCTAGGAACTCTTCAGTTCTAATCCCTGCTCTGAATGAGCTCCATTCGGTGGTTTTAGGCAGTCCATTAACCTCATTACCTCAAATTCCCCATCTGCAAGTGGGGATAAATAACACTTAACTAGCTCATAAGGGGAGGGGGACTTGTGAAGATTAGTTAAGATCTATTAGTTAATTAGAAGATAAAAAAGCGTTGAGCATGGTGTCATATCTGGAAAGCAAAGCAGTGAGCAGGATTAGGCTAACGGCTCCAGCAAATGAAAGGGGTTTAGGTGTCCCCACTACGAAACGCTGTGTTCTGGTTCGAGGGCCCTGAGAGAGCTCTGACCCCGTTAGCTGGCGTTGGCTGCCATCACTTCATTTAAAAGCAACAGGAAGGACTTTTATCCACACTGGTATTTTTAAGGGGTGCTTCACAGATCGTCTCCACCTAAAGTCACAGTGGATTACTACAATAAGAGCACGACCTACTTATTCTTACTTTCACTTTCCCTGATGTGACACCCTAAGACTGAGTAAGGTGGTCTCTAATAGAGCATTACATACTGTAATTAGTGTAACAAAGGCACCTAAATGACAGTGTTTTATCACAGAGATCTTCCCTTCCTGTTAAGGGATCCCTCACGGAAGAGTAAAGGCTGCTCTCGGAAGGAAGAACGTTCCCAAAACAACAACTTGCCACCCTTGCCAGCGTTGAAAACCTGCTCCTGCTCCCATTATGGGAAATTTAACTTAAATTCAATAGAGCAAGAGAAAGCCCTTGCTCTCTTCCAGGAACGAGCACACTCGCTTGCTAGAACAGACCTTTACACTTACGCAGGCAGAAACGAGTCTATGACAGACTCTTTCTGTTCTCTCCCCAGGCCACCTGAACTTCCCTGAACGCTACTGAAACTCAGCTTCAGAGCCAGTGTTCAGAGCTGTCGACCCCACGTGAAGGTTTTAAAGGTCTTCCTCAGCTGTGGGCCTATTTCTCTGCGCTGAGGCACAACGGCAGGAGCCGGCGCCCACGGGGCCGTCCTGCTGGGGAAGGCTCGGGTCTGCCGGGGAGAGTGCGGGGCTCAGTGCTACCCTGCCAGGACCCCTGCGCACTGCACCAGCGGTTCATCCAAAACTCTGCACAGCTGGAAAGTCAGCAACTCCCTAGCGAGAAAAGGGGACAGACTAGGAGTGTGGTTTTGGCATCAACTACACAAGAAACATAATAAAGTGAGCAATATCCCCATTAAGCTGACGTTACAGATGAGCCACGGGAGGCACAGGAAGGCTGAGCCCAGATCATACTGAAAACATGCGGCCCTGCAGAAAAATTCAGCTTTTGGATCTTAGTCCTGTGCTTTAACCACATACATCCTCCCTTTTTCAAGCTATAGCCCACTGGGCGTTATCTGACTAATCCATGCAGTAAGAAAACCCATAAGCTCTATTTTCCACAAACAAAGGTTTCCCAACACTGCAGCTCAATGACTTAAAACAGCAAAAAAGTCACAAAGATCACCATTGAAAGCCCTTTCAGAAAGATGCCCAGTTCGCTACCAAACCACCACAGAAAAGATGCCCAGTTCGCTACCAAACCACCACAGAGCCCAAAGTTGACCTAAATGCATCAACTCGGCATGACATGAATCATCCCAGGAAATGCCAGGAGCTCATCTGTCACCAGCCACAGAGGCAAGGCCAGTTTTTCCTCCAGCCAGGAAGAAAAATAATGGATAATACGAGGTGGATCAGATCAGTTACTGGACATGACAAAGTGGAAAAATAAAGTGTCTTGCAAAACATACTTTTATCACTTTAAAAGCAGTGTAGATGTTTTACAGTGTGCTGCTGTGCAGAAGCTTCATCCTCCTTCCTTATCAATGCTTCATGGAGCATACAAAGAACGCTCCTCCAAAAGTAAATTATTTAGGAAGTCATCTCAGCGACTTACTTCCGCTCATTTGTAAGGAACAATGTGGCTCAGCCTGGGATTTAAACTAGGAATAATGAAACGGTGCCTAATTGACTCTAGCTCCAAAAATGAGCAGAAAAGGGGCACAGAACTTTATGAAAAAACCTTCTTTAATACCAGAGGATGCAGTACACATTTGACATGGCTTAAATATATGCATGCAACCAGAGCAGCTCTGGCTTCATGCTCCATACTACTTTTTAGAAGACAGGTGGTACCTCCCTTTGTCAAAGTGAGACCACCACCACCAGATGATACCAAAAGCAGCAAAAGGCCCGCTGGTAAAAAGTCAGCCCATCTAGATCTTTGGCATGAATCTGAATTAACTAAGTCAGTTTATACTGAATGGACATTTTGTGTTATGTGTGTGTGACAGGTTTAGTACAGCAAAATGACCTCAAAGCCCAGCTTTTACACTGCTGGGCCACAGACTCCGTTCCTAAGCGATACTTGCTACGTATCCTTATTCCAGATGGTTTTCCTGTCAGAAGAAAGTTGGATTTTCCACTTTTGTGTGAATTAATCTAATCTTCCTATAACAGTCAGAGAGCAACAACGGGATAGATACTACAAGCAAAACAAACCATAATTTGACCACAAGTTTTAACAGGGAATTGGGCTGCCAAATCAGACCTTCACAAAGCTAGAATCTGTGTTATCTGTAATATTTGTAACTAGGGCAATTTCATTTAGGGGAAGGTTTAAAGAAAAAAAAAGAGAGAGAAAGAGAAAAACCATATTTTAGAAGGGGGGGCAGGAAGCAAGAAAAGTAGCTATATAAGACACAAGTTGGGTACTTGCCCTTTTTGTGTTGTTCTTCACTTCAGACCAATATTGTTTTTCTTGTGTATCCACTGTACAACGATTTAAGAAAAGCCTTTAAGAGAGGCACCAAAAAAAAGAGAAAAGCCTCGGGTCAAAATACAACATTTGTTTGCCTGATTGCAATCTTTTTAAAAGTTACAGGACCACAGATAAGTTTCTGCCAAAGCCTCCCAGTAGCACTGAGGGATACAAACATATCTCTGAAATGTCTGTCAAGAGGGTTTCAAGTCTCAAGCACGCGAACCCTGCATGGAAAAAGCCTGTGCTACAACGTGACAGTCGAAGCATGCTACAGCACAACCCTGCCTCCTGATCCTGCTTCAGTTTGACTTCTACATGATTCAAAGAGGTTCTGCAATTAGTAAGACAGCAATAAAAAACAGATAAAAATTAGATCAACCTGAGCCTTCTGCAAAAACAAGCTTTCACCTATGACAACCTCTGGAGAGAGGTGGCCAAGCTGCTCTACTGCTACGAACAAACTCACGCATGATTACAAAAATTTAAGCCAGAAAAAAAAAAACAACCAAACAAATCACTCTGTTTTCAGTAAATTCAGATCCGCAGCAATCAAAACAAACTTCTATTTCTTTGCAAGGAATAGTTTTTCACATAATAGTTTGGAAAGGAGAAAGAGAGTCAGGATTCATCTAGCGCTATCTCTTCATCCTTTTATCATCTTTCTCAGTGTTAAATGCAGGCATAGGGCCCAACTCAGGCAATTAGTCACTGATACCAGTCTAAAGCCCTCCAGCCAAACCAGCCCTACTGCAGAGGTCGGTTTTGCAGACTACCTCATCTGAGTATCCCAGAGGGACTCACTTCTGCATAGCTCTTCCTAGGAAGAATATTTTCAGTAGCGTTTTATCTGAAAGATGAAGTTCTCTATAAATCTTCCAATTCTAACTACATCTTAAAGGTATATACATTGTAAAGATTAGAAGCATTTTGAGTCCAGAAATATTCTTCCCACTAAAAAAAAAAAAACCCAAAATAAAAACAAACAAATGAACCCCCCCAAACAGTTTTACAGTCAAAGAACTCTTCTAATACGCGGGTTGTTCTTGGAACCAGGCTTGAAGCCTGGTGGTCAACAAACTAGCATCGAAGGGTATATTCTTCAAATCTACGCTTTGCAAGGCTTTGGCAACATTTTCTTTTGATCTGGGCCCTGTCACAATTATTTTTCTCTGTTTCTGCTCAAGACCATCTTATCACAATGGTCTCTATTCAGGAACTAACCCTAAAGGCAATTTGGAAACATCAAGCAGTGTCTTGGGAGAACTGCTGTCTCTCAAAAGAGAAAGAGGGAAAGTCTTCTCGTGTGCTCAGTGAAACTCGCAGTCTGAAACACTGGCTTCCTGAATAAGAGTGATTAAAAAAAAATCCACACAGCGTTGTGCATTAAAAGTCACAAACAAACAGTAATAGAAGACCTTCTCCACTGCATGCAGAAGTTCAGTTCTCTGCTGAGAAGCTACTACACTGGCTTCGTTTCCCCTGCTACTTCGCTGCTTCTAAGTCCACTCAGTCATCCTGTTAGGTCCGTGATTCCTGGAATCAAGATCTCTCATAACCAGCGACTGAACGCATGCCAGCATACGCCACAGTCGTCAGCCTCTAGGGATGGCTCAGACAAGTAGCGTTCAACCCTCCAGCTGTAGGTATTATGCCAGAGATATTTCCTATTTGCCTTCCAGTGACATTCATTTTAGCCCTAATGAAGATATAAATTTAAGACAAATCCTTTTTGGATCTCCTTCTCTCACGTGTAACAATCCTCATTTTGGGACAGCTAGCACATAGCGCACGTTGAGTTGAAAGTGAAAAGCAGTTGGACGTGACCCTGAGTTGGCTCCACGCTTGCGAACTGAAACAACCGGCGGGCCGGGTGTAGCTGACGTACTGGCTGTGAAACATCCCATCTCGACTGCCTTCGCTTTCTCATGACCCACTTCTGCACCGCAAAGCTGGATTAGGGCTCCAATTGATCCACTTGGTTTTTTGCTTAGATTTTGCTGGCAAAGCAATGAAAGAGATCATCCTGCTTTGTTGCAGGTGCTGAGGCGCTTCATACCTACTGAAGAGTGAAGCTTATCTCCTTGGAGCTCACTGCTAGTAACTAACAGCCAGACAGCAAAAATATCTTAGAATGGTTAAAAAAAGAAAGTGTGACAAACAAGATATGTTCCTGGATACACAGAGCACCGTTCCAATCTGTACTCGCAGGGCTTAAATAAGGACTTCCAGGACGTACTACTGACAGTATTTTATATCATCTCTACAGTATAGTCCACACCAGCATCCATCACCAAGATGTTGATGGTGTGCTGAAGGACAGGCGTTTATTGTCAGCATTAGATAGCCATCACAGCTGAAGAGTCTGCAATCACTGTTTCTTCAGAGACAATGAAAGATTTATTATTCACACAATAGGTTATGCAGGTCTTTTCCTTAAGCAGAATAGCGGCATACAGGCCTTTGTTTGTATGTCACACTGCACTATACCAGATTAAACAGTTCAACTTCTTCAAGCATAGCTGTGGTTTTGGGTAATGTGTGAATTCACCACCACTGAATAAAAGAACAGAGACTACTGGTACTCTGGGCAGTGTCTTCCCCAGGCACCTGGGTACAGGGGCACCAGTGGGGTCTCTTCCTCTGTGGATTCCCAGTGAGAACTTTCACTTCCAACCCAGTTTCCAGCTGTATTTCTTTAAATTATGAAACCAGAGGTAGAGAGGACACGTATTCTGTCACTGGATGGAGGTCTTCAGCTGAGATCAAAGCAGTTATCTATAACTGCAAAGAGAAGGTTGCAAAGCAAATCCTAATTTATCAGCAGGGGCTTT